>NC_086171.1:219764435-220069776 GCF_023053635.1 Elgaria multicarinata webbii | reverse complement strand
AGCTCCAGAAACACACTTGGGAACACCAAATAACTATTGGAATATGTTGGCCTAATATTTACAACCTTATTTTAGTTATTGCCAGACTGGGCTTCTGGCCAATAACCTTATAACAGAGTTTTGCAGCGGTTTCCAGCAAACTCAGCACAGACACAGATTAAGACTGAGACTTTTAGTAGGTTTAAAGAAACCTTTACTGGCATATAAAAATATAATTTAGTTATGGCAATCACAAATACTTACATACGGTCAGTCAAAACAGCTCTGATACATGGAGTGATACAGTGATACAATGATCTCTGATACATGTACATGGGAATACAATCCTTTTTATAGGCTAACTGTACAATGATGCAACTGCTTGCAATCCCTTAATTGAAACAATCAAGTCACCAATTATTCAATCATGACATTAATGTCCAGGTGCAACGTTGACCTTTAAGTTTTCTGCTGAGTCTTCTGATTCCTCCAGCTCCTCAGCAATTACTAAATCCATGGAAACATAACCAGAACCCTGATCCAGGATTCCAACAATAACATTCTAAGAAAAGAAGACTGAATGCCCTCAAGGGAGGATTTAAAGCATGGGAACCAAATTGGAACTCCATATAAAATCTGAGGGATGATTTTGGCTTTGAAAACCTGGACTGCTGCCGGAATGAATTTCCCGCCCCTTGTAAAAAAGAAGCGAGTAATTGCACCTAGGTGTTGTTCAGCTTTAGTCTTAGAGAGTTTTCCCTGTTCTCTCCAAGAGATGGTTTCATGGAACCATATACCCAAGTATTTATAGGAGCCCACTTGCTCAATCATGGAGTTCTCCATGGCCCAAGAAAATCTAACCTTGCGTTTGGAAAACACCAAAACCTTAGATTTAGTATAATTACTAAAGCTTTTGACAAAGTACCACATGACATTCTGATTAACAAACTAGCTAAAAGTGGGCTAGATGGAACAACTATTAGGTGGATCCACAGTTGGCTACAGAATCGGACTCAAAGAGTACTTATCAATGGAACCTTCTCAAACTGGGGAGAGGCAACGAGTGGGGTGCCGCAGGGCTCAGTCCTGGGCCCAGTGCTCTTCAACATTTTTATTAATGATTTGGACGAGGAGGTGCAGGGAACGCTGATCAAATTTGCAGATGACACAAAATTGGGTGGGATAGCTAATACCCTGGAAGACAGAAACAAACTTCAAAGTGATCTTGATAGGCTGGAGTGCTGGGCTGAAAACAACAGAATGAAATTTAATAGGGATAAATGCCAAGTTCTACATTTAGGGAATAGAAACCAAATGCACAGTTACAAGATGGGGGACACTTGGCTCAGCAATACTACAAATGAGAAAGATCTTGGAATTGTTGTAGATCGCAAGCTGAATATGAGCCAACAGTGCGATATGGCTGCAAGAAAGGCAAATGCTATTTTGGGCTGCATTAATAGAAGTATAGCTTCCAAATCACGTGAGGTACTGGTTCCTCTCTATTCGGCCCTGGTTAGGCCTCATCTAGAGTATTGCGTCCAGTTCTGGGCTCCACAATTCAAGAAGGACGCAGACAAGCTGGAGCGTGTTCAGAAGGGGGCAACGAGGATGATCAGAGGTCTAGAAACAAAGCCCTATGAAGAGAGACTGAAAGAACTGGGCATGTTTAGCCTGGAGAAGAGAAGATTGAGGGGAGACATGATAGCACTCTTCAAATACTTAAAAGGTTGTCACACAGAGGAGGGCCAGGATCTCTTCTCGATTCTCCCAGAGTGCAGGACACGGAATAACGGGCTCAAGTTAAAGGAAGCCAGATTCCGGCTGGACATCAGGAAAAACTTCCTGACTGTTAGAGCAGTGCGACAGTGGAATCAGCTACCTAGGGAGGTTGTGGGCTCTCCCACACTAGAGGCATTCAAGAGGCAGCTGGACAACCATCTGTCAGGGATGCTTTAGGGTGGATTCCTGCATTGAGCAGGGGGTTGGACTCGATGGCCTTGTAGGCCCCTTCCAACTCTGCTATTCTATGATTCTATGATTCTAATAGAGAGCAAGTTTTCTGAGCAGTAGTTTGCAAAGCCGAACAGCAATCTCTTGAGGCCCACCCTGGTCTGAGAGATCAGAACTGCATCATCTGCATACAAAAGCAGAGAAACTTTAGTGTTCTGTAGCCTAGGTGGGTGGGACGGTAAGGGCTCCAATGCGTGGGGGAGATCTGACAAATACAGATTAAATAATAAAGGTGCGAGCACACAGCCTTGTCTAACCCCACATGATGCGGCAATCTCTTTTGTGTAGTGACCTGATGGGCTGCACCGAACCTGAGCAGTGGTGTTATAGTAAAGAGATTGAATCAAAAACAGGAGTCTCTTATCCATAGAAAGCTGTTCCAATTTGTTCCACAGACGCGGGCATGATATAGAATCAAAAGCCGATTTTAAATCAATGAAGGCTGCAAAAAGTTTGCTGCCTTTAGGGGCAGAATATTTGTGGGCCAGGTGAGTCAAGACCAGACAGTGGTCAAGGGTTGAGCAGCCGGGTTTAAAACCGATCTGCTCAACACCCAGTATGTCATGCTCAGTGGTCCATGCCTTTAGTTTGAGGCCTAAATAACTGGCATAGATCTTCCCCACTATCGATAACAAACTAATAGGGCGGTAATTAGATGGATCATCTTTGCGGCCTTTTTTATATATTGGAATTATGAAAGCTTTCAGCCAAACAGCAGGAATAATGCCTGATTGGTTAATTAAAGAGAATAAAGAGGCCAACAAGGGGGCCCACCAGCTGATGTTACTTTGAATCAGCTCTGATGGTATACCATCAGGGCCGGGAGCCTTACCAGGCTTAAGCTGATGGATTAAGTCTTCCACAGTGGCAGAGTCAACTGGGGGCCATTCCGGGGCAGCGGAAGATAGATAGGGGTGGGGTAATGTGTCACTGCTGTCACTAAAAAGAGTACGAAAGTGGTTTTCCCAGATACTGGCTGGAATGTAACATTCTGGACTATCACATCTGTTACTTAGGGCGCCCGATACATTCTGTTTTATATTATCATATAAGGAAGACTTTTCCGAGACTTCAGCTGAAATGGTTATGAAATTCACCTTTACAGACATACTCCAAGCAATACAAGGGAAGTTACTTAGTCATGGTCTGCCTATAATTGTAGGTCTTCAAAACTACATCCATACCGTGACACTAATTTATTTTATCCTCACTGTGATTATCATGGTGATAGTTTAATACTTCAATTCTTTGTATTGAAATGGAAGGGGTTCTCCTACTGGTTGTATAGGACCACGTATTTGACAGAGAAGAAGCCCATCAATGGAAGCTTCCTAAGGTTTTAGCTAACATTGCTGCCAAGGGGGTTCTGAGCATCTATTGCTAATACAGAGACTTCACTCTGGGGCCTCATCCACACCAAGCAGGATATAGCACTATGAAATCAGTGTGAAAGTGGTATCTAAAAGGCAGGAGCCACACCAAGCAGGATATAGTGGTATGAAAGCAGTATAGGGTATGTGTCAATGGGCCCCAACAGTTGTCAGTGCACTTCAATGCCGCTATAAAGCAGTAGTGTGGCTCCTGCCTTTTAAATACCACTTTCATAGTGGAATATCCTGCTTGGTGTAGACGAGGCCTGGATGATAAGGGAAGGCTGGAATAAAATATGGTGCCGCAATCAAGAGGGGTCTCCACTAGGGTTGTTGACAGCACCCAACTGGGTCCTGGAGGCTAATGGACCTCCCCCACGTCTGGCCTTACATTTGGTTCTGGAAATCCTTTGTGGAAGGGAGGGCCAACTGGTTAGCATCAATTTGGTGTTGGTGCTAAGTAGTAGGGGTGTGCACGGACCCCCCGCTCCGCTTCACTTGCAGATCCGCCATTTTCCGGATCGGGCCGCTCCGCCCCGCCCCCGCTCCGCCCACTTCCGCTCCGCTCAGCTCGGAGCTCCGGATCCGGATCCGGAGCTCCGTTTCCCCCCCCCCCCATAGGCTTGCATTGAAAGCTAAAAAATTATACAACTTTTTTTCTGTTCAAGTTAGAAACCTCACGTTTGGCACCATGACACCTCATGGGGGTATACACACGCACGCCAAGTTTCAAAGCAATCCCATCATCCCCTGACTTTTGGGGAATTTTTGAAAATCGGGCAACCCATTCACACCCCTTTCCATAGCTCCGTCAATTTGCACGTTAGAAACCTCAAACTCGCCACCATGAAAGCTTATCCAGGGATACATACGCACGCCGAGACTCAAGGCAGTCCCATCATCCCCTGATTTTTGGGGAATTTATGAAAATCCAACACCCCTTTCCATAGCTCCGTCAATTTTGCACGTTAAAAAAAAACCTCAAACTCACCACCATGAAAGCTTATCCAGGGATACATACGCACGCCGAGACTCAAGGCAGTCCCATCATCCCCTGTTTTTTGGCGGGGCTTAAACCTGCAAAATTTGGAACTTCCAAAACTCCAAGTGAGCGCAGGAAGGACTTCTCCCCTGAGTCAAAGCCACACACACACAACATCCCTGCGAGGTGGGCAGGGGAGGAGGGAGGGAAGGCAGGCAGGCATGCAGCTGGCATTTCTGGGGGCATAAGGAAGTGAGCCAAGGATAAGCCAGTAATGCATATAAAATGGAATAAATCAATAAATAAACAAAGGAGGGGTGGAATTAAAAGCAGCAGTGTTGCTCAATAAACAGCAAGAAGATTTTTTTTAAAAAGGCTATATCTGTCTTTTACCAACAATAGGGGGACGTGCCCAGGGGAGGGGGAAGCAGCTGCCAGTTCAACTCAAGACAGCCACCAACAGCTCTGAGATTAAGAAGTAAACGCTCACTTCAACTCATAACAGGCATCGCTCCACCACTAAAAAGTGAACATTCACTTCAACTCATGATAGGCATTGCTCCACCGTTTTACTCTCTTTGGAAGGCTCTAATGGCCTTCCAGTGCAGGAGAGAGTGGGGGCACGTCCACAATGAGATGCCCTAGGGGAGCTCATCCCCTTGCACCACATCTTTTCAGTTGTTCCCCAAAGTTAGGGTGGGGAGCAGTGCTGTGTTTCTATCTCTTATTCTTGGCTTAGTATATGATTTCAGGTTGTGTTTGTGCATTTGGTGGGGCTACTGTGTTAAAAAACATGGGGAAAAGCCCGTTCAGATGAAGAAAGAGAAGTTTCCCAGAATCCCAAGTTACCTGTTTTGCCTATGCCCTCCTCTAACTTTGGGATCATCATGACCGGGAGCTGACTCTGCCCCTCAGCCCTTTGAAAAAGGTATTTTTCCCGCCGATTTTTAAAAAACTTCTAGCGCGCGACCCGTACGACGCAGAAAGTTGAGAGTAGTCTCAAAATGACCCCCATCCACGACTCTCTGTGCACAAGAATTTTCAGAATGATAGCTTAACCCCCCCCCCAGTTATCCCCGATTCTTTCCCTCAATGCAATCCTATGGGCGAAAAGCCGAAACGCCGTTTGAGCCGCGCGGTTGACCCGATTTTCAAAAAAATATAGCACGCGACCCACACAACGCAGAGAGGTGAGAGTGGTCTCAAAATGACCCCCATCCATGACTCTCTGAGCACAAGAATTTCCAGAACGATAGCTTCAAAAACAACCTAGTTATGCGCGATTATTTGCCGCAATGCAATCCTATGGCGAAATGTTTTCAAGATGGCGACCGGAGCACTCCGCCTGAACTAGGAGCTCCGAAAAATGGTCGCTTCTCTTCGCCTTGCTTCTAGGGGTCCGCGGTCCGCTCCTACTCCGCCTCTGGGTAAGGCGGAGCAGGCCAATCCGCTACTGCTTCTACGCTCCTAATCGGAGCGGATCACACCCCTACTAAGTAGCAGCGTTCTTTCTCTCTTTGTTTGTTTCCACAAGCTGATATGAAATTTTGAAAGAAGTTCTTGATCTACTTTCATTGCACAAAAATGTCTTATAACATTTCTTTGGGTTACAGCAACTCTCATCACAACTTTTTACACATGTTTCATTTTGCAACACTTCTGCAGGTTTTTCTCTTCGTTAAGAAGGCTAATGAACTGGAGGAGTCCCCATGTGTATCCAAAGGATGATTTGGGTGTATCTGGTGAGGATTTAAGTCTTGTACTTCTGGTGTCTAAGGATTGGCTTAGGCAGAATTGGGGTTTCATACCTTTGAATTGCTATGCCATCAGTAGGAAGTCTCTTTGGGATAAGATTTGATACGCATCCCATGCTTTATTAAACTAGAAATCATACCTTTTGACTATATTCCACATCATCTGAACACATCATTGCCCTGCACTGCTGTGGGTGGCTTCTGCAAACATTAAGGCAGGAGCCACACCAAGCAGGATATAGTAGTATGAAAGCAGTATAGGGTATGTGTCAATGGGCCCCAACAGTTGTCAGTGCACTTCAATACCGCTATAAAGCAGTATTGTGGCTCCTGCCTTTCAGATGCCACTTTCATACCACTTTCATAGTGGAATATCTTGCTTGGTGTAGACGAGGCCTAAGTGAGGCCTATCGTGTTGCAGAAAGTGCCAGAACGTGGCTAGATCCCAGGAGGTCCCCAGACCTCTCTTGCAAAATTCAGCTACAAGTGCAGATTAGCCACTGAATTCTGCCTCTTGGAACAGAGGGAGTCTGTACATGCCAAGAGACACTGTTGTTGTAAGGGAGCCTTTGTGTTTCGTTAGGCTTTTTGAGGAAGAGAATCACTAAGCCCAGAGAGTACACAAATGGGCCCCACCTGTCCATTCATTCACCAATTTAGGATTGCCATGTTTCAGACTTTGCCTGAGATTGAATCCAGGGGCAGGGCTGTATCATTCTGATGGTGACAAAATTAAATTGCAGGGATAGTCCAACAAACTTGTCCATTTTATGGAATAGCTAGGCAAACTTTTTGGGCTTGAGTGCTGTACTGGCCCTTGATGAAATGTTCAAAGGCTGCACGAGTGAGCAGGGTTGATGGTGGGAATGGCAGTGGTGAGTGGGGTAAGACCTACAATTCCCATTCATTTCTCACACACTCATGAATTCTCTCTCTCTCTTACACACACACACACACACACACACACACACACACACAAGATCACTGTTTCCCCACTGCTAATACGAAATTAAATTGAAGGGTGGCCCAGACTAGGAGTGGGCACTGCTGGAGCCCCAATGCCCCATCATCTGTCCAAAGATGACATGTATTGGTGCCAGGCCTGGCTGTGTCACTACATTCTATGTTAGCTGAGGCTTTGGAACAGACTTCAAGAGCAGCCTTCCATGAAAGGGGGATAGCAGCCATTAAGTTCTGAAGGTAGAAAACATGAGAGTTATGGGTCACAGGCATCTTTTTAAGGTAGGAGAGATCTAAAAAAAGCAAGTACTTGTTACTTATCCTTCTAGAAAAGGAGGTAGAAGTGCACATACGAGACATGATAAGGACACGCTGTCCTGTTGAACAAGAAGCCCTTGAAGTGTTTTCTGTAACTGATCTGTTAGTGTCACTTGTGTGAAGGACCAGGGGGTTATAAAATGCAGTTGAGTTCTGAATTACATTTGTTCCTGAGTTAGATCTGTTTTTCTGTAGGTAGTAAACCATATCTTCCTGTTAGGTAGTAAACCATAGTGGTGATGGATAGACAGGGAATAGTTTGATATGTTTATGGGAGGAATCTGGCCAGCTTGTTTATGGTTCAAACCGGCGCCAGGACCCAGCTTTGGTATGTGGGAAAAGGTGGGAGTCCAGCTTCCCGAGGTCAGGCAGAGGCTTCGCACCTGGGGGCTATCTCCTGCCTGGGCTAATTGGGCTTTGTGTGAGAAGAAAGAGCAAGCACCCTCATTAAGGGAGAGAGAGATAAAAAGGCTGATTGGATTAAGTTGGAGCAGGTCTTCAGCCTGGAGGCATGGACGTCTGCCGCTGCCCAGCTCGGGAGCTGAGAGTGAGTTAGAGATTTGTTTGTTTTGTAGAGTCTGGTCTTCTTAAGGCAAGTTTTGGTCGCTTTGACCGGAGGGAGGAAGGGAGGTCTAGTGGAGAGACTGCCTGTTCTTTTCTGGATGGATTTGTGGGTGGTTCTGCCTGATATGTATCTACCTCATTTATTCCCTTCCTCTGTTCCCCCATATTATCCTTTTTATTGGCATGTTTGTAGCTGCTACCAACCAAGCTCCTATTTAGTAATTGTGTTTCCACAATAAACTTTTATCTTGGTTATTTGGAGTGTCTGTGTGCCTTTATTCCAAAGTTATACCGGTCCCGTGATACGGGCGTTGGGGGGGGAAACACCCCAGAGGGACCCCTTGGGAAGGACTGATTGACTCAGGCTTCCTTTACAACTTGCTGTAGGTCTTTTGTTTTCTCTTTCTTCCTAGATGCACAGCTGTGCTTTACACACCTCCAGAATTTGGGGTCAAGTGACATCTACATCTTGGCCCATTCTAACGTCAGCCTATGGGCCATGAGGATCACTCAGCCTGTGCTTGTAACTACCTGCAGCAGTTTTATGGGGTACAACTCTTCTTAATCTTTTTAATATGGTACTTCTACTTGCATACTGGGCAACACTTTGGCCATAGCTAGACCTAAGGTTTATCCCTAGATCGTCCAGGGCTCAAACCTGTTCATCTAGGTGACACACAGGGGATCCAGTGCTCAGGCAGGGGCGAACCCTGGAAGATCCCAAGATAAACCTTAGGTCTAGCTGTGGCCAGAGTTTCTGAACAACTCCTTGCTTTTTGTAAACCTTGGATGAGTGTTCCTTTCACAGAAAAGTATTGGTTGATTCTTTGGCCTACAAAGAAAAGACAAATTACACGCTGGCAGAAGAGACTACCAGCCACATTGGCAGCACAATCCACTTGCTCTTTAGAAGCTTTGTTTTAGAGAAGCTTTGTGAACTTTTGGGGGGTCCTTCTTGTAAATCTCCCCCCAAACCCTCCCTTGAGCCCCCCTCCCCGTTCCGGATCGGATCCTCCCCGTTTCCCTTGAAGTAGCCTTCTTCCTGCTGCCCAGTCTGGGTCTATGGGATCCCTTTCCCACGCCAGCCCATTGAAACGCGTTCTGCCTTGCCTCGGTCCAGGCGGCGGGCCGGTCGACCCGGCTCCAGTCTACCTCGAAGAGGCTTAGGCTCTCGGGCCCTTCCTCTATGAAAGGGGCACAGGACGCGGACGGTGGAGAACAGCCAGCGCCCTGTGGGAAGCTTCCTCCGCCGCAAGGGTTGGTCTACCACTCGAGCGTCGGGGAGGGGGCGGCCCCTTCCGAGTCTGCTGTTCGAGAAGGTCCCCGGGCCCCTTCGGCTCAGCGTTCTTCGGGCCGGGGCTCCCCGAACCCGTCGGCGCGCCTCCCCGTCTCCCGGCGAGCCGGAGTGGCCCGGTCCACCTTCTCTCTGCCGGGACGGGGGGGCCGGTCGACCGACGGCCGGTCTACCCGGAAGTGAGAGCTCGGGTGAACTTTAGGGAGACGATCACCTTGACTTCCACGGGCACTGGGGGAGGGGTGTGACTCTTAAGGGAAACCCCTCAGATCCCCTCAATCCATGTGTGAGGGCGGCCTTGTCAACATTCCAGTTCTCCTCTGGCAATCCTTTGGGAGTCTTTGGAGAACAGCGTCCAAAACCTCCCCTCCGTCCAATCGATCCTAGAATCGCAGAATCGGAAGGGGCCCACGAGGCCATCGAGTCCAACCGCCTGCTCGGTGCAGGAATCCACCCTAAAGCATCTCTAACCAGCTGAATGGCCTCAGCGAATCCACCCCACCACCGACTTCCGAGGACCGACCGGAGGCCCGGGCTACCCGGGAGACTCAGACTGCCCCGGCCGCGACCAGGAGCTTAAGAGGCAGGCTCCTTCGGGGGGTCGGTCCACCGGCGGAGGGATCGACCGCCGAAGGGGGCGACGCCAAGGCGAGGGCCTGTTCCCCCCCCGGTCGTTAGGTTGGTCTCGTTTTCTTGCCCTACCGACTTGTCGTTCTGGCGCGTGTTTTAGACTTAGCGCGCCTAGGTTTTCACACGTAGGTTTCCCCTCGGTCCTGGCGGAGGGCCGGTCGACCCGGGTCCGGTCTACTTCGAAGAGGCTTGGGCTCTCGGGCCCTTCCTCTCCGAAAGGGGCGAAGGTCGCGGACGATGGAGAACGACCAGCGCCCTGTGGGAAACCCGCGCCGACGCGAGGGTCGGTCTACCGCTCGAGCGTCGGGGCGGGGGCGGCCCCTTCCGAGTTCGTTGTTCGAGAAGGTCCCCGGGGCCCCGTCGGCTCTGTGTTCCTCGGGCCGAAGCTGCCCGAACCCGTCGGCGCACCTCCCCGTCTCTCAGCCCAGACGGAGGGGTGGTCGACCAGGGGCCGGTCTACCCAGAAGCCAGCTCTCGGCTGAACTCTTGGGGGGTTCCTCCCTCGGGGGGCCCTCTCCGTTCCGGATCGGATCCTCCCCGTTTCCCTTGAAGTAGCCTTCGGCCCGCTGCCAGGGCCGGGGCTACAGAATCCCTGTCTCGCACCAGCCCGTCGAAACCCGTTCGGCCTTGCCTCGGTCCAGGCGGCGGGCCGGTCGACACGGGTCCGGTCTACCTCGAAGAGGCTTAGGCCCTTACTCTACGAAAGGGGCGAAGGTCGCGGACGATGGAGAACGGCCAGTGCCCCGTGGGAAGCCCGTTCCGGCGCGAGGGTCGGTCTACCGCTCGAGCGTCGGGGTGGGGGCGGCCCCTTCCGAGTCTGCTGTTCGAGAAGGTCCCCGGGCGCCTTCGGCTCAGCGTTCCTCGGGCCGAGGCTACCCGAACCCATTGGTGCGCCTCCCTGTCTCCCGGCGAGGCCCGGTCCACCTTCTCTCGGCCGAGACGGGGGGACCGGTCGACCGACGGCCGGTCTACCCGGAAGCGAGCGCTCGCGGGACCTGTAGGGACACGATTGCCTCGACTTCCACAGGCGGCGGGGGACGGGTGTTCTGGAAGCGGTGACTCTGAAGGGAAAACCCTAAGATCCCACATCTCACTCTTTCAATCCATGTGTGAGGGCGGACTTGTCAACATTCCAGTTCTCCTCTTGAAATCCTTTTGGAGTCTTTGGAGAACGGAAAAGTATTGGTTGATTCTTTGTCCTTCAAAGAAAAGACAAATTACACGCTGGCAGAAGAGACTACCAGCAACATTGGCAGCACAATCCACTTGCTCTTTAGAAGCTTTGTTTTAAATTCATTTTTGTGACTTTACATTTGCATACAACCCATTTTTGGGATGATCCCCTTCAGTTCAAGGGGACATAGGCCTTAGCTAGACCTTAGGTTTATCCCAAGATTGTCCCAGGGTCATCTCTGTTCATGTAAATGACACACATGGGATCCGGGGAGCAGGCAGGGACGATCCCAGGATAAATCTTAAGTCTAGCTAAGGCCATATTGAGCTGGGGCACTATTATTTTATTTTAACACCCACTTCCATTGTTTTAAAAAACGTTTAAATGTTTTGTTTTTATTCTTAGGCTCTAATCCTAAACATGGTTACTATGGGGTAAAATGCATTGATCGTGATGGGCTTACTTGGGCATGGGATTGCATGGTTAGACCTTTCTTATTGTGGGGTTTTTGTTTTTGTTTTTTAGCAAATAGAAATCTTGGATTTGGTATTTCCCCCTCTTTCTCTCTTGGAGACGCGGGGACACACACACACAAGCAAACTGAGAAATTATTTATTTCATTTGAATTCTTACTCATTTTTAATCCTATGCAGATCGCACCAAAACACCGGATGCGCATCAATGAACTTCTGCCATCTTTTATCAAGTCCTCCAGCGAAATAAGTGGCAATTTGGCCATGAACCTGCTCCATCTTGCCATGGAGGACATTGATAAGAAAACAGTGAGTATTGCAATGGCAAGGTTGGACATTTATATGTAGTCTCGCCTGTTTGGAGATTCTGTGAAAAACGCATGCCTCCTCATTCCAAAAATGCAGTCTCACCAGTCCAAATTGTTTGGAGGAACATGCATACGATTTGGTGAGCCATGCACTGAGAGAAACAAGGGTTCTGCTTCCACATGTTCATATGGCTATGGTGGCCCCTGGATGAATTTAAAGAACTTTGCAAGGAGGTTCACACAGAGTCCATGTTAATATTGAGAGTTAATGTCACACTGCTTAATTTGTGACATTAACTAGCTGAGCCCCCACACCCATTAATTTGATGGGTGTGGGGGCTCAGCTACTCTGGTTCACTTGTCAATCTTCTTCATAATCCCAGATCTGTGTATAAGGTGTTATGGGAGGGGGTACTTGGCGGGAGATAAAAGCCATGCCAGTTACAGGCCAAAAAGCACTCTGTGCTTGTTTTCCCACCTCCTACCCCTTGTTTTCATAAGGCCCACTGATATTGGAATGCAGGTTCCTGGATTGAGCCCTGCTTTGATTTAAGCCCTATTCCAAACATTGCCACTTGATTAACCTGTTCTGAAACTCCTCCCCTTCTTCCTTAGATGAAGCCTATGCAACTTGTGACCCACTAAGCTTAATGTATCCCATTTGCCCTGTATGGTGGCCCATGATGAGCTTGAGAAATCTCCTGAACTTGCTGCCTGCCTAGGACTGCAAGCAGGGAGGCTGCCAAGGTCCTGATGCGGTACAATACATGGATGGTGGGGTTCCATTAGCTTGATAGATCCAAAGTTGTGAGGCCTGCCTTAGATGGTTCCCAAAAGGGTATGCCGATCTCTCTTTGTGCTGTAGGATCTTCAGAATCTGTACAACGATGCAGCTGGAGCCATTGTCGAAGCCCTCTGGAGCTACATCCCAGCAGAAGTCCTCACCAAGCTGCTGGAGACTTTCCAGGGCCAGCTGTTATCAGATCGCAGCTCCTGGAATGTGCTCAGGACACTTGCCTCCAAAGGTAGAAGAGGGTCTCCCACCATGTCACTTTGATGTTTGCAGGAGCACAGATTTCATATTACCATAACAGCAGCAGTGAATCTCTTCATATGTGTGCAGCTCACTGAGGCCTAGGCCTAATTTACCCCAAGCAGGATATTGCACTATGGAAGTGGTATGAAAGCGGTATATAAAAGGCAGGAGCCACACCGACTGTGAAAGCAGTATGTGGTTTGTGTCAATGGGCCCCAACAGTTGTCAGTGCAGTTCAATACCAATATAAAGCAGGCTCCTGGCTTTTATATACCGTGTTTATTTATTTATTTATTACATTTTTATACCGCCCAATAGCCAAACCTCTCTGGGCTGTTCACAAAAATTAAAACCATAATAAAACAACCAACAGGTTAAAAGCACAAATACAAAATACAGTATAAAAAGCGCAACCAGGATAAAAACCTCGCAGTAAAATTGATATAAAATTAAAATACAGAGTTAAAACAGTAAAATTTAAATTTAAGTTAAAATTAAGTGTTAAAATACTGAGAGAATAAAAAGGTCTTCAGCTGGCGACGAAAGGAGTACAGTGAAGGCGCCAGGCGGACCTCTCTGGGGAGCTCATTCCACAACTGGGGTGCCACAGCGGAGAAAGCCCTCCTCCTAGTAGCCACCTGCCTCACTTCCTTTGGCAGGGGCTCATGGACAAGGGCCCCTGTAGATGATCTTAAGGTCCGGGCTACATATGGGAGGAGGTGTTCCTTCAAATAACCTGGCCCCAAACCGTTTAGGGCTTTTAATGTCAATACCAGCACTTTGAATTGGGCCCGGACCTGGACTGGCAACCAATGAAGTTGTAAAAGGAACGGCATAATGTGATCGCGCCAGCCAGTCCCTGTTATTTATTTATTTATTTATTTATTACGTTTTTATACCGCCCAATAGCCAAAGCTCTCTGGGCGGTTCACAAAAATTAAAACCACAATAAAACAACCAACAGGTTAAAAGCACAATTACAAAATATAGTACAAAAAGCTATAGCTTAGCTATAGCTTCTGTTAGTAAACAGACTGCCCTGTTCTGTACCAGCTGAAGCTTCCGGACCTTTTTCAAAGGCAGCCCCACATATAACACATTGCAGTAATCCAAACAAGAGGTTATCAGAGCATGGATAACTGTAGCTAGGCTATCTCTGTCTAGATAAGGGCGTAGTTGGTATATCAGCCTAAGCTGATAAAAGGTGCTCTTTGCACTGAGTTCACCTGTGCCTCAAGTGACAGTTCTGGATCCAAGAGCACCCCCAAACTACAGACCCGATCCTTTAGGGAGAGTGCAACCCCATCCAGGACAGGGCAAACATCACCTCGCTAATACTACTTTCATAGTGCAATATCCTGCTTGTTTTCTAACGTCTTAGCTATAGCTTCAGTGGACACAAACAAACCTTTCACAATGTTTTTATTTTTTAAAACACACACAATAAAACAACCCTTCTACCATAGGAATTATGGGAGGAAGAAAGGCTAGATGGGTTGGGAAGGAATATGGAATACAGAATATGTGGGCAAATAGGATGCGGTAAGCAATTATTACTATTATTATTATTATTATTATTATTTGCGTTTTTATACCGCCCAATAGCTGAAGCTCCCTGGGGGGTTCCCCAAAACTAAAAGAATTCAAAATATAAAACAAACAGTATAAAAACATGATATAAAATACACATTAAAACGGATTAAAACATACCATACATGATTAAAACATCTTTAAAACATCCTGAAAACATTCTAAAATTTCACTGAATAGGCCTGCCACAATAGATCAGTCTTTATTGCTTTTTTAAATTCTAAAAGACTGTCAAGTTGACGAATCTCCTCCGGCAGGCCATTCCACAGTCTGGGAGCAGCAGAAGAAAAGGTCCTCTGGGTAACAGTTGTTAATCTAGTTTTTGCTAGCTGAAGCAGATTCTTCCCAGAGGACCTGAGTGTGCAGGGTGGATTGAACGGGAGAAGGCGATCCCACAGGTAGTCTGGACCCAAACCATGTTGGGCTTTAAAGGGAATAACCAACACTTTGTACTTTGCCCGGAAACTAATCGTCAGCCAGTGAAGAGATTTTAAAACTGGTGTAATGTGGTCACCCCTAGGTGTACCAGTGACCAGCCTGGCTGCCATATTTTGGACTAATTGAAGTTTCCGGACTAGGCACAGAGGTAGCCCCATGTAGAGCGCATTGCAGAAGTTGAGCAAATAGAAGGAAGAATCAGTGGGTAATGAGAAGAAGCCTTTGCCATCTTCAATTGGATCTTCCAGACCCTAGAGCGGGGCATGACCCAACTTTTAAAAGGAACTAAACTTCTAGTTCTTATTGTTAAGTATCTTAGTTGGATAAAATGAAATCAGCGTGGGAGAAAATGACAGAAAGCTGGCAAAGAGAAGCTAATTCATGCAAATTCCTGCCAAGGGTATCTAGATTAGGTAGATGTAATACGCTCAATGTGGGCCTGCCTTTAGAATGTATTTGGAAAGAGCAGCTGGTTCAAAAGTAGCTGCTAGATTGTACTGGGGCTGGCCATGTGAAGCATACAAATGCTGATTTTACATGTTCTTTGGCTTCTACTTGGTTTGCAAGCCCATTCAGTTGCTCTAAACATGCTGGGTCCAAGATACTTCAAGGACTATCTTCTCCCATAGGAACCTGCCTGCCCATTAATATCTCCCACAGCAGCCTGCTCTGTGTTTCCCTCACTGTCTGAGGGTCAAGGAGGATTTTTTTTTTACTGCCGCTAACTGCCACATGGGGGTGTTTTCATTCGAGGGCCCAGTTGGGGAGAGAAGAATTAAACCTCCCCACACACTGCAGTTCCAATCCAGTTTGCAGGGAGTGTGTTTACTCTGAAATAAATAAATAATAGAAGGGGGGAGCAGCACACTAGTTATTTAATGTAACGTGTAGTTTAACCCTGAAGCATAGCGAGTACTAACATGGGACCCCATTTTTTCACAGCCTATCACATTGTTTTGGGTCAGTTAAAGCTCCCAGACATATTGTAAATGGGAGGTTTCATGCAGAGCTCATTTTAGTTATTTTACAAGTCAGGCATGTTAGTTATTTGATTTGCCAGGTCTGATTTAGAAAGAAAACCTCACAGCCATCTTGTCCAATAGAACAATATTCCTAACCAATGCATTTCTTCTTCTTCTTCTTCTTCTTCTTCTTCTTCTTCTTCTTCTTCTTCTTCTTCTTCTTCTTCTTCTTCCACAGAACTTTTAGAGGAGGATTCCTCAAAAGCAGAGGAATGGAGGAGCAAACTGAAGAGGGTAAGGAAGGATCTCCACCTCTTGCATCTGGGTTGCTTTCGGCTGGGTTTAACGTTGACATCAGAGAACAAAGCATAGAATTGGGAACTTCGTGGTTCTTTCTACATGATGGTCGATTTAATAAATTATTCTGGAAGTTATGCCCAGGATGGGGCCCATTTATCGCAGGGAAGCCATATTGATGTTACACCCAGGACAGATAAAACGTTTGCTTGTCTTATGAGGCAAAATACATGGCCGGTGAAACTTCTGCCTTGCAAAACTATCCATCTTCATCAGTGGCAGCTCTGCTTTGATGGACTCCTGCATCTCCACAGCACTGTTATCTGAGGGGTTCCCCCCTTTGTGCCAGCATGGCATGGCCAAGGACTGCTGATCAGAATGTGGAGCTCTGAACTAGGCTTGCTGGGTAACTGAGAAAGACCTGAGATGATAGAGAAGTGTCCCTGTGTAACTCATGCCCTCCTGGAGGCCTACTCTGACTAGAACCTGTGAAGTAGACTGTGGCATAGCCAGAACCTGTCAGCCTAAGCATGGTGGTAGTCGGGAATGACTATTTCAGTGTCAGGGATACAATGGCCATCCTCAGAGCACCTTGACCTGAGATTGGAATCCAAAATAAAAGAGAGGAACAGAAGATGACAGGGCGCAATGGAAAGGAATGCTGGATCAAGCCTGTTCGGACAGTGGGAGGGTTAGACATCCATGAATGGTGAAAGGCTTGATTTCTTTTCCAACAGCTTGGCGCCAGATCCCTTCACTACCACCGGGAGAAGGAATTATCTGGAATCCTCCACCAAGTATTCAGGGAGGAGTGAAAAACCTCAAGGGATTCTGCCCTGCCAAAGGTCAGTGGAAGCTGTCTAAAGTTTATGGTGACCAAGCTCACCGTAAAGCAAGGTGGAATAGTTCAGTTTGGAGATGTATTTCTAGATGCAGAGCCAGTATCCGCGTCTGTATTTTATTTTTGATAATGAGGTTTGGTCCAGAGTGGCAGGGAGGTGTCTCTCTTTTTGTCTTTTTCTCTTCACAAATGAACAGGGGTACAGACTAGTGCTAATACAGCATGTTTAGTTCCCACGTCAAACTATGACTAAGTTTAAGTGTGTGACATTGACATGACACGGAAGTCTTGCTCATTCATTCCTGCCTCCCCGTCCCTCCCCTCCCCTCCCCTCCTTCTGTTATCTCCCCTATGTCAAAATAAAGATTGTATATTGACAAAAACCTGCACTTTGTAAACTACCATGAAGATGTAATGGTGGTACAATAATAGTAATATCCAACTTTCTTTAGGGCAAGATGAAATCATGAGATAATGGAGTCTATCTACATTTGCTGTCCCAATAAATGCAATCTTTGCCACTCCTTCTTGCAGCTCTTCCTGTACCAATATTACGGGGCCATTCTCCATGCCTCAGAAGATCATGCCCTGGTCGAGGAATCTCTAGACAAACTCCTGCAATTATTGCTGACCAAACCTTCAGATAAGGAGGTGAGAGGAATACAGCTGTCAGGCTTGGAACCGTGATATTTATTTTTAGCTCTGTTTAGCATAATCATGATTATTAAAGTGTTACATTGATACATGCATTGATACATAACGTTGATACATGCATTGTATTAATATTTTACAATGTGAAACCATCCTGCACTTTTAGCTTCTTGCCTTCCATCCTGGTATGATTTGAAAAGGCCCTCAAAGTGTTGCTACAGTGACCCTCTCGGATTGTGACTGTGTTTGCAGCAAGCGGGAATTTACATCCTTTGAGATCCCTCCCCCTTCGGCATCCAGGCACCTGATAAGAGGGAACTTACTTCACTGCCAATTAAATACTCCTCCTGCTTCCCCATGTGTGCACATTAGCAGTCCGCCCCTTAATCAGACCTGGGTATTTAATGCACTTCCCTACCTGAGCTACAAAGGAATATGTCTCTGAGCAGATCATAGGCTGAACAGAGCTTGGAAAGGAAACCAACTTCCCTCATACTTTGGAGAAGAGAATTTCTTGTTAGAATATGGGGAAGCATAGCAGGGGAGATCCACAGGCTTCTAGAGTGTTCTGTTTTCTCAGCCTTTGTGGGATGCACGATGAAATTATGAATGTGCGATGTCTCAAAGATATCGCGCATTGAACAGGGATCTATGACCCCCATTCACAATGGAGCTATAAATGGAGCCCCGTGTCCCTTTTCATTCTGTATTTCTTGCCCTGGAGTTGGAGAGCAGAAAGGAAGCACACCCTGGCTTCCAAAATCCGCCAGGCGACTGAGGGACACTGGGAGGCTGCCTCTCCTGCTTCCCAGGAATAACACCATGCCAAGGGGGAGACAAACCTGACCCATCCTTCAGCCAGAGAAGGAGGGGTTGCAGGGAATTCTCTCCTCCCTCCTTGCCAGAAAGACCACTCAGCTCCTACTGCCTACAGCTCTGCAACTACAGTATCAACAGAGAGAATGCTCTGGTCCCATCCATTGGCCAAATAGCCACCAAATAGTATTTTAGCAAGAACACCAGGGAGAGAACACCCACTTGGCCCAATGTCCATTTAAATGCCACTGCTATAGCTCAGCGCTTTGTTCGGGCCTTGAAAAACAATCTCCCTCCTCTTCACGTTTTCCCTCTACTCCTTGTCTCTATTGTCTCTTTACTTTGCAACCTAATGGCAAGAACTGTCTGTCTTTTGAATTGTTGTGAGCCACTTTGGGAGACAATAATTTGAAAATACATCAGATAAATAATTTTCAGACTCTCAAGGAAATAGGAATCAACTGAATAACCCCTGATTCTTCCTAGGGCATTCTTTCTGCCATCGGGCTTATTGCGGCTCGCCATATGGAGTCCGTATTCAAAGTCCTGAAGAATTACGCTTCAGAGGAGGTCCTTTCAGCAGAACCTCATCAGGTATCATGTCAGAAAGATAATGCATTTGGGAAGAACTGTGAGCCAGCACACTAAGCATGTGTGAGAAGTTATGGTCTCTCCTCACTCACTGAACTGGGGCTCTGTACATCAGGGGTGGCCAGAAGATAGATCTCCAGATGTTTTTTACTTCAGTGTTTCATGGAGATCCATGTTCTGCTCCCCCACCCCCAGCATAAATCGGGAGCTTCCAGGACAAACCTGATGACTAATCATGTATTATGATGGCCTGCCTGATGCTTGTTTATGTGGTCATAGCCAGGCAGGCAAACCAGCCAGCCTTTGGAGGGCTTTTTAGCAGGATGACTTGAAGGAGCTTCAAAGTGTGCAGGCACTGGGAAGTTCATTTGTGAATTGATGTAACATAGGGATATCCTGTTCGTGGTATTTGATCCCTGATGGCTTCTTCATACTTGCACATAATTGTCGATTAACATCACTATACAATTTGATTAGCTAAGGAAGTTCTAAGTAAAAAATCACTTTTACCAGTTAAGGCTGAAATCCTATACTAGGGATGTATGAGAACTTCCTTCCCCTGTGAAAATGTGAGGAAAGCACCCGGAATGCAAACTTGTGCATTCTTGAGCTTGCCATCACATTTGGAAGGGTGTATACGTTTTGAAAAATGCACACTTTAACATGAGCATTTTTCAAAAAACGACACATTTTTACACCATGGTTAATGTGGTGTGGGGGCATTTGCATTCTTGCTTGAATAAGTGTACATTTTCCCTGTTCGGAAATGTGCACTCACATTACAAAATTTTGACAAGTTTCTTAATAGCTCTAGAGGGACTTAAAAGATATTCTCTGTCTATTCCACTTAGAATAACAGCCAGAACATACTGGTGGAGTCTATTGAAAAGATTGTTTCAACAGTAAGTGTCAATTTGAAGGGATGGTTGCCTGTTTGACTCAGCTTTTACAGTACCAAACGTATTTCAATCATCCTTATATTTTAAAGTTTGGGATACCATGAATTGCCATTAAATGTAACTAGAGGTGATGGCTTCTTAAGAGGAAGCCAAGGACTGGGGAGTGATATGAACTGTACAATAAGCGGGCAGTGCTGTGAAGTCGTTTTTCAAAACAGGCTCTTGGATTTGCACACCAAAAATCATTCCGACTCATTTCTGTACTTATTATTATTATTATTTATTTATATAGCACCATTGATGTACATGGTGCTGTACAGATAACACAGTAAATAGCAAGACCCTACTAATCTGCAGGATACAAATCCATGGCTTGTTTTGTGTGCGGATTATCCAAAGGTGCACATGTATGGACAACCCTCTGTCAGGGATGCTTTAGGGTGGATTCCTGCATTGAGCAGGGGGTTGGACTCGATGGCCTTGTAGGCCCCTTCCAACTCTGCTATTCTATGATTCTATGATTCTATGCATTTGCTCTCCCCATCAGATAAAGCAACAGTGCACGTATTTGCCCACATGACGTGCCTTTTGAAACATGCACAATTTGGGGACAGATTTTTTTTAATTGATGGAACTTTAGCCCAGCTGCCCAAGAAAGTGCAGATTTCCAGTTACAACTGCATTCTGGAATGCGTTTTGGTCTGAGGAGGTGTGTCAAATGGATAGGTCTGCAGTAAAATGGAGACCCAATTAAATTCTCATCTAGCCCTAATGGTCAGTGCAGTTGAACCCACATGAGAACTAATGCTTTTTCCTTCATAACTCTTTCTCCAGGAAAGATATGGAAGCCTTTTCCAAGTTCGGCCCTTTAAGAACATGAATGAAGAATACCAGTCTTGAAGAGGGATTGATGACCTGCAATTATTATTTAGGCTGTAAATTCAACTGGGGCTTCTCTCTCTCTCTCTCTCTCTCTCTCTCTCTCTCTCTCTCTCTCTCTCTCTCTCTCTCTCTCTCCTTTGCTAGACTTACCGTTAAATCTGTGACTGAAGAGGGGAAAGCCCATGATGCAACTATCCAGACATCACATGTGGTGAGCTCAAGAAGAGAGCAGTCACGTCTGCCATTTTTTTTCGTGCGCACAGGTAATGGTTTTTTTAAAAATAAAATTGATCTTCCTGCTCCCCCCACCCTGCCCCCGATGGGCACAGCACTCCTGGGGAGCGCTGCACCCCGTGCACAGCTCCCAGCTACCTGCGAGTAACTGTGCGGGGCCGGGGTCAATCCACAGAAACGGGCCACACCTTCCGCGGTCCTGGGCTCAGCTTGGGACTGTGGAGAAATCGGGCCCACAGGCCTTTGCTAGACCAGGCTATATCCCTGGCTTATAACCGGGATCACCCCTGTGTGTCCAGATGATGCACAGGGGATCTCAGGCTCCGGCAAGGATCAACCCTGCCTGGCCTCGGGATATAGCCCTACACTTTGGGACTGCTTTTTTCACGGTGCCGGGCTGAGCCCGGGACTGCGGAAGGTGTGGCCCGTTTCCATGGCTTGACCCCGGCTCTATGCGGTTACTCGTGTGAGGCTGGGAGCCGCGCACAGGGCGCAGCACTCTCCAGGAGTGCTGTACCTATCGGGGGTAGGGTGGGGGAGTGGGAAAATCAATTTAATTTCTAAAAATAAATTACCTGTGTGCACGAGCGTTCGTGCGCATCATCCCTTTAAGAAAACAAAAAAATGGCGGACGTGAGGGCTCTCTTCTTGAGCTCGTCACGTGTGACGTCTGGACTAGCGCAACAGCCCGTGATAGTTGCATCGTGGGCTCTCCCCTCCTCCGTCGCAGATTTAACAGTAGGTCTAGCAAAGGCCTCTGTCTCTGTCTCTCTGTCTCTGTCTCTCTCTCTCTGATATACGCCTGACTCCAAGCAGTAGCACAGCCTGTTTTTTGAAGTGATGACACAGTGTACTGCTTGTATGAAAAAAAATATTAACATATTGTACATTAAAAAATATAAAGGTTTTATTGACTTCAGCTTCATTCTGTTTCATTATTAC
The DNA here is from genome assembly GCF_023053635.1 of Elgaria multicarinata webbii. Lineage (NCBI taxonomy): Eukaryota > Metazoa > Chordata > Lepidosauria > Squamata > Anguidae > Elgaria > Elgaria multicarinata. The sequence continues at coordinate 220,047,778 of NC_086171.1, read as the reverse complement.
TGTTGGATCCTGGATTGGATCTGGTTTTTCTTTTTCCACTATTTTTCCAATTACCTGGAGACCTGAAGAAAATGAGGAGTCAGCAGAACATGCAATTCCCTCAAATGTCAAGGTGTCAGCTGGACAGTTATTGAATTGAACACCGCAGGAGTTAACAGAGGCCGGATCAGAGTTAGAAACGCAGCCAAAACAGAAAGAGGAGGCGGCATTTATCCCCCCTCACTCTCAGAGAGCAAATAAAGGAGTCCCACCAAAGCGGTTTGCCTCTGAAGCCTTTAATATAAGCTTTGAGCTGAATTCTTATGCAGATGTACAAAGATTAGGTTCTTTAGAAAGGCAGAAATGGCTAGAAGCCATGGAAAGTGAGTTGAAAAGCCTAAAAGACAATGAAGTTTTTCAAGAAACAGTTTTGCCTCCAGGGCAGAAGTCTGTAACGTGTCGATGGGTTTTTAAGCGCAAACAGTTAGAGACAGGGGAAGAAAAATTCAAAGCCCGACTTGTCGCAAGGCGTTTTAATCAAGTTAAGGAGGTAGACTATACCTCAACTGTAAAAGCAGAAACTTTAAGATTATTTTTAACTATTGCAGCAAAAGAAAAGTTAAAAATTAGGCAATATGATTTCCAAACTGCATACCTGAATGCCCCAATTCAGGAAAAAATATACATGAGAAAACCTGAAGGTTTTGAGTCAGATGACAACAAAGTTTGGTTCCTGAAGAAAGCAATTTATGGCCTTAAACAGAGTGCCAGGTGTTGGAATTCTGTCCAAAACACCACTTTGGTAAGTGAGATGGGATTTGAAAGGAGCCTGGCAGACCTGTGTTTGTACACAAAGGGGAGTGGTCAGAATGATAAAGCTCTCATCATTTTTGTTGATGATGTTTTGATTGCTTGTCCGAGTGATGCAGAGGTCCAGAAAGTTGCAAATCAGCTTGGAAGCAGGTATAATTTGAAATCCTTAGGTCCAGTGAAGAATTACCTAGGAGTAGAAGTTAAACTAGCAGAAGATGGAGGTTTTTTGCTCAGTCAGAAGCAAAAAATTCTAAAGCTGCTAGAGGATTGTGGAATGCAGGATTGCAAAGGGGTCAAAAGCCCCATGGAATTGGATATCCAGAAAAACCTGCAAGGAGAAAGTTTCAGTGATCCAAGCCTGTATCACTCTGTGGTGGGTATGTTATTGTATTTGGTAAGCAGGTCAAGGCCAGATCTGTCTGCTGTGGTTGCTATCTTAAGCAGGGGGGAACCGCACGTCACTCCCAGAGCGCTTCTATGCGACCCCAGTGCACCCTGAAAATGATAGTCTGACTTCCCTGTAAAAGAAACAAGGAAGAGCCGTCCATGCCGCCACCGCCACCACCGCAGAGAGCTCTCCACAGGCGAGGAGAGCACGGCAAAAGAGCTCTCCTCTCAGCAAAAGCTCGGAGAGGAGAGCCCGCCTTCTTTTGCCGAGCTCTCCTCGTCAGCGGAGAGCTCTCCTCATTGTCGTCGTCTTCGGCGGCATGGACGGCTCTTCATCATTTCTTTTACAGGGAAGTCAGACTATCGTTTTTGGGGTGCACTGGGGTCCCATAGAAGCGCTCTGGGAGCGACGTGCGGATCCCCCCCTGGTTCAATGCCAAGCCAACAGTGCCTGCTTGGCATGCAACCAAGAGAGTGTTAAGTAGGGGTGTGCATGGACCCCCACCTCCACTTCACTTCCAGATCTGCGATTTTCAGGTCGGGCCGCTTCGCCCCGCCCCCACTCCACCCATTTCCGCTCTGCTCCGCTCGGAGCTCCGGATCTGGATCGGAGCTCCGTTTTCCCCCCCCATAGGGTTGCATTGAAAGCTAAAAAAGTAAACAACTTTTTTTCTGTTCAAGTTAGAAACCTCATGTTTGGCACCCTGACACCTCATGGACATATACACACGCATGCCAAGTTTCAAGGCAATCCCATCATCCCCTGATTTTTGGGGAATTTATGAAAATCGGGCACCCCATTCAGACCCCTTGGGATAGCTCCGTCAATTTGCACGTTAGAAACCTCAAACTCACCACCATGACAGCTTATCCATGTGTCCATATGGATGCCCAGACTCAAGGCAGTCCCATCATCCCCTGTATTTTGGCGCGGCTCTAACCTCAAACGCACCACCCATAACCCTAAGTCACACCCCTTTCGATAGCTCTGTCAATTTGCATGTTAGAAACCTCAAACTTGGCACCATGATAGCTTATCCACGTGTCCACATGGATGCCAAGTTTCAAGGCAATCCCATCATCCCCTGATTTTTGGGGAATTTTTGAAAATCGGGCACCCCATTCACACCCCTTTCCATAGCTCCGTCAATTTGCATGTTAGAAACCTCAAACTTGCCACCATGAAAGCTTATCCAGGGATACATACGCACACCGAGACTCAAGGCAGTCCCATCATCCCCTGATTTTTGGGGAATTTATGAAAATCCAACACCCATTCACACCCCTTTCCAATAGCTCCGTCAATTTGCACGTTAAAAAAAAACCTCAAACTCACCACCATGACAGCTTATCCAGGGATACATACTCAGTATTCTGCTGAGTCTTCTGATTCCTCCAGCTCCTCAGCAATTAGTAAATCCATGGAAACATATCCAGGATCCATTCCAGGAAGGACTTCTCCCCTGAGTCAAAGCCAGACACACACAACATCCCTGCAAGGCGGGCAGGGGAGGAGAGAGGGAAGGCAGGCAGGCAGGCAGCAGACATTTCTGGGGGCATAAGGAAGTGAGCCAAGGATAAGCCAGTAATACATAAAAAATGGAATAAATAAATAAATAAATAAATAAACGAAGGAGGTGTGGAATTAAAAGCAGCAGTGTTGCTGAATAAACAACAAGAAGAACTTTTTTTAAAAGGCTATATCTGTCTTTTACCAGCAATAGGGGGACATGCCCAGGAGAGGGGGAAGCAGCAGCTGCCATTTTGACTGGTCAACCAGTCTTTTAAGAAGCAAGGCTGTCAGTTCAACTCATGAAAGCCATCGCTCCACCACGAGAGCTCTGAAAAGTAGACCGCTCACTTCAACTCATGATAGGCATTGCTCCACCGGGTTACTCTCTTTGGAAGGCTCTGATGGCCCTCCAAGTACAGGAGAGAGTGGGGGCACGTCCACAATGAGATGCCCTAGGGGAGCTCATCCCCTTGCACTACATCTTTTCAGTTGTTCCCCAAAGTTAGGGTGGGTAGCAGTGCTGTGTTTCTATCTCTTATTATTGGCTTAGTATATGATTTCACAGGTTGTGTTTGTGCATTTGGTGGGGCTACTGTTTTAAAAAACACTGGGAAAAGTCCGTTCAGACTAAGAAAGAGAAGTTCCCAGAATCCCAAGTTACCCGTTTTGCCTATCCCCTCCTCCAACTTTGGGATCATGTGATCATGACCGGGAGTTGACTCTGCCCCTCAGCAATCGAAAAGGTAATCTTTTTCCTGCCTTTACCCTACTTTTTAAAAAATTCTAGCGCGCGACCCGCACCACGCAGAGAGGTGAGAGTAGTCTCAAAATGACCCCCATCCACAACTGTCTAAGCACAAGAATTTTCAGAACGATAGCTTCAAAAACAACCCAGTTATCTATGGGTGAAATGTTTCAAGATGGCGATCGGAGCGCTCTGCGGAAAGAGAAGCGCTCCAAAAATGGGCGCTTCTCTTCGCCTTGCTTCTAGGGGTCCGCGGTCCGCTTCTACTCCGCCTCTGGGCAAGGCGGAGCAGGCCAATTCGCTCCTGCTTCTGCGCTTCTAATTGGAGCGGAGCACATGCCTAGTGTTAAGTACCTCAAAGGCACCTTAAATTACAGTTTGAAGTTATCTGCTGAGCCAGATAAAAAGCTCTTGAGTTATGTGGATTCGGATTGGGCAGGCTGTATAGAAGACTGGAAGTCAACGTCTGGAATTGTGCTAATGTTGGGAAAAGCACTAATCTCTTGGAAGTCCCAAAAGCAGGCTTTTGTCTCCTGATCTTCCTGCGAAGCAGAGTATGGGGCACTGTCAGAGTTGTGTGGAGAAATCACTTGGCTAATGCAATTAATAAAGGATTTCAAAATCCAAATTGAAACACCAATCACAGTGTTCTGTGACTCCAAGGCATGTATTGCGTTGGCAAATGCAGACATGTTCAAGTCAAAATCCAAACACATTGCTATTAAGTACCAAAATGTGAAAGAACACATAAGTAGTGGAACTCTGAAGTTGTGTTATTGTGAGTAACAAGAAAATTTTGCTGACATATTCACAAAAGCTTTAGGAGCTACAAAACACAGGGAGATTTGTGAAACACTAGGTTTCAGGCAGGATGAAATGTAAACGTCTGTACAAGTGTTGTGTTGTAAAAACTGTTGTGTAAAAATCAAAAGAAGGGGTGTTGGATCTTGAAGAAAATGATGAGTCAGCAGAACGTGCAATTCCCTTAAATGTCAAGGTCTCAGCTGGACAGTTATTGAATTATTGTATGGAAGCATTTTCATCAATTAATCAATTAGTGATTGCATGTTTTCATGTTTCTTATTCTTCATCTTACCCCATCTTGATGTATGCTGATGTGTATTGATCGTCTGTGAGTATTTGTATATGTGCTGCCATAACTAAATTATTTCAACTGTCAGTAAAGGGTTATTGGAATATGTTGGTCTAATATTTACAACCTTATTTTAGTTATTGCCAGACTGGGCTTCTGGCCAATAACCTTATAACAGAGTTTTGCAGCGGTTTCCAGCAAAGTCAGCACAGACACAGATTAAGACTGAGACTTTCAGTAGGTTTAAACAAACCTTTACTGGCATATAAAAATATAATTTAGTTATGGCAATCACAAATACAAATACTTACATACGGTCAGTCAATACAGCTCTGATACAGTGAGTGAGTTAGTTAGTGAGTGAGTGAGTTAAGTTATATCTGATACATGTACATGGGAATACAATCCTTTTTATAGGCTAACTGTACAATGATGCAACTGCTTGCAATCCCTTAATTGAAACAATCAAGTCACCAATTATTCAATCATGACATCAATGTCCAGGTGCAACGTTGACCTTTAAGTTTTCTGCTGAGTCTTCTGATTCCTCCAGCTCCTCAGCAATTAGTAAATCCATGGAAACATATCCAGGATCCATTCCAGGATCCAACACCCCTTCATATGTTTACACTGGATTTAACAATACATTGTACAGTTATTTACATTTGTCCTCCCTGAAACCTAAAGTTTCACAAACTTCCCTGTGTTTGGTGGGACCTAGTGGCTTTGTGAACATGTCAGCAAGGTTTTCTTTAGTCTCAGAATAAACTACACAATAAACTTTCACTTGCTATGTGTTCTTTCATGTTTTGAAAAATTGTGGCTATGTGCTTTAACTTTAACTGTCATTGGCTTTTCCACCGGGACCTAAAAGTCCTTTATTTACTGAATTAGCCAAGTAACCTTACCAAAAACCAGCACACTACTTAGCCTCATAGGAAAAACTTCACTTGCTTCCTATCTTTTCAAACGTCATCATAAACCTGCTGAGAATAGTAACAAAACAGACAATCAAACTGTTCACTGAACATAACATTTTTCACCACCAAATGATACAAGCCTGAAGTTGCTAAAGCTGTTTCTTTTGCAGGTTGCTTCACACATTCATTTCCATGGGGCTTTTTCCCTTTGCAATCCTGCAATCACATTGCTTAGCAAAAACTTCTTTCATCTGCTTGATCCTTTTTCAATCCTAGGAAAAACTCTTTCCAACAACAAAAGATTTAAACATTTTTGAAGAACATTCAATTTCAAACTGCCTCCTTAACTTTTTCTGGCAACCAGCCGAGGCTTGAATTTCTTCACCCCTTCTCTAACTGCTTGCGTCTAAACACCTTCCTGCAGCTTAGAGATTTTTGCCCTGCTGGCAATTGTCATGGTTAGGAACATTTTCAAAAGTTTCCATACAACCTGCTTGCACCTCTGGAGTTTCTTCCTCATTTGGATTGTCCTGTATAAAATACAGATAGTAACCCATCCTGCAGCTACTGAGGTAAGTAACAAACAGGAAGAGGTCACCTTCCAGGATTTCTCTAGCAAAACTCGAGCAACATGAGGTAGCCTTAACCCTGGTCTTAAACCAACACGTGTTTTGATAATGAAATAGTATGGTGTCTAAAGTTATATGGGAAGCACTGCAGAAAGTTATTTGATTTAATTCCCTCCTGCCCTCCCAAGTTAAGGGCATTTCCCCCCTTCTGCAGGGGACAAATGGTCCTGTGGAAGGGAAGGGTGTGATATTCAGCCCAGCTGAAATAAAAGCGACAGCTTCAAAGTAACTTAAGAGTTTAGGAGAACACAGAATTAAAATGGAAAATCAGCCGCAATAATTAAATTATTTTTTATGTTCAATGGGAAGGATCCCTCTTCCATATGCATGTGAAGTGGGCTGTTAAGCAAATTAAAGCAACTGTAGTTGCTGTTTCAATTCATTCCTGGGCAAATATAATGTATGCATCCCTTCATTCATTCTTTAGTTGTCAAGGTGGTTGAGAGCAAAAATAATAATAATTCCTAAAAAATATAAAACCAATAGGCATAGCAAACCAAAACAAGAAAATACCAAAACCAATATATGTAATTGTTGGAAAATCACACTCTGAACCAGAGTTGAGCAGAAGTAGCAGCGGCTCTCAGTTTAGGACGCAGCAAAGACTCGATGAGGCAAAGGATTGGCTGTTAATTTTATCATGTTTCTGAAACTTTGTATTTGTTTTGCAGCCAAACTTCCTGGGGTGGGGAATTAATAAGATTCTGGGACAGAAAGATTACTTAAGGTGTTTCAACTTTCCCTTACTCCCACCACATTGCTTGTGAATTGCACGGAGTCCTAACAGAAAAGTCTCTGAGCCTTATCTGTTGCTATTTGCCAATTACTTTGTCTTATGTATGTTTTTTTTGTTTTTCACAGATTACGTTGCTTTTCTGAAGAAGCCAAAACATGGCAAAACAGGACTGAAATGGGTGCATGTTATACTTTGCCTATCTTGTAGAAAACCTGTGTTCAATGCACGCTCTCATGTTCTCTCCGTCACCCAGCTGCTAAACCTCATTGCTTTTTGCACTTTATTTTCGTCTTCATTTCATACTGAGTGTCTAGCATGTTTTGTGTAGACTCGTTCAATTTACTATTTTCTGTTTAATTGCATCATTCCTATGTTATGGTTTGTCACGCATTATAATATTGTTTGTAGAGTTGTGTGCTCTTTAGCATTTATTTTTAATTGCAAATTCAACTGGTGCCCCCCTTTTATTGGACTGATGATTGGTTCTCAAGCCAGAAACGGGTGGGGGAGGAGGACACTGGATACTCTGTGCTCCCTCCTTGGCGTGAGGATTACCAAGCGCAACCCTGCAGGAGGAAAACTGCAGGCTTTAGGGGCAATATGGTGTCAATGTGGTGCCGTCAAAGCAGCCCTTTTTTCTAGGAAGGAACTTTATTAGTAGCCTCTCCCAGGCAAGCTTTTTCATGTTACTGGAGCGGGGTTGGAAATGACCATGTGGGAGAAGCTCCTCTGCTCTTCTGACTTAAGGCCAGAAGAACAGTTCTTAAAATTTCAATCCTATGAGCTCTTACCTGGGAGTAAGACCTAGTAGGACTTACCTGGGAGGAACAGGCGTAGGACTGCACTGTTAAGTCCACTTCCTGGACATGGATTCTGCTGGTCAAATCATAGCAACGACCACCAAACGTTCATGGAGAAAGCTATCTATGCCCAATGCTGCCCTGTGCTATCCTCAGAAAAGTGGTAGGATGCTATTTTTTTTATTTTATTTTGGATCCGTCAGTGTTTCTTCCTGTGTGACCTCAGGCTTAGGGATGGGAGAATGAGCTTTGCCCATAGAATGTGCTCATGTTCCCATTTGGGGGTGTGATTGGGGCACATTCTGATGTTTAGCAAACTGAAATGAAATTCTCATACGTCCCTTCTGTTGCTTTAAGGGCAGAGTTCAGCAAAGCCAAACGCCTCCAAGATTTTCACTTCTTGTCGGGTAACTCTCTGTCATCCTGCTTAGATGCCCTGTTCTTTTCTAAGAACAAATTCAGTAGGGTGATGTGTTTTAGAAGGCCATCATCGGTGACTGAAATGTAAGTTTTAAAAATGAGTGAGCAGCAGCCCTTGGGTCAGTGGTAGGGCTGGAAGGGGATTTATTCTTGTTCCTTCAGTTTTTACATGAGGAGTTCATTGGGCACCCATGATTGATCACTTACATTAGTTTGTGTATCCTTTACATGATGCTGTTGTCATCCTCCAGGACCTTTCCCATGCTTTGCAACCATTATCGAGGAGGGTGGGGTGGGGTCCTAACAAGAAAGCCTGGTGTTATTTAGAAATGTTGGAATGAGAGACTTGTGTAATTGTGCAATTCCGCTTTACTATAGTGGAATCTAGTGGTTGTATAATGAAATGTAGTAGAAAGGCAGAGGAAGAAACTACCTGGAAAAAATCATGTGTAAAGAAGCTGATCTTAGTATCACAAAGAAACCAGAATGCCCATTGTCTCTTGCAGTGACTCCTTTAATCACATACAAGACTTTGAACATGTAGTGGCTGGTTCATAGGCTGCTGTTCAAATCGGACTGCGATACTAGAGAAACGTTAGGGTTACAAAGCGCTGACTGATGGATGCCAGATTCAAACCTAGGTGAACAAGGTGCTGGTTTTTGCTCTGGATCAGAATTGATGGAAAGTGTGGATGACTAGAAGCTTACCTTGCAGAAGAAATAGGCCACTGCTGAAGTCTCCCTCTGGTTACAAGTTTTTGCATCAAATGTGCTTGAAATAGAATTAGTACAAAAATGGTCAAATTGTGCTTTGGAAAAGGGAAAGACAAGACCAGGCACGCAGGCAGAAAGACAACAGGTGAAAGCAGAAGAATGCAGATTAAAAGAAAGGGCATTGGCAATAGCAGTTAGGGGCACAAGATGAGAGTTAAAATATCTTTAGTTCAAATACCAACTGAGACATAATCTAATGAGTCACTCAGCTGCTTCACTGTAATGTGCAGTTTGGTGATGACAATAGTGGCCTACAAAACAAGGTTGTGGTGAGGATTGTTCTGATAATGTACACAAAGCATTTGCATTACTTAGGAGAAGGGCCACATAAATGTTAGTGTTTATTGTTTCATTGTTGCTTGCTTTTCTGATGATTAAATGCCTAGATTATCCTGTATTGGTGTATGACAGGTATCTATTCTGAGTGAGTTTTCTGCGGCTATGCATGGATCAGGAGTTACACCATTGTAAACAAGAGTAAAGTTTGGCCCTTAATTACCTTTCTCAAAGATTAAAAAAAAGAAGGTCTGTTGACTTGAAAACCGTTGATAAAAGCATAAAACAATTCGTGGAAAGAACATGGAGGTAATTTATTTCTTGATTATATTTTTATACCGCCCAATAGCCGAATCTCCCTGGGCGGTTCACAAAAATTAAAACCATAATAAAACAACCAACAGGTTAAAAGCACAAATACAAAATAGAGTATAAAAAGCACAACCAGGATAAAACCACATAGCAAAATTGATATAAGATTAAAATACAGAGTTAGAACAGTAAAATTAATTAAATTAAAATTAAATGTTAAAATACTGAGAGAATAAAAAGGTCTTCAGCTGGCGACGAAAGGAGGAGGCGTTCCTTCAAATAACCTGGCCTCAAACCATTTAGGTCTTCAAATGTGAATACCAACACTTTGAATTGGGCCCGGATCTGGACTGGCAGCCAATGAAGTTGTAAAAGGACTGGCGTAATGTGATCTGGCCAGCCTAGCAATGTTTCTAGGGGGGAAATGTTTGGCTTCAATGCACAAATTGTTTATGTACATTGCCCTGAAGTTTCTTCTTCTGTTGCAGGAGAAGGCTGATAATTAAAAAGTTGTAATAAAATTAAGGGAAAAACAACAACTCATCTCAAAATTCATCTGAAGGTTTGCTCTGACAAACAGCAAGCCAACAAAATTACATAAGATCTTAACCATAGTTATCAGTAGACATTGAACTTTCAGTGTGTAAGCTTCTGTAGACATGACAATTACACATTAATGATCACACAATTTAATGTGAGGGGGAAAGTAAGGGGTTCTTCAGACATTACCTCAGTGAAATGATGATGATGATGATGATGATGATGAAGAAGAAGAAGAATCTGAGTTCACAATTACACTAATTAGTTAGAGAGGAGTAACTTTGTTTTACTGTTGATTCTAATGACACAAGGCTATAAGGAAATACACAGGTCGCTGTTTGACTGTTGCAGGTAAATGCTATATTTACAAAATGTGAACGTAGTAATGTCACATTAGAGCTTTTCTGCTGTCTAAATTGGCGTGATTTGGAGACCTTCACAAATATTCCTCCTTAAGTAAAAACTCCAGACATCCCAGGTGCAACAGTTTCAACAAAACTAGCAAAATCCTCCAACTGGGCTGTGGAAATTGACATTCTCAAGGTGCCAACTTGCCACTGAATTCAACCTAAGAGAAAAGGAGAAATTTGGAGGTACTGGAATAGATGCTTTCTGAGGAATTTGATAGAAGTGTTAGGAGTTTAGATCTGAGGAGTGAAATTTCTTAGATGGATTTCATTTGACACCTTAGTTATGAATACGTTCGAATAAGAAATGAAGATCATATCATGATTAGGCATAGATCATAGAATTAATTGGAGATTTATAAGGAGTTCAGATTACTAGGGTTGGGCAATAAGATTTAACAGGATTTTCTATTCTTGCATATATTATTGAAATAGTAAATTCATCAGAAAACCTGTTTCAGTCAAGCAATGGAATGGTATCACAGAAGTATCTTCGGAATAAGAATGAACCATATTTTCTGTCCAGCACTAGTTCATATTCATGGTTGCATAAACTGAGCCTAATGGAAAACAAGATATTACATCAGTTGTCCATTATAGATTATGAATGAATGAGGTGGTCTAAGCGACAGATGACCTCTTAGAAGAACCATTTTAATGGATAATTAAAAAGGTGCTGTTGATATGCACCTGATACAATTTGAGTAACTATAAAATCAAGTAGGGCTGTGCACGGACCCCCCCACTCCGCTCCGCTGCCGATCTGCAAATTGCAGATTCTGCCCGCTCCGCCTTGATCCACCTAGGGTCCGCTCCGCTCTGCTGCAGAGCTTCGGCTCCAAATCGGAGCTCTGCAGCAGTGTGGGGTGGTGCCAGATAAGGCCCCCTTCTTCCTCCCCCTTACCTGTGTCTGTCGTGGCCCATCGCCAACTTCACTAGAGCCCACAGCTCAACCAGGAATTGTAGGCCCATCTTGCAGCCTACACTTCCAGGTTGAGCCGCGAGGGTCGGCCTACCTTTCGAGCGTCGGGGAGGGGGCGGCCCATTCCGAGTTCGCTGTCCGTGAAGGTCCCCGGGGCCCCGCCGGCTCAGTGTTCTTCGGGCCGGGCGGAGCTACCCGAACCCGTCGGCGCGCCTCCCTGTCTCTCGGCCGAGACGGAGGGGGCGGTCGACCCGGAAGCCAGCTCGCGGGTGAACTTTTTTGGGGTTCCTCTTGTAAATCTCCACCCAAAACCTCACCGTTCCAGATCCTCGTCGCGCGTTCCGCCTTGCCTCGGTCCAGGCGGCGGGCCAGTCGACCGCGCTCCGGTCTACCTTTACGAAAGGGACCAAGGACGCGGACGATGGAGAAGCCCCGGTCGTTCGGTCGGTCTCGTTTTCTCGCCCTCCCGACTTGTCGTTCCGGCGCCTGTTTGAGACTTGGCGCGCCTATGTTTCCCTAGGTCCTGGCGGAAGGCTGGTCGACACGGGTCCGGTCTACCTCGAAGAGGCTTAGTCTCTCGGGCCCTTCCTCTACGAAAGGGGCGAAGGTCGCAGACGATGGGGAACAGCCAGCGCCCTGTGGGAAACCCGCCCGACGGGAGGGTCGGTCTACCGCTCGAGCGTCGGGGAGGGGGCGACGCCTTCCTAGTCGAGAAGGTCCCCGGGCCCCTTCGGCTCAGCGTTCCTCGGGCAGGGGCTACCTGAACCTGTCGGCGCGCCTCCCCATCTCCTGGCGAGCCGGAGGGGCCCGGTCCACCTTCTCTCGGCCGGGACGGGGGGGCGGTCGACCGAAGGCCGGTCTACCCGGAAGCGAGAGCTCGGGTGAACTTTAGGGAGACGATCACCTTGACTTCCACGGGCGCTGGGGGAGGGGTGTGACTCTTAAGGGAAACCCCTCAGATCCCACCTCTCACTCTTTCAATCCCTGGGTGAGGGCGGCCTTGTCAACATTCCAGTTCTCCTCTGGCAATCCTTTGGGAGTCTTTGGAGAACAGCGTCCAAAACCTCCCCTCTGTCCAATCGATCCTAGAATCGCAGAATCGGAAGGGGCCCACGAGGCCATCGAGTCCAACCGCTTGCTCGGTGCAGGAATCCACCCTAAAGCATCTCTGACCGGCTGAATGGCCTCAGCGAATCCTTCTGAGGCCCGACCTGAGGCCCGGGCTACCCGGGAGAATCAGAGTGCCCCGGCCGCGACCGGGAGCTTAAGAGGCAGGCTCGTTCGGGGGGTCGGTCCACCGGCGGAGGGGTCGACCGCCGAAGGGGCGACGCCGAGGCGAGGGCCTGTCCCCTCCCCGTTCATTCGGTTGGTCTCGTTTTCTCGCCCTACCGACTTGTCGTTCCGGCGCGTGTTTTAGACTTAGCGCGTCTAGGTTTTAACACGTAGGTTTCCCTCGGTCCTGGCGGGGGTCCGGTCTACCTCGAAGTGGCTTAGTCTCTCGGGCCCTTCCTCTACGAAAGGGGCGAAGGTCGCGGACGATGGGGAACAGCCAGCGCCCTGTGGGAAACCCGCACCGACGGGAGGGTCGGTCTACCGCTCTAGCGTCGGGGAGGGGGCGGCCCCTTCCGAGTCCGCTGTTCGAGAAGGTCCCCGGGGCCGCGCCGGCTGTGTTCTTCGGGCCGAAGTTGCCCGGACCCGTCGGCGCGCCTCCCCTTCTCTCAGCCGAGATGGAGGGGGCGGTTGACCAGGGGCCGGTCTACCCAGAAACCAGCTCTCGGCTGAACTATTGGGGGGGTTCCTCCCTCGGGGGGCACTCCCCGTTCCGGATTGGGTCCTCCCCGTTTCCCTTGAAGTCGCCTTCTTCCCGCGGCCTCGTCGACCCCTTCGAGCCCCAGAGGAAAGGTTTCTAGGGCCCCGATCGATCCTCAGCGCACGCGGGCCGACCGCCGGGCCGCGGGGGGGGCGGCGGGCCGCCGCTATCGGAGAAGGCCCGCTGCCCGGGCCGGGGCTACAGGATCCCCGTCTCGCACCAGCCCGGCGAAACCCGTTCGGCCTTGCCTCGGTCCAGGCGGCGAGCCGGTCGACACGGGTCTGGTCTACCTCGAAGAGGCTTAGGCCCTTCCTCTATGAAAGGGGTGAAGGTCGCGGACGATGGAGAACGGCCAGCGCCCCGTGGGAAGCCCGCTCCGGCACGAGGGTCGGTCTACCGCTCGAGCGTCGGGGTGGGGGCGGCCCCTTCCGAGTCTGCTGTTCGAGAAGGTCCCCGGGCCCCGTCGACTCAGCGTTCCTCGGGCCGGGGCTACCCGAACCCGTCAGCACGCCTCCCCGTCTCCCGGCGAGGCCCGGTCCACCTTCTCTCGGCCGAGATGGGGGGACCGGTCGACCGACGGCCGGTCTACCAGGAAGCGAGCGCGCGGGGGATCTGTAGGGACACAATCGCCTTAACTTCCATGGGCGGCGGGGGAGGGGTGTTCTGGAAGCGGTGACTCTTAAGGGAAACCCCTCAGATCCCACCTCTCACTCTTTCAATCCTTGTCAACATTCCAGTTCTCCTCTGGAAATCCTTTGGGAGTCTTTGGAGAACAGCATCCAAAACCTCCCCTCTGTCCAATCGATCCTAGAATCGCAGAATCAGAAGGGGCCCACGAGGCCATCGAGTCCAACCCCCTACTCGGTGCAGGAATCCACCCTAAAGCATCCCTGACAGAGGGTCGTCCCGCTGCCTGGAGAACGCCTCGAGCGTGGGAGAGTGCACGACCTCCCTAGGTCACCGATTCCATTGTCATACCGCTCTGAGAGGCGGGAAGTTTTTCCTGACGTCCAGCTGGAATCCGGCTTCCTTTCCCTCGAGCCCGTTATGCCGTGTCCTGCGCCCTGGGAGGTTCGACGAGAGAACCTTGGAAGGCTTTGAAGAGCGCTGCTATCCCATCTCCCCTCCCTCTTCTCTTCCCCTGGCTAAGCCCGCCCAGTTCTTTCAGTCTCTCTTCCTAGGGCTGACAGGTTTTTAATCACTGGACTATTTAGTGATAGCAGAGTAACAACGGTCTTAACTATGAAACTAGTAGAAGACTCAATAAATTGTAAGGCAGAGAATTTAGGTTTGTAGTGTACAAAAATAAATACTTTACTGGCAGTTCATTATGGCATAAACAATGTACAAATATACTCACACATGATCAGATAGAAAATACATCAGACAGCAGTTCTTCACAGGAACAGAGTGATTATTTAAGCTGGTTACAGAGATATCAAACACTCCTTATATACACTTTACTGTACAACTGATGCAACACATAATTGGCACTCATAGAAAACTTCACACTATGTCACAGTCCAATTATACAATTAAGCACATCTGCAAACTTGGCCTTTCCAGTAATTGTCTCTTGCTGACTCAAGGCTTTTATCCGGGCTTTGCAGATCAGTCCAGAAATATGGAAAAAGAAAAAATCTGAGTCCAGTTCCAGGATCTCCAACACCCTTTCATTTTTGCTTTTTATCAATATTTCATAACAACAATCATTTGTACAAATAATCACATTTCAGCCCTGCCTGAAACCTATCGTTTCACAGATCTCCCAATGTTTTATGGCTCCTAACGGTTTGGTAAAGACGTCAGCCAAATTGTTCTGGGACTCGCAGTAAGCTAACTTCAAGGTTTTGTTTTCAATGTGTTCTTTCACATTTTGAAACTTAATAGCTATGTGCTTGGACTTTACTTTTAACATTTCTGCATTCGCTAAGCCTATTGCAGCCTGTGAATCACAGAAAACAGTTACAGGCTTTGCCACCGGGACTTTGAAATCCTTTATTAATTGCAACAGCCATGAAATTTCACCACACACATCCGAAAGCGCACCATACTCAGCCTCACATGAAGATATTGCCACCGAAGCTTGCTTCCTTGATTTCCAAGAAATTGGAGCCTTTCCAAACATCAGAATGTATCCAGATGTGGATTTTCTATCTTCAATACAGCCTGCCCAATCTGAATCCACATAGCATAATAAATTCTGATCTGGCTCTGCAGATAAATTTAATCCATGCTCCAAGGTGCCTTTAAGGTACCTTAAGACTCTTTTTAGGGCATTCCAGGCTGGTATCGTGGGCTTTGCAACAAACCTACTTAAAATGGCGACAGAAGCTGACAAATCATGGAAGACGGGTGAGGTGCCGGACGACTGGAGAAGGGCTAACATTGTCCCTATCTTCAAAAAGGGCAAAAAGGTGGAACCTGGGAACTACAGACCAGTCAGTCTGACATCCATCCCTGGGAAAATTCTGGAGCAGATTCTAAAGATGTCACTCTGTAAACACCTTGAAATCAATGCAGCGATTACTAGGAGCCAAAATGGATTTGTCAGGAACAAAGCCTGTCAGACTAATTGGATCTCATTTTTTGATAGGATAACCTCCCTTGTGGACTGTGGGAATGCTGTGGATGTCATAGATCTTGACTTCGGCAAAGCTTTTGACAAAGTACCACATGACATTCTGATTAACAAACTAGCTAAAAGTGGGCTAGATGGAACAACTATTAGGTGGATCCACAGTTGGCTACAGAATCGGACTCAAAGAGTACTTATCAATGGAACCTTCTCAAACTGGGGAGAGGCAACGAGTGGGGTGCCGCAGGGCTCAGTCCTGGGCCCAGTGCTCTTCAACATTTTTATTAATGATTTGGATGAGGAGGTGCAGAGAACGCTTATCAAATTTGCAGATGACACAAACTTGGGTGGAACAGTTAATACCCTGGAAAACAGAAACAAACTTCAAAGTGATCTTGATAGGCTGGAGTGCTGGGCTGAAAACAACAGGATGAAATTTAATAGGGATAAATGCCAAGTTCTACATCTAGGAAATAGAAACCAAATTATTTATTTATTTATTTATTTATTTATTTATTTATTTAGCACCATCAATGTACATGTTGCTGTACAGAGTAAAACAGTAAATAGCAAGACCCTGCCGCATAGGCTTACATTCTAATTAAATCATGGTAAAACAATAAGGAGGGGAAGAGAATGCAAACAGGCACCGGGTAGGGTAAACAGGCACAGGGTAGGGTAAAAGGCACAGGGAAACCAAAGGCACAGTTACCAGATGGGGGATACTTGGCTCAGCAATACTACAAACGAGTAGGATCTTGGAATTGTTGTAGATCACAAGCTGAATATGAGCCAACAGTGCGATATGGCCGCAAGAAAGGCCAATGCTATTTTGGGCTGCATTCATAGAAGTATAGCTTCCAAATCGCGTGAGGTACTGGTTCCTCTCTCTTCGGCCCTGGTTAGGCCTCATCTAGAGTATTGCGTCAAGTTCTGGGCTCCACAATTCAGGAAGGACACAGACAAGCTGGAGGGGGTTCAGAAAAGGACAACCAGGATGATCAGGGGTCTGGAAACAAAGCCCTATGACGAGAGACTGAAAGAATTGGGCATGTTTAGCCTGGAGAAGAGAAGATCGAGGGGAGACATGATTGCACTCTTCAAATACTTAAAAGGAGGGCCAGGATCTCTTCTCAATCCCCCCAGAGTGCAGGACACGGAATAACAGGCTCAAGTTAAAGGAAGCCAGATTCCAGCTGGACATCAGAAAAAACTTCCTGACTGTTAGAGCAGTACGACAATGGAACCAGTGACCTAGGGAGGTTGTGGGCTCTCCCACACTAGAGGCCTTCAAGAGGCAGCTGGACAACCATCTGTCAGGGATGCTTTAGGGTGGTTTCCTGCATTGAGCAGGGGATAGGACTCGATGGCCTTGTAGGCGGCCCCTTCCAACTCTCCTATTCTATGGGTCTATGATTCTAAGGCGTTGGCTTTGCCCTTCAAAGATCTAAAGGCCTTAGGGGCTGATTCTTTGGAGGGGCCACCTGTCTGGGTCGAACTGACTCTATTACTACGAGCAGCAGGAGAGGGGGCCAGTGGCTGTGTCGTCAGTTGGGCAGTGAATCTGCTCCGGGTTTCAATCAGACCTCTAAAAGAGCTCTCCAAGGCGTGGAGCCCACTGACATTGGAGCCACCAGCCAGCCTCCGCTGCTTTTCAAGACACCCTTACTGCAGAGGCCTATTTGTCCGGCATGCAGGAAAGGGCCTTCTATTGTGTTGCTCCCAAATTCTGGAGTTGCGAGGGGTCCCCACTCTCTCTGTGTTCAGAAAGGAGGTCAAGAGACAAACTTTGAAACTTGGCTTTTGAAGTTGTTATGGCTTTTAAGCGTGTTTTTCATGTTTTAGTACGTTTCAATGTGAAGATGTCTTTTATGTTTTGAACTTTTTGTAAATCACTTTGGTTGGCCTCAGAAAGGCAGACTAGAAATACAATTAAGAAAGAAGGCAGCCCCTTGGAACACGTAGCAATATTTACAGGGGTGCCACAAAAGCAGCAATGCCGTCAGAAAGCTGCACCTCAACGCACAGCAGGGCAATGTTGCAAAGGATGCTGGGATGTAACTGTTCTACCCTACTTCTAATCCTCCTCCTTGGACTTGTTAAGATCAAGCATGAATTCCTGTTCACCTGTTCCTTCCATTCCTACATCAAACAGATAAAAGGGAAACCGGGACTGCACCCATCAGCCCCAGTTGCTGGGGAACACGGGTGGGAGGTTGCCCCATAGAATCATAGAATAGCAGAGTTGGAAGGGGCCTACAAGGCCATCAAGTCCAACCCCCTACTCAATGCAGGAATCCACCCTAAAGCATCCCTGACAAATGGTTGTCCAGCTGCCTCTTGAAGGCCTCGAGTGTGGGAGAGCCCACCACCTCCCTAGGGAACTGATTTCATTGTCGTACTGCTCTAACAGTCAGGAAGTTTTTTCTGATGTCCAGCTGGAATCTGACTTCCTTTAACTTGAGCCCGTTATTCCGTGTCCTGCACTCTGGGAGGATCGAGAAGAGATCCTGGCCCTCCTCTGTATGACAACCTTTTAAGCATTTGAAGAGTGCTATCCTGTCTCCCCTCAGTCTTCTCTTCCCCAGGCTAAACATGCCCAGTTCTTTCAATCTCTCTTCATTGGGCTTTGTTTCCAGACCCCTGATCATCCTGGTCCTGCTTTGTGGGTCCCTGGTCGACAGCTGGTTGGCCCCTGTGTGAACAGAGTGCTGGACTAGATGGACCCTTGGTCTGATCCAGCGTCAGGGCTCTTCCGATGTTCTTATAGGCTGCTGTCCAAGCGTTGGGCAGAAGTCACGAAAGGGCTGTTTTACACACCTCATTGTAGAAAACATCAGAGCTTCCTTTTTACAGATGGGTGAGAACCTTGCTTGGAGTTTGCTTTTCATCCCATAAATGGGACAGAAAAAAATTGAGATTCAAAAATTTGAACGTGGGAGAAAGCAAGACGGACCAATTCTGCCTTCCAGGGAGAGGGTTTGGAGTTCTCAGTCTTGGTTTGCACCCCTGTGTATTTATCCACATCTGTGGTGTGGCGCTGGGATGCCAACTTGTTGTTTTTACAGGCTCTTCATCTTTAAAACTTGCAAAGCAGGTAGTTGCGACATGGTCCTCTCCGTATTGGAAATAGCTGTACCTGTTGAATTTAGTCCTTGCTTGCATTAAGAACATCAGAAGTGCCCTGATGCTGGATCAGACCAAGGGTCCATCTTGTCCAGCCCTCTGTTCACACAGGGGCCAACCAGCCGTCGGTCAGGGATGAACAAAGCAGGACATGATGCAACAGCACCTTCCCACCCATGTTCCCCAGCAACTGGTGCACACATTCAGACCCCAAATTATGGGGACTTAGGACATAATTGCACTGGGTTCCGGTCATGTGTAGGATTGCCACTGAGATGCCCACACGTCTCCAGAACTGCATCTTTTTCACATTTATCTGAAAACGTTTTCTTACCTAATCAGCTATAATTTAAATAAAAACAACAGCAACACGGGTGGGATTTGCAATGAATCCCTATGGGCAAGTATGGTTTCTCTATGGAGAATTCTGTCCTATGTTTCTCTATGGACAGGTGATTTGCAATGAATCCCTATGGGCAAGTATGGTTTCTCTATGGAGAATTCTGTCCTATGTTTCTCTATGGACAAGTGCTTTGCAATGGATCCCTATGGGCAAGTATGGTTTCTCTATGGAGAATTCTGTCCCATTGTTTTCTATGGGCAAGGGCTTTGCAATGGATCCCTATGGGCAAGTATGGTTTCTCTATGGAGAATTCTGTCCCATTGTTTTCTATGGGCAAGGGCTTTGCAATGGATCCCTATGGGCAAGTATGGTTTCTCTATGGAGAATTCTGTCCCATTGTTTTCTATGGGCAAGGGCTTTGCAATGGATCCCTATGGGCAAGTATGGTTTCTCTATGGAGAATTCTGTCCTATGTTTCTCTATGGACAAGTGCTTTGCAATGGATCCCTATGGGCAAGTATGGTTTTTCTATGGAGAATTCTGTCCCATTGTTTTCTATGGGCAAGGGCTTTGCAATGGATCCCTATGGGCAAGTATGGTTTCTCTATGGAGAATTCTGTCCTATGTTTCTCTATGGACAAGTGCTTTGCAATGGATCCCTATGGGCAAGTATGGTTTCTCTATGGAGAATTCTGTCCCATTGTTTTCTATGGGCAAGGGCTTTGCAATGGATCCCTATGGGCAAGTATGGTTTCTCTATGGAGAATTCTGTCCTATGTTTCTCTAAGGACAAGTGCTTTGCAATGGATCCCTATGGGCAAGTATGGTTTTTCTATGGAGAATTCTGTCCCATTGTTTTCTATGGGCAAGGGCTTTGCAATGGATCCCTATGGGCAAGTATGGTTTCTCTATGGAAAATTCTGTCCTATGTTTCTCTATGGACAAGTGCTTTGCAATGGATCCCTATGGGCAAGTATGGTTTCTCTATGGAGAATTCTGTCCCATTGTTTTCTATGGGCAAGGGCTTTGCAATGGATCCCTATGGGCAAGTATGGTTTCTCTATGGAGAATTCTGCCCTGTGTTTCTCTATGGACAAGCGCTTTGCAATGAATCCCTATTAGGGTGACCATATTTTGTAAACCAAAAAGGAGGACATCATGGCCGGCCCTCAAGGAGGTGTGCCCACCCCAACATGACCAACCTCCAAGGGGGCATGGCCTGGTCACATTTATTTATTTATTTATTACATTTATATACTGCCCAATAGCCTAAGCTCTCTGAGCGGTTTACAACAGCTCACAATTAAGCTGATTCTACAGCTCACAATTAAGACAAACCTATTCTACATAATATGTTAATGTTAAAATCACTGAAATAAAGAACAAGTGATACATTCAATGTACCTGAAATTAACATGTATTTTTAGTTGCTGTACAGATTTCTTTGTGGTGGTTCTTTTTGCTGTCCTCATAAAAGATCAATAAAAAAGAAAATCTGTTATTTTCAATTTTTCTAAAAAAAAACCACGAGTTCCTGGATTAGGGGGAAAAAATAGCTAAAGGACACTGTGGTTGGGAGGTGCTACACCAGTGCTAGACTAAACAGAAAATGGAAAATACGTGGTAAAGAAAGATTAGACAGACAGGCAAAAGGTGCAATGCTGTGTATGTGGAGAGAGAGAGAAAAATCCTACAACTCCCAGCATTCCGTAGGCAGCATGCATAGGGTTGTGCCTTAAACTGATTTCTAGCCAAATCCAAAGCACAAGGACTGGGAAAATATCTAAATATTATCAATGAAGTTTGCTTGCAATTTCAACTTTTAGCACTCAGAATCATTTTTTCCTACCCAATGCAGCCTGATGAAGTGAAACCTCATGCATGTCTAATCAAACGCAAGCCTCACTGTGTTTAATAAGACTTATTCCTAGGTAACTGCATATAGGATTGCAACCCCAGTATGAAATATGTGACATTTCATCATGTGTAGTATTCAGGGAGTTGAAAAGGTGAAGAAAAGAGAGAGAAAATGATTCACTCACTGTCACAATCTTTTCCCAGGCCTATTCAGTGTGATTTAATATTAAGCAAGAAAGCGCGCTCTCTTTTAAAACATTCTAACATTTTGAGATGTAATGTAAACTAGATTTTCACAACTAAATTTCTATTAAAGGTCTTGCTCCAGGCATAGCCTTTTTCAGATTTTTAGCTGTACACTATTGGGAAAACTGATAAGCACCCACCATAGAGCCTCAGTGGTGAGTTTCTACCAAACTCTATAATACTATCAAAACCTCAACCTTGGCACCATGATATCGTCCATGTGTCCACGTGGACGCCAAGTTTCAAGGCAATCCCATCATCCCCTGATTTTTGGGGAATTTTTGAAAATCGGGGACCCCATTCACACCCCTTTCCATAGCTCCGTCAATTTGCACGTTAGAAACCTCAAACTCGCTTCCATGATAGCTTATCCAGGGATACACACGCACGCCCAGACTCAAGGCAGTCCCATCATCCCCTGATTTTTGGGGAATTTATGAAAACCGGGCACCCCATTCAGACCCCTTTCGATAGCTCCGTCAATTTGCACGTTAGAAACCTCAAACTCACCACCATGAAAGCTTATCCAGGGATACATACGCCGCACACCGAGACTCAAGGCAGTCCCATCATCCCCTGTTTTTTGGCGGGGCTTAAACCCTCCCCATCTCTCTCAGGTTGCAGCTTAATCCCTAGGAAACGGAGCTGTGGAACAAGGGGTGACGGGGTTGCGTGGAGATCTTGAGCAGAATGCTAAAGCCCCAAATCCTCACGTCAGACCCCAAGACCAGGCAACCCACAACTCTGCAGGCTAAAGGCAAAACCCTTCCCAAGTAGGGCTAGTGGGGCTGATTATGCGTCATGGGGAGCATCATTGAGACTGCCTCGTTCTTTAGAGCTGTGCCGTCCTTGTCGAAATGGTTGGCCATGCGCTGAACCACGATGGGCGTAACTCAGGGGAATTGCACACCCACCGTCCCTCTTTCGTGGGGGTTGTAGCTGCATGCTGGTCACAAACTGACGAGACGTCTGACTTGTCCAGAAGGCAAAGCCACAGTTCTAGATGCCGTCACTAACTGCCTCAAGGTGACTCAACGGGTGTAGCCTGAAAATTCATGTTCCACTTGTGTAAAGAGCCAAGTCAGATAATCTGTGGAGGAAGGAAGGAAGGAAGTGCAGATGGCATAGCCCTGTGGACACGTGTTTCAGCCCTCGGGGTTCATATAGCTTTTTGTTTTCCTTGAGCATGAATGTTTCCCCCATCGACACCACAGGGATGGGAAAGGCCCGTCGCTATTCCAACGTTGCAATGACCACGGGAACTGCCTACCAGCGAAAAGAAGGTCCATCCACTGCTCCACATCCCACCTCCACCATTCTGCATTGTGTGAGCTGTGGCCCCAATTCTTACCCAGACCTGGAAATGCCCAGCGCTGCCCTGTTTTGTGCCCAGATCCAGATCCAGATCCAGCAAACCCACATGTGGAAAGCCTGCTTTTTCCTGCCGCTCCTCCTTAATGGATCAGGGCAAATCTAAGTAAATATCCGCAATGCTCTTCTGCCATCTACTGGTCTCTCTCAGAAATTACAATGTGCATCTTTGGAAAATAAAGCGAACACGCACAAGACAATAATAATCATGTGTCTCAGAGATAGCCATGGGATTGATAATTTCAGCAGTTTTGAAAATACATACAATCAAGGGAACATACCATAGCTTGTAAACACTTCAGTTCAGGTATTTTTTTTTCAAAAACGAAAATATATGTGGGCTGACTCAGTTGATCCCAAATTCAGGGAATATATAAAGATGTCTGTCACTCCCTATAACACGGCGAGTGGTGCCTCCTGGAATGAAATAAGTTCGTAGCTAATATTTTTTATTTTAAAAAACAAGAAAGCCCAGAAGGCGTCTCATCGTTAAGCACAATGCCAAACTTCAAACTGAAACTCTAACTGCTGATATCTACTTACTTAAATCATTGACTGCCCCAACTCCCGTAGGTTCGTAACAAGCGTTTGAAAGCCGGTTTGGAGTGGGGCTATTTATAAAGGCATAAAGCTTGAGGCTGATCACCTGTGCTATGGCCCCTTCAGACTAATGTTTGAAAGGAAAAACGGTCCTTCCTGTGACCTCACAGGCACAAGACATAAATAAAACCACGATGAACATAAAATAGGGAAAGTAGCCATTTAAGCCTGCAGAAACACACATAGAGATAGATCAACACGTTCTAGCATACTCACTGCCAATTGCACTCCTCATTGAGACCCAATGGCATCATTGATTTAAGCGTATCAGACCAAAAGACTTCCCTCTGTTTTAACGTCTTTCCCACCTGATTCAGGAGAACACATGCCCACCACTATCCCCCGTTGACAATGCCACGGCCTCTGTTCCCTTCCCTCCCCCATCCCGCCACACCTGTCCCCTTCCCTCCCACAACCACCTGCTTCCTTCCCTCCCTCCTACCCCTCACCTGCCATGGCTGTCATCTTCCCTTCCCCTCCTCGTCCAATTCAGCCCAGTCCATTCACCCATTTGCTGTTGCATCTCCTTCCCCAGTGTAACTCTTTGAAGAGCTGCGTTAGCCGGAAAAGGCAGCCGCACCTAGTCCTGCTAGGCCTCTGAATCTGGGAGTGCACATGGTGTGTTGGGGAATCCCCTTGTTATCTCCAATTGGAGATTAGAGATAACATGGGGATTCCTCTTCCCTGCTAGGGCCAATGTTATTTAACATCTACATGGACTCATTGTGGTCAGTAAGTCAGAGATTTGGGGTTCAGCAAAAGATACCCAATTCTATTCCTCCTTCCCATCTTGAGGAAGTGCTGAACTGTTGCCAGACTATTGCACACTCACATTTGGCCATGGAGAGTGACTTTGTGCTTCAGCTGTTATCTGTCTCCAAATGGCTATTGTAAAAGGTTTATCCATGAATCAGGACTAGCTACCTGGCAGCCATCTGATTAGCTGGCATGGTTTTCTTTCAGTGGTAATTAAAATGTAATGCCAATAGGGACAGACAGTCATTATCCATCTCGTTTCTTCCTCTTCCGGTAGAAAAAGCATGTTTGCCCATGTTTTTTTCTTTCTTGAGGCATAGCAACACAATCCTGGTGATGCAATCATATTACATGTGGACACTATGATTGGCTCACAAGGCTATTAATATGTGACATGTGATTGAAGAGTGTGGAGAGTTTTGTGTGAAGAGCTATTGTGTAAAGTTCTTCAACTATGTTATGCTCTATGTAAATACTTGTAAAGTGAACTTAGATTAGTAGTTCAAAACACTACTGTGTCTGAGTATTCCTTCACTTTGTGAACATCTGCCTGTTGCCAGTGACCTCTGTCTCTGCTGACGTTTGCTTGCACTCTGTGCATGCTCTGAGGGAGTGCAATACCTCAGACTCCTAACATGGTGTAGATTTCTTTGAGTATGAATCGCCTTACTTAGCCACAGATGCTCTATTGCCAATGTCTAAAGACTCTTTATACGCAGGTGTAGGTCTTGTTAGAACGTGTGCAAGTTTGTCCACGAGTCTAATGAGAGCACATCACGTAACAAGAGTAAATGTGAGGAAGTTAAGGATGAGATATAGTTTGTATTTGTTCAGGGATAGGATGTCACCCATCCCTGGTTCAGTTGGACCTCGCCATGGTGCTTCATACATGACTGGACTACTATAACATGTTCTATGTTGGAAATCACTTGGAAACGTCAACTGGTGCAGAATGTTGCACCAAACATTTTGATGGTGGTGTGTGTGTCCTATCACATATAAACAAAGAAGGAAATTTCTCCCAATCCCTTACCAATTTAACAGTAGAACAGAACAACTGAGTTAATAATAATAATAACAACAACAACAACAATAGTGATAACAATAGTAATTTTTTAAAATTATTTAATTTGTAGTCAACATATATGCAATGGAAACAAATACATGGTACATATCGGGCCAATAAAAACACGATATTGTAGTATTTAGAACCTCTCTTTACCTACAAACACTTTACTAATACCA
Source organism: Elgaria multicarinata webbii (assembly GCF_023053635.1). Taxonomy (NCBI): domain Eukaryota; kingdom Metazoa; phylum Chordata; class Lepidosauria; order Squamata; family Anguidae; genus Elgaria; species Elgaria multicarinata. The sequence continues at coordinate 220,022,580 of NC_086171.1, read as the reverse complement.
AACGCGTTTCGACCTATGGTCCTCTTCAGTGGTAAAATGAACATTCACAATTATACAAACCTATATCAACAATACAGACAACACAAGTATCAATAGGCGCTACTGCAGCGTTAAGACTTGTAAATACAAAGGCAGTATTCTATTTAAAAATATTATTTATTAAAAGTTCCTTCTTAAAAACAAAGTAACAGGCATCCAAAGATATGTCTTTTAAACACAAATACAATTTCAACGTACCAATTCAAGACTCTTGCCAACCCTTCCTGCAATCTAGGGAGCCTACAGAACTCTGCATTTCAGAAAACAGGTCCCTGAAAGGGAGCCGAGGGCTCCACCGAGGAGGATGGTTTTTTCGTTTGGCAAAGGACTGCAGTAGTCCCAGAAGTGAATATATAAACAGATCGAGAGATAAAACAGGTAATATGCCAATTGTAAAAAGTAAAATAGGCTAAGAATGGAGATACATGAAACGAAATACTCACATACAAATGTCAAATAATAATATAAAATCTCTGGATGCTGCCTAAACAGAAACTTTCCAGCTCCTGGCACAGCTTATAACTGCTTAAGGCTCCCATTAAATTCTAAAAACAATTAAGGAGCTGATTACAACTTTAAGGGCATTCATCGTAGGCTAGCAGATAACACTTCAAAACATCAACAGTCAAACTACACATCAAACGCAAAATGGCCAAATACATATATGCTCTTCCTAGTGCAGGACCATCCAGTTCCTCTCCTCAACCAAGCCAGCTGGGGACAGAGGCCTTTGCTAGACCGGCCTGTAAATCTGGCCAGGAGGAGGGCGAGCCATTTTTGTTTTGTTTGAAAGGAGCCGGCAGCGCAGGAGCGCTCCAGCGTGTCAGGTAGGGTTTTTCTTTAAAAAAAAGAGTCTCCGCTCCCTCCCATCCACAATCCTCCCACCCTGTCCCGATCTCCACGCTGCTCCATCCGCGATCTCCTCGCTGGCCCAGAACTCCGTCCCCCTTTCAGGCCCCAATCTCCATCCCCCCCCCCCCGCAGGCCCCGATCTCCCCACCCAGGCCCCGATCTCCGTCCCCCCGCAGGCCCCGATCTCCCCACCCAGAGCCCAATCTCCATCCCCCCCCCACAGGCCCCGATCTCCCCACCCAGGCCCCAATCTCCATCCCCCCCCCCCCGCAGGCCCCGATCTCCCCACCCAGGCCCCGATCTCCGTCCCCCCCCCCCACAGGCCCCAATCTCCCCACCCAGGCCCCGATCTCCATCCCCACCCCCCGGCAGGACCTGATCTCCCCACCCAGGCCCCGATCTCCGTCCCCCCGCAGGCCCCGATCTCCCCAGCCAGGGCCCAATCTCCATCCCCCCCCGCAGGCCCCGATCTCCCCACCCAGGGCCCAATCTCCATCCCCCCCCCCGCAGGCCCCGATCTCCCCACCCAGGCCCCGATCTCCATCCCCACCCCCCGGCAGGACCTGATCTCCCCACCCAGGCCCCGATCTCCGTCCCCCCGCAGGCCCCGATCTCCCCACCCAGGGCCCAATCTCCATCCCCACCCCGCAGGCCCCGATCTCCCCACCCAGGGCCCAATCTCCATCCCCCCCCCGCAGGCCCCGATCTCCCCACCCAGGCCCCGATCTCCATCCCCACCCCCCGGCAGGACCTGATCTCCCCACCCAGGCCCCGATCTCCGTCCCCCCGCAGGCCCCGATCTCCCCACCCAGGCCCCGATCTCCGTCCCCCCGCAGGCCCCGATCTCCCCACCCAGGGCCCGATCTCCGTCCCCCACCCCCCCGCAGGCCCCGATCTCCCCACCCAGGCCCCGATCTTCATTCCCCCCCCCCCCGGCAGGACCTGATCTCCCCACCCAGGCCCCGATCTTCATTCCCCCCCCCCGGCAGGCCCTGATCTCCCCACCCAGGCCCCGATCTTCATTCCCCCCCCCCGGCAGCTCCTGATCTCCCCACCCAGGCCCCGATCTCCGTCCCCCCGCAGGCCCCGATCTCCCCACCCAGGCCCTGAATCACTTCCAGGTTTTCAGAAGGATGCAAAGTGTACCTTTTCTATTAGTGATTTACTTTCTTTAGTTCTTCCCTCAAGGGAAGTAAGACCACTGATGCTAGCACACTCATAAACTGTGGTAAGGGATGAACAACTTGGATCACTGGGAAGTAAAGGTGGGAGCTGAATCAGCCCCAGGCAGTGGCTGTCCTGTATGGGAGCTGCAGAGGGGGACATCTTCCCTTCTTTTATGGCCATCGAGAGGGTGGGGGGAACATACCCGGAGGCCAGGAACATGGAGAATCAAGACATCATGCATTAGCCCCTCTCTCCCTCCCTCCCTCCCCCTTTTGGCTTAATACAAGATTGAAATATTATTTCCAGATAAGCAGGTATTCATACTTGCAAGATGGCAGAGAATATGGCCGCGGGGGCCCATAAGCGCAGAGCGTCTTTTGCAGCACAGAATTCAGTCTGAGAGCTTGTGCAACGGCTGGGATGACTCCGGGTTATTCTCCCTTCCCCGTGGAAGGGCTTCTGCCTTGTTGACTGCTTTGAGTTGCCTGCCTCTGATCTCTGAGAGACTTGCACCTCGGAGTCACGATAGCGCAGCCCTTGAGAGTTTCTCAGCACATGGAAAACTTTCTCTTTAAATTGGTAACAGTCAAAGCAGGGGAGGATGTCCCATGGTCTTCCACCATCCCAAGGTTTCTGCCCAAAGGATCGGTGCACGGATTTGCAAGAGTCCTCCTTGGGTCAACTTGCTCTGGCTTGTTCAGAGCAAAGGGTTGTTAGTCAATTCTGTAGCGTTTTCATGCTTTGCACCTCCTTCCGCCATTGCAGCCGTCTCAGTGTTTGAGCTGTCAGAGGCGTGAGACCGATGTTTACCACGCAAGGAAGGTTGGGAGCATTTGGCTGGCTCCGTTTGTATTCTTGGTTCATCCCTTTGGTTGTTGTAATTCTCTATCCTCACCATAGAAGACTTTGTTGTTATTGATGGCTCAACAGCTTCGGCTATTGTGCTGTTCGAAAAAGTAGTAAATGGAAAGGACAGGACAGGACAGGACAGGCAGAGAGACAGGGAGAGCAAGAACGAGGCTGAGGCCTCAGCTGCTGTGAATGACGCTGCTGCCTGAGATGTGGAGCGGATGAAGGAGAAGCTGTAACTTCCCTTCTGGACCTCACATTAAGCTGCCCTCTCCTTCTACTGGCTCTTGGAAAGGGACTGGGTGGGAGTCTGATCAACGCTCCGCTTTCCTTTGGAAACAACCGTCTTTAGATTTGCTGTTTCTCTATATGCTGATAGCAGAAACTCAGGGGGGAGGTGTGCACTTTGGTTCAGTGTAATTTCTGCTTTGACAAAGGTGAGCCGGTCTTGAGGCAAAAGCACAAAAGCTCAAACTTTTAGTAAGAGACACTCTCCTAGTTACAACTAGGCCTGTGCAAGCCTCGGGCCACAGATTTTGAAATCCAAATTACGATGGTCGTTTCATGACAGATCTGCCATTTTAGGGCGGAACCACCGTTTTAATGCAGAGCCCTAGGCCTCCGTAAAGTGAACCGCCCAGAGAGCTTTGGCTATTGGGCGGTATAAAAATGTAATAAATAAATAAAAATAAATAAATAAATAAAGGAGAAACAGCCTACAAAGCGCTCAGAGAGCTTCGGCTATGGGGCAGTATATAAATTAAATAAAGAAATAAAGAAATAAAATAAATAAATACAACTCCCAGCATGCATTGCCTGGGGGCTGAACCTACCAGAGGCCAGAGACAGTTGGCACTCGTGTCCTTCCCACTGCCACTACCGTGATCGCCTGCTCACGGGCGTAGTGGCTCGCTCGTTGCTGCAATCTGCCGCCCCCCACCATGGCCGCCCACTGCCTGAAGTGATCCAGCATACTCTGGTCCCCGGAGGAGTCCTCATGCGTTCCACAGGCACCACGCAGATGCCTGCTTCAGCTTTTGGGAGAAGCAGTCGGCTGTGGGGCGCCTGCAGAACACAAGAGGACTCCTCCAGGGACCAGAGTATGCTGGGTCACTTCAGGCAGTGGGCGACCATGGTGGCGGGTGGCTGATTGCAGCAACGAGCGAGCCATTATGCCCGTGAGCAGGCGATCACGGCAGCGGCAGCGGGGAGGACACGAGTGTCCACTTCCCAGGCAATGCATGCTGTATATGTTGTATGTATTTTTCATTAAAAAATAAAAAAGGAAAAAAGTAATGAGAGAGAGAGAGAGAGGGAGAGAGAGAGAGATGAAAAAGAAGGAAAGAAGAAATGAAAAAGGGAGAGGGAGAGAGAGAATGGAAGAGGAAATAGAAGGAAGGGAGGAAAAGAGGGCAGGAATGAGCATCTTTTCATTCTTTTCCTGCAAAACAGAGACATTGGAGGAGTGAGTCCACGAGGTTTCTGCAGGGTTTGCTCCATTGGAGTGACTCCCCATTCCAACCATTTCTCCCCACTACGCTTGTCTTCCCCATGCAGGGGATTCAGCCACAGGACTCCTCACCTGCAGCCGGAAGTCGTTTGGCCCAGCCACAGACTTGGGCCACCCCACTGACAACGAGGCCATGGGGCTGGGGGAGGTATCCTTTGGATTTCCACGGGGGTCTCCGATCCCAGCACTGACCTGACCCAGGGCTGCTTAGCTTCAGCTGGCGGCCTTCGTGAAGTGCCTTCAAGCCATGCCCTGAGCCCGTATTCACCCTTCTCCAGGGATTCTCACAGCAGCCCTGTGAGGTGGATCAGAGTCCACAGGAGTCTTGTTCGGGCTTTCAAGCTGCCACTTACCTCTCTATATATACATGGCTAGGCCAGGGGGCCACACCACAGAACCCCATCCCCACTGTGACATTTTCCCTCAACGCATCTGAAATGCAGAAGCAAAAGAAAATTCCAAACCTTTTCTCGGCAGGCTCCTCATTTTTTGGCTTCCTCTTCTGAAAGTAAAAGTGTGAGAGAGGAAAGTTAGTAATGACTGCTGAGGGGCCTCCGTGGTTTTCTGTCTATTCGGACCCCCCTGGGAGGGGAGCCCAAGGGCCCAACGATCCCCCTTCCCAGGGGCCGACACAGCTTCCGCCTCCCTGTGTCCCCCAACCCTTTTGTGGGAGGGAGTTGGGTGGGTGCGGAAAAGAGCAGCAGCGTGGCATCTTGCTCCTTCAATAGCCCTGGACACACTTTGTCACCGTCCTGCTGGCTCTTGTAGAAGGGGGCCACACTGTGGATTTCCTTCCCCCTCCCTGTCAATGGCAGCCCAGGGGGCCCCAGCGTCGGCCTCAAGGGCTTCCACCGATTCATGGGGTGAGTTTGGGAAGAGCCAAAGAGCGTTGTGAGCAGAGAGCACAGGGCTATTGATTGCTTTACTGCTTCCCCTTTGTAGCTCAAAGGGTCTCCTCACCTTTTTCTTGACACCTTCCTTCTGACTTGCGGGAGGTTCCCTTTGGTCTAAATAGAAGGAAATCATGAAATCAGGCAGGCGGTCCGCATTCCCTTGGACTGTCCTTCATGCTATTTCCTATCTTTGTACCCCATTTCTATAAATCCCCCCCCCAGTCTGCAGATCCGTGCACCCTTAATTAGTTCACGTAAAGTGTCCTAAACTTACCTTTTTGGCCTCCCCTCCTCACCTGGGGCCAGTCATCCACCCTGTCCGACTAACCTACATCAGGGGCTGTTCTGGGAAGGGGGAGGAGGAGGGGAGAACCATCTATACCCCATCAAGTTATTGGGAGGAAGGACTGAGTCTAAATGTAGTAAATAAATGTGGAAAATAAGAGACAGCCATTTTAAGCATATTGGGAGGATTCATTGGCCATCCTCTCTTCCTAGTCAAATGGCCAGCTGTATGGCTCCCTAGAAGTTGGGGGATTTGTTCTTTGGGCCTTGTGGCACCTCGTGGCACACCAGACAATAGCTCTTTGTTTGAGGAACAACTATCCCCAAGCATCACCATCTGGCAGAGAAGGTGATCTTACCTGAGCAGATGGTTGTCCCGTTGATGGCCCAGCTCTTGGTGGAGAAGATGGAAGAGACTGTTTTAATGGAGGAGATGATGGTGCTGGTGAAGGACATGAGGATGCAGAAGGAGAAGAGGATGGAGAAGGAGAAGATGGTGGGGAACGAGACGCTGGTGATGACGGCGATCGGTTCGATGATGATTCCGAGTCCTGTGAACATAACAGTGCAGAAACTTTATTTTGGTCTAGAGTATAATTGATCACTTCCCAACTTTCACCACTCAAGCTCCACTACCTGTATGTTCATTTGGCTTAGGGGCTTTTGCCCTTGGGAAAGTCAGGGAACACATTTGGCAAAAAAAATAATCAATCCCCCGCCCCCCTGAAAATACCTGAGCTTTCTTCTGAGCCATAATGACCAGGGAGAGGGGAGGAAACCCCCACCCTCCCACCCACAGACCCCATAGCTTATGCAGGAGTACATATTTCCCCTATCCCACATTGTCAGTCAGGTGACGTAGATGTCAGTGGCATAAAGGTTCTAATTCTCAGCCCAACAGCCTGATGAATCATGAAAACCTGCCACAAAATAGAGCAGCCAAAAACATCACTTTGCTAATTTCTGCTTCCTGCTCATCTCCAAACCACAGCCAGTTAGAGTTTAATTCTTCAATCTTGACTGTTTTATTGTATTTTGCGGTAAATCTATTATTATGCAAACCGCTTGGATCTTTTCATTGGAAAGCGGTATAAACATCTGCATAATAAACAAGAAATTAATATATTGTCTCCTCTCTTTAGCCAAACAGCCAGTAGAGAAGAGCCACTGACCTCACTTTCCTCCACCCAAGTCCCTTCAGACGATGTCCATTTATTCTGTGAAGCAAAGAAGAGCAACCATTAAATCCATAGGGTTTACATTCACATCCACCATGAATTCACCACCCATTTTGATTTGCATCTTGAGGAACACCCCCCCCCCCGGGAGAAAAAGGGGTCTCTGGGCTGCTGCTGGCACTAAGAAATGGAAGGAGGCACTTCTTCAGCCTCTGCCTTCGTCGGCTGCCTGCCACGCCACCCCTCCCCGCCCCTGCTCGTGGCACTGCGCGAGCTTCTTTGTGACCTGGTTGCACCCAAAGGAGCTGGGCCCAGTGGCGGAGGGTTGTCTGGGGAGAGTCCTCTGGACTCCCGGACCCAGTCTGACACCCGTAACATCCTACACTAGAACGCCCCCATTCAGGCCTTGCTCCGTGGCCCTTCACTGACTCCCTCCTCCACCATCCACCAGCAATGTTAGAGCTGAAGAAGACTTACTTGTAAGGCTCTCAGGGCTGCTGCAATGGCCTGGGATTGTGCACCGCTAGGGGCAGATGTTTCCTGGAACAAGTCAGTCAACAGATCAATCCCGCATGAAATTTCCTAACCAAAGAGCCTGATTCATCATGCAAACTTGCCAGTTATATGAATCCCCCCTCCCTTTAACACCACCCTGCAGCAAACACAACCTGCGCTGGCCACTGACCTTGTTTCCCAAGCAGGCTGCTTGGTGTGGAGGAGAGGAGACCGATGGTTGTGCCTGAAGGAAAGGGAAGAATAGGGAGTACAGTAAGCTGCAGTGAATCCTCCTCTGATTTGACTTCCCCAATCCGATGCCCTCCCGATGTCCTGGATTACAACTCCCAGCAAGACCCAGGCGCCTGTTAATACTGTTAACTAATCTGATAACCTTAATGTCCATGTGCCTCAGTTCACCCTTTCTGTGGTCTGCATTGATTGCTGTCGGGGATTCAAAGATTGTTCCGCCTCCACGACCCCTTAGTTCCGCCTCTGTTGACCTGTCCTAACCTCACCACTCAAATTAGCCACCAGCCTCCACTACTCAGGCACAAATGTGAATTCTGGGGAAGACACTGAATCATCAACCCCAAAAATAAACTCAGTGCTTGGGTCAGAATGCAGCATTCCATGACTCTGCCACAGCTAGATGCCTGGGTGGTGTTTATCCTAACCCCTGACACTGGTGTGAACTTAGTATGGCAAGCCTATCGGGATATATGTTCCACACTAGACTTTTTATTTTAACAACTGGTGTAAGTTTCAATAATAGAAAGGCAATACAGTGAGTATTATTTTAATATCATTTCACAGATAAAATCTCTCGGATAAGAGCCAATTTAGATGCCCTCGTTATAACAGAAGCTGAAGCCGAAGTGTCCAGCAACTCTGTGGGTAGGATTACACGGGATCAGTTCCAGTTGGTGAGTACTGAGGATGTGGACAAGCTGCTTGGACGAGTAAGGAAGACCACTTCTCCTCTCGATCCCTGTCCTTTTGCGCTGGTCGCCCAGGGAGGAGATGCAGTTAGAGTATATCTACAACATATTATTAATGCATCTCTCAGGGAAGGGAGTTTTCCACCATGTTAAAAGAAGCAATGGTACGGCTGATGGAATGGCCTGTTGATTCCTGTACTAATGTTGTTCCCAGCCTCGATGCAAAGGGAGAGGCGGGTAAGAAATAATAATAATAATAATAATAATAATAATAATAATAATAATAATAATAATAAATATTGTATTGGTTTTATATTCTCTTTTAACTAATTTCATGTATTATTTTGTTTCTGGTGTTGTTCCCTGCCTCGATCCAGAGGGAGAAGCGTGTGATAAATTATTATTATTATTATTATTATTATTATTATTATTAATGAAGTCATAATGGTTTGATAACAAATGCAGAGCATTGAGGAAGAAGCTGAAAGAGCCAATGGGAAGAGCTCATTCTGTTCCTGAAAGCAGTGCACATAGTTCCATGTTAAAACTCCTATGAGCATACAATAAGGCAGTGCGATTGCGCAATAAAGGCCTCCCCTATAAGGACCCTATGTCTCTGAGGGGGTTCCTCTTGCCAAGGACGCCCCTTTTCTCTAAAGAGCACAGGTACCTTCATGCATGCAAATGCCATGCATCCGAGTCTGTGGCCGCTGAGAATCATTCTGAATCTGTACCTACTGACTTGTTGTTTTTTAATTGCATGTTGCATGTAAAGTAAGGACATCTTCTAAGGTCCGAGTAAAAATCAGCTTCAGGCTTCTGGGATTTGGGACTTCCTACCTGATTTTTCCTCCCACCTCTACAAGAAAGTTCAGAATTTGGGGAGACTTACAGGCAAATTATGTTCCTGTGGTTCTGTCTCCTCCAAACGCCTCCGCTTCGCAGGGACACCCTGGGCCTGCAATAGAAAGGTTCACCAACAGGTCAACAACTGGCAGATCAAATCCAGGATGACTGATTACGTGTCAACATTTTAGGGGAGATACAGGGTGGGCAGAAGAGAGGCCACTGCAGGAGCACTGGCTAATTTCTCCTGAGGCACCTAGTGCACACCATGGTAATTGATCACCTTACCTCTTCCTCTGTTAAGGGCTCTCCTCTCCTTTTCCTCGAGCTCCTTGATTTGATGTCGGGGAGGTTCCCTTCAGTCTAAAGAGAAGGAAATAATGAAATCAGGCAGGCAGTCCGTATTCCCCTCGACTGTCCCTTCATGCTATTTCCTATCTTTGTTCCTCTCCTCTCCTCTCCCTCTGAACAGCCTGTGTTCCCTCTCATTTAATGACTCTGGGGAAGATGGAGGAGGGAAAGGAGATGGCAGAGAAGGTGATCTTACCTGTGAGGACTCTGCCCCAGTAGCCTCGCCTGATGTTTCCAGGCTTGGTGGTGGAGACGGCCTTGCAGATGGACATGATGATCCCGAGTCCTGTGAACATACCAGTGCAGAAACTTCACTTTGGTCTAGAGTATAATTGATCACTTCCCAACTTTCACCACTCAAGCTCCACTACCTGTATGTTCATTTGGCTTAGGGGCTGCCCTTGGGAAAGTCAGGGAACACATTTGGCCAACACATTCATCAATCCCCCGCCCCCCTGGAAATACCTCCGCTTCCTTCTGAGCCATTATGACCAGGGAGAGGGGAGGAAACCCCTGCCCTCCCACCCACAGACCACATAGCTTATGCAGGAGTACACATTTCCCCTATCCCACATTGTCAGACAGGTGACGTAGATGTCAGTGGCATAAAGGTTCTAATTCTCGACCCAAAAGCCTGATGAATCATGAAAACCTGCCACAAAATAGAGCAGCCAAAAACATCACTTTGCTAATTTCTGCTTCCTGCTCATCTCCAAACCACGGCCAGTTAGAGTTTAATTCTTCAATCTTGACTGTTTTATTGTATTTTGCTGTAAATCTATTATTATGCAAACCGCTTGGATCTTTTCATTGGAAAGCGGTATAAAGATCTGCATAATAAACAAGAAATTAATATATTGTCTCCTCTCTTTAGCCAAACAGCCAGTAGAGAAGAGCCACTGACCTCACTTTCCTCCACCACCATGGCCCACGTTCCTTCAGAGGAAGTCCATTTATTCTGTGAAGCAAAGAAGAGCAACCATTAAATCCCAAGGGTTTACATTCACATCCACCGTGAATTCACCACCCATTTTGATTTGCACCTTGAGGAAAAGCCCCCCCCCCGGGGAAAAAGGGGTCTCTGGGCTGCTGCTGGCACTAAGAAATGGAAGGAGAGACTTCTTCAGCCTCTGCCTTCGTCGGCTGCCTGCCACGCCACCCCTCCCCGCCCCTGCTCGTGGCACTGCGCGAGCTTCTTTGTGACCTGGTTGCACCCAAAGGAGCTGGGCCCAGCGGCGGAGGGTTGTCAGGGGAGAGTCCTCTGGACTCCCGGACCCGGTCCGACACCCGTAGCATCCTACACTAGAACGCCCCCATTCAGGCCTTGCTCCTTGGCCCTTCGCTGACTCCCTCCTCCACCATCCACCAGCAATGTTAGAGCTGAAGAAGACTTACTTGTAAGGCTCTCAGGGCTGCTGCAATGGCCTGGGATTGTGCACCGCTAGGGGCAGATGTTTCCTGGAACAAGTCAGTCAACAGATCAATCCCACATGAAATTTCCTTACCAAAGAGCCTGATTCGTCATGCAAACTTGCCAGTTATACTTTTAGTGATCAACAGTGATTTTTTTAAATTGCATTCCAGTGTAATACTATTACTCTGTTAACTGATCTGATAATTCTACTAGAAAGTGCTATACAAATCTGCATACTAAATATCCATAAAGGAATGAATCCCCCCTCCCTTTAACACTACCTTGCAGCAAACACAACCTGCGCTGGCCACTGACCTTGTTTCCCAAGCAGGTTGCTTGCTGTGGAGGGGAGGAGACCGATGGTTGTGCCTGAAGGAAAGGGAAGAATAGGGAGTACAGTAAGCTGCAGTGAATCCTCCTCTGATTTGACTTCCCCAATCCGATGCCCTCCCGATATCTTGGAATACAACTGCCAGCAAGACCCAGGCGCCTGGAGAAAGCTGCATCGCACGTAAGGCGAAGCACCGAAAGACTCTAGTCGGGATTTGCTGGTTTCTCGGAGGGAGGGACAGTCCTTAGCCTCATCTTCTGCTGAGCTGGGCCTCCTAGTTCCCAGAACAGAGACCTGGAGTTATTCCGAGCGCTCTGCTCTGATGACAGAGGGAGCTGAGAACCCTCCCAGGAGTTTGGTCCTTGGGGAGAGTCCCGCTCCCCTCCGGAAGTTACATTGGACCTGAAGAAGAGTTGCGTGCAGAGCTTCCATCATTAGGGGCCTCTGCTGATACACAGGGCTTCTCCTTACTGTGTGGCCTTGTCCTTGCCTGGCTCGCATGCCCTTGGATGACCTCAGTGACCAGGCAGGTTGATGGGGAGAAGGCGCTCTCTCAGGTATCTTGGTCCCAAGTTATTTAGGGCTTTGTACACTAGTACACAAACCTTATACCTGGCCTGAATAGGTAGCCAGTGCAGTTGCCTCAGCATGGAGTTACATGCTGGAAGGCATCAGCTCTGGACAGCAGCTGAGTTCCGGAGAAACTTTAAGGGCAGCTCCACATAGAGCACATTGCAGTAATCCAGTCTTGAGGTTACCTATGCCTGTACCACCGTGGCCAAGCTATCCCTGTCCAGGACAGGCTGTAGCTGGTGATCCAGCTGAAGCTGGTAAAAAAGCACTCTGAGCCTCCAGTGACAGAGATGGACATAAGAGTACCCCCAAACGAGGAACTTGATCTCTCAGAGGGAGTGCGACCCCATCCAGTGTCTCCTGTTTGGCTGTTGCTTCTGAAAGAGGCACAGAGTCAGTTTATGTCTCTTTCTTGTGTGTGTGTGTGTGTGTGTGTGTGTGTGTGAATATGCGTTTATGTTTTCTGTGTCTATGCACTGCATATTGTAAAAGGAGAAGGTTGTGTTTGTACTTGAGTTTTCTACCATGGAAGAGATTTCAGTCTTTTGATTGCAGGAAAGCAAAGAAGATGATTTCCATTAAAAAATGTGGTGAAATATGTTTTTGCATTATTATTGTACATTATTGACTCTGTGTGTGTGTGCGCGCGTGCGCGCGTAATGTGTGAGTATTCAGTATTGGGGGCCGAGTAGGAGGCTGACTACCGACCGTTACTTTGGGGCTTAGCCTGGCCTTCAGCTGGCTTTGCTGTGTGGCTCTGAGGAGAGCCTCATTAGCAGAGGAAGCATCATGATTTTGTGGTGTGTGGCGCACCTGCACACCCCATCCCACTGTTCACTCATGATTCTCTGTGGAATGGAAGTTGTCCCTGGGACAAGAGAATGTGGATGCAGAGAAGTGCGTTTGTGAGGCTACAATGTCCCCACGCTGTCCTTTGTCTGTGCAAACTTAATGTCCATGTGCCTCAGTTCTCCCTTTCTGTGGTCTGCATTGCGTGCTGTTGGGGGTTCAAAGATTGTTCCGCCTCCAGGACCCCTTAGTTCCGCCTCTGTTGACCTGTCCTAACCTCACCACTCAAATTAGCCACCAGCCTCCACTACTCAGGCACAAATGTGAATTCTGGGGAAGACACTGAATCATCAACCCCTAAACCTAAACTCAGTGCTGGGGTCAGAATGCAGCATTCCATGACTCTGCCACAGCTAGATGCCTGGGTGGTGTTTATCCTAAACCCTGACACTGGTGTGAACTTAGTATGGCAAGCCTATCGGGATATATGTTCCACACTAGACTTTTTATTTTAACAACTGGTGTAAGTTTCAATAATAGAAAGGCAATACTGTGAGTATTATTTTAATATCATTTCACAGATAAAATCTCTCGGATAAGAGCCAATTTAGAGGCCGTCGTTATAACAGAAGCTGAAGCCGAAGTGTCCAGCAACTCTGTGAGTAGGATTACACGGGATCAGTTTCACTTGGTGAGTACTGAGGATGTGGACAAGCTGCTTGGACGAGTAAGGAAGACCACTTCTCCTCTCGATCCCTGTCCTTTTGCGCTGGTCGCCCAGGGAGGAGATGCAGTTAGAGTATATCTACAACATATTATTAATGCATCTCTCAGGGAGGGGAGTTTTCCACCATGTTTAAAAGAAGCAGTGGTATGGCTGCTTTAAAAAAAAACACTCCCTGGACCTTAATAATTACAGACTGGTATTAAACCTCCAATTCTGGGCAAGGTGAATGAGAGGGCAGTTGCCTTTCAAATCCAAGCAGTTTTGGATGATACAGATTTTCTAGACCCATTTCAAACCGGCTTTAGAGTTGAGACCGCTATGGTCGCCTTAGTGGATGATCTCCGCCTGAGTATTGACAGGGGGAGTATGTCCCTGCTGGTACTTCTGGACCTTTCAGTGGCTTCCAATACCATTGACCATGGTATCCTTCTGGAACGCCTGAGGGCTTTAGGGATCGAGGGCACCGTGCTCCAGTGGTTCCGGTCCTACCTCTCAGGTAGATTCCAGATGGTGATGCTTGGGGATAGTTGCTCCTCAAAAAAGGAGCTATTGTCTGGCGTACCACAAGGTGCCATCCTAACCCCAAGGCTGTTTAACATCTACATGAAACCGCTGACTGAGATCATCCAGAGGCATGGGGTGGGGTGCTATCAGTATGTTGATGACACCCAAATATATTTCTCTATGCCTTCAATAACAGCATCAGCTAAGGATAGTGTGTCTCCTCTGAATGAATGCTTGGAGGTGGTAATGGGCTGGAGGAGGAAAAGCCAACTGAAGCTGAATCCAGACAAAACGGAGGTGCTTGCTGTCAAGGGCTCTGACCTAGGTTTGGAGGTGTGGCAACCACTTCTGGATGGGGCTACACTCCCCCTTAAAAACTGTGTTTGCAGTTTGGGGCTGCTCCTGGATCCATCACTCCAAATGACAGTCCAGATAGATGTGACGGCCAGGAGTGCCTACTATCAGCTTCGGTTGCGACCTTTTCTAGAGTTGGAAGACCTAAAGACAGTAGTGCACGCGCTGGTAACCTCAAGGCTTGACTTCTGCAATGCGCTCTACATAGGGCTACCATTGTACCTAGTTCGGAAACATCAACTAGTTCAAAATATGGCAGCCAGGTTGGTCACCAGTACGTCTAGAGGTGAGCATATTACCCCAATATTAAAATCACTCCACTGGCTGCCAATTAGTCTCCGGGCAAAGTACAAAGTGTTGGTCATTACCTTTAAAGCCCTACTTGATTTGGGTCCAGGTTATCTACGGGATCACCTTCTCCCATACAGTCCGCCCCGCACACTTAGGTCCGCTGGGGAGAACTGACTTCAGTCAGTCAAAACTAGGTTGACATCAGTTTCCCAGAGGACCTTTTCTTCTGTGGCCCCTGGATTGTGGAATGGCCTGTTGATTCCTGTACTAATGTTGTTCCCTGACTCGATCCAAAGGGAGAGGTGGGTAAGAAATAATAATGGGATTTTTCCACCCACCTCTACAAGAAAGTTCAGAATTTGGGGAGACTTACAAGCAAATGCTGTTCCTGTAATTCTTTCTCCTCCAACCGCCTCCGCTTCGCAGGGACACCCTGGGCCTGCAATAGAAAGGTTCACCAACAGGTCAACAACTGGCAGATCAAATCCAGGATGGCTGAGAACATGTCAACATTTTAGGGGAGATACAGGGTGGGCAGAAGAGAGGCCACTGCAGGAGCACTGGCTAATTTCTCCCCCTGCGGGAGCACTGGCCAGTTTCTCCTCAGGCACCTAGTGCACACCATGGTAATTGATCACCTTACCTCTTCCTCTGTTAAGGGCTCTCCTCTGCGCTTCCTTGACTCCCTGGATTTAATGTTGGGGAGGTTCCCTTCAGTCTAAAGAGAAGGAAATAATGAGATCAGGCAGGCAGTCCGCATTCCCCTCGAGTGTCCCTTCATGCTATTTCCTATCTTCGCTCCTCCATCTCTATCACCGCCCCCTCCCCACCAGTCTGCAGATCCATGCAACCTTATTTACTTCGCATAAATTTTTCTAAACTTGCCTTTTTGGTCTTCGCTCCTGACCTGGGGCCAGTCATCCACCCTGTCCAACTAACCTACTTCAGGGGCTGGTCTGAGACTCAATTAGAAAGTTGGAGGGGATGGAGAGAACCATCTATGCCTCAACAAGATATTTGGAAGAAAGACTGAGGCCTTAGCTAGACGTAAGGTTTATCCCGGGATCGTCCCGGGGTCATCCCTGTTCATGTCAATGACACAGAGGGGATCCTGGGAGCAGGCAGGGACGACCCTGGGATGATCCTGAGATAAACCTTAGGTCTAGCTAAGGCCTGAATGTGAATGTAGTAAATAAATGTGGAAAATAAGATACAGACATTTTTAACCTTATTTGGAGGATTCATTGGCCATCTTTCTCTTATTGGTCAAATGGCCAACTCTTCAGCTACATGTTTGTAAAACTGGAATTCCAGCTGAAAACAAGAATGGACTACTCAACTCAGCCCACTTGTGTCCTCGAGAAATGGGAGAGGGGGAGGTAGATTGTAAGCCTATGCGGTAGGGTCTTGCTATTTACTGTTTTACTCTGTACAGCACCGTGTACATTGATGGTGCTATATAAATAAATAATAATAATAATAATAATAATAATAATAATCATCATCATGGTCTGCCTGGGGGAGACTGGCCCATTTCCAGTGGACCACCTAGGTCCTGGCTGTGCTTCTGACTCCTGCAATTCTGGCTGGATTCACAGGGCCCAGGGATGAACAGATTTTGTCCAATCTTTCCGCCTGCATTTTGTGGATGGTCAGGGCCGGATCTACACTACTGCTTTAAAGCGCTTTACAACAGTTTTATAGCGCTTTAAAGCAGTTAAAGCGCTTTATAACTGTTATAAAGCGCTTGAAAGTAGGGGTGTGCACTGACCCCCCGATCCGCTTCTCTTCCAGATCTGCAACTTCCGGATCGGGTCCGCTCTGCTCCGCCTATATTCTGCTTCGGTTCGCTGCGAAGCTCCGGATCCGGATCGGAGCTCCGCTTTCTCCCCCATAGGCTTGCATTGAAATCCAAAAAACCCTACAACTTTTTTTCTGTTAAAGTTAGAAACCTCAAATTCGGCACCATGACACCTCATGCACATATACACACGCATGCCACGACTCAAGCCAATCCAAGCCTCCCCTGATTTTTGGGGAATTTTTGAAAATCGGACACCCCGGTATCTCAGGGATTTAAAGCTGCAGACAGCTCAATGGGGCCATTTCAAAGAAAATCCCAACACGCCATGAACTGGGGAGTAGATATACCTAAATATGAATCTTCTTCCACACTTGAAAAATTTATCTGGAACATCAAAAAGTCTAAGTGAGTGCAGGAAGGACTTATCCCATGAGTCAAAGCAATACACACACAAACCATCCCTGCGAGGCGGGCAGGGGAGGAGGGAGGGAAGGCAGGCAGGCAGCAGACATTTCTGGAGGCACAAGGAAGTGCGGCAAGGATGGCTTGTTTCTTTCTAAGCCAGCAGTAACGCATTGCAAACCAACCCTGCGAGGCGGGCGCAAGGAGTGAGCAAAGGATGGCTTGTTTCTTTCTAAGCCAGCAGTAACGCATTGCAAACCGACCCTGCGAGGCGGGCGCAAGGAATTAGCAAAGGATGGCTTGTTTCTTTCTAAGCCAGCAGTAACGCATTGCAAACCGACCCTGTGAGGCGGGCGCAAGGAGTGAGCAAAGGATGGCTTGTTTCTTTCTAAGCCAGCAGTAACGCATTGCAAACCATCCCTGCGAGGCGGGCGCAAGGAGTGAGCAAAGGATGGCTTGTTTCTTTCTAAGCCAGCAGTAACGCATTGCAAACCATCCCTGCGAGGCGGTCACAGAGGAGGAGGACAGGCGGGCAGAGAGCCAGGCAGAGATATGCTATAGATCTAGTATGGGGGAGTCAGTCCCGGCAGATGCCCCACCACAGCAGCACCCCGGGGGGAAGGCAGGCAGGCAGCAGACATTTCTGGGGGCACAAGGAAGTGAGCCAAGGATAGTTTCAAAGCCAGTAATGCAAACCATCCCTGTGAGGCGGGAGCAGCACAGAGAGATGCCTTTTCTTTTGCATCGCATAACTAGGAGGCTAGGAGGATAAGAGTAAAGCTTTGTGGTCCTTGCTTCAGAGTTGATTGACTCACTGTGATCACAGCCATTATTAAACAACAATAGTAACGTTAATAATAGCAGTACTAATTAATATTAATAGCAATAATAATAACAACAACAACAACAACAATAAGGAGTTGAACCACAATGAAAGCCTGCCTGACTTCACTGAAGAGGAAAAGCCAGGAGAGCTTGGGCTATGGGGTGTAAATATAAAATGGAATAAATAAATAAACAAAGGAGGGGTGGAATTAAAAGCAGCAGTGTTGCTGAATAAACAAGAATTTTTTTTTTAAGGCTATGTCTGTCTTTTACCAGTAAGAGGAACGTGGACGTGCCCAGGGGGAGTGGAATATGCCAATTTTTGACTGGCCCTAAGTAAGTACCAGTCTTAAGAAGCTACCTGTCACTTCAACTCATGACAGGCATTAGCTTCAGTCTCTCCACTGGACTACTCTTTGGAGGGCTCTGATGACCCTCCAGGGTGGAAGAGTGTGTGCACTGGGCACGTCCACATGCCTTAGGGGACCTCATCCCCTTGCACCACATCTATTCAGTTGTTCACCAAGGTTAGGGTGGGTAACAGTGCTGCGCTTCCTATCTGTTATTTATTTGCTTAGTATATGATTTCAGGTTGTGTTTGTGCATTTGGTGGGGCTACTGTTTTAAAAAACACTGGGAAAAGTCCGTTCAGACTAAGAAAGAGAAGTTTCCCAGTATCCCAAGTTACTAAGTATCCTGTTTTGCCTATCCCTTCCTCCAACTTTGGGATCATGTGATCATGACTGGGAATTGAATCTGCCTCTCAGCACTTCAAAAAGGTACCTCTCCCGCTTTTTTTACCCGCTTTTTAAAAAATATATAGCAAGCGAACCGCACCACGCAGTGACAGACAGGTTCATCTCACAATTGTGATAAGTTATCAGCCCATGCATAGCATCCTCCAATCCCAACGTTGGGGAAGGGATACTGAGTAACTTTTCTTTGTTTGTTTTTTGTAGGGCTTTTGTCACTTTTGAGTGCGTTGGTGAAGCAGTAGCCTGAGCAAACTCACACAACCTTACGTTGCTGCAGTAAAGGAAACCACGCCTATGTTTTAAATAATATACAAAGTAAAATAAAAGATAGGCAACACAGCACTGCAAGGTACCCACAATGACCTTGGCTGACAACTGGATAGCAGTGGTGCAAATGGATGATGGCCTGTACAGCGTGTGGACGTGCCCAGTGCCCACTGCCCTTGAGGAACATCAGAACCCTCCAAAGGGGAAGCAGTGGGAACCAATGAGTTGCACGAGTTCATGTGTGATGTGGTTCCTCAAAGGCAGGCACCTAGACAGGACCAGCCGCTGTTTCCTCCAGGACACTGGGCACGTCCGCTCCAATACTGGTAATAGTCAAACAGCCTTTTTGTTCTATAGTAATAATAGTTGTTGTTGTTGTTATTATTATTAATTATTATTATTATTATTATTATTATTATTATTATTATTATTATTATTTGATAATGGCTGTGTAACCAATCAACTCTGAAGCAAGGAGCACAAGGCTTTACTGATGTCCTGCTAGCCTCCTATTGTTTATGGGATGAAAAGGCATCTCTCTGTGCTGAAAAACAACGTCTTGAAAAACAACGTGTTATAGCATTTTGGAATGAGTGGATGGCATGAAAGAAATGTACTTTTTAGGGTTTAATAACCAGTTTTTTAGGGTTTAACACCCAGTTTAATAATTTTCTATCTTAAAATTCCCTGTGTTAATTTTTAACGTGGTTAACCTGAGAAGAAGATTCTGATTTAGGTTTAACTTTAAAAATTCACCAAAAATCAGGGCATGATCCGATTTCTTTGCATGTGTGTTTCTGGAAAAATGATGGAGATAACTGCATTTCTGTAAATGGGGGATCTTTTAAATATTCCCAAAAAATCAGGGCATGATGTGATTTTCTTCAAAATGGTCATGACTAAGGATCTATTTAGAAGCTATCATGGTGCCCATTTTGATGTTTCTAACTTGAAAAATGGTGTGGATGTATGCAGTTTTGCACACTGGGGTTATAGTTGACGGTTAAAATGTTAAAAATTCACTAAAAATCAGGGCATCATCGGATTTCCTTCAAAATGGGCATGATTAAGGATCTATTTAGAAGCTCTCCTGGTGCCCATTTTCATGTTTCTAACTTGAAATTAGAATGTAAGCCTATGTGGCAGGGTCTTGCTATTTATTGTTTTACTCTGTACAGCACCATGTACATTGATGGTGCTATATAAATAACAACAACAACAACAACAACAACAATAATAATAATAATAATTGAAAACTAAAAAAGTGTGTTTTTGAAATAAAAAACTAAAAACTAAAACTAAAAAAGTGACATTAGGTGTTTGACATTTTCAATGCAAGTCTATGGGGGGGAAAGCGGAGATCCGGATCCAGATCTGCCACGGAGCGGAGCGGAGGCAGATCATCCCAAAGCAGAGTGCATCCAATTTGAAAGTTGCAGATTGGGATCCCGAGTGGATTGGGGGGTTTGTGCACAGCCCTATTCAAAACAACATCCACAAGAATAAAAGAAGGCACTTTAAAATGAATCCAGAAATGGTATTGGACACCAGTTAGGCTGGCAAAAATTAACAAGACCTTGATACCTTCCTGCTGGAGAGGTTGTAAGGAGAATGGAACTCCAATACATATGTGGTGGGACTGTGGGAACATAAAGAAATTTTGGGACAGGTTCTTTAGAGGGATTGGGGGGAAATACTGCTAATATATATATAACTGCCACTATTAAATATTTTTTATCAAAGAAACTAAAGAGATAAAAGAAAAACCATTTATTGGATTATGCTGACAGCTGCAAGGCAATTAAGAGCAAGTAACTAGAAAACAGCAAAGATGCTAACAGTAGATATATGGAAAAGGAAAATTAGGGAAATAGCAATTACTGAAAAATGGACACAGAAATTACCATTACAAAGAGGAATAAAACAAAAATATAACTTTAAGAGAGATTGGCAAAAATATGTAGAAAATATGAAGAAAGAAATGAACAGAACAACTCTGGCAGAGGCCTATAGGACACTCTGTGACTCCTGAAAAGAAGTAATGTTAGTAAATAACTATCAATACAACAAAGGAAGAGATAAACAGAAGTGATATAACATCCCAGAAAAAGAAATGGGACAATTTATGAGAAATGTACCAGGCTGGAGGGAGGGAGGGAACAGGCTAAAACGGCTAAAAGATAAAACCTGAAATGGAAAGTAATTATGCTTATAACTTTGGGTGGTAAAAAGGTTACTGTATAATGCACATTCATTTATTTATGAACATTTGTTTATATCTATACTGGAAAAATAAATAAAATTATTTTCCAAAAAAATGAATAAAAAATCCAATGCCTGTGGGAGAAGCAAAGCCCCAATTCCCTGCTGGCCCTCTCTCTCCAGGGCCACCAGCTGACACTTCCCAAGATGGGACCCTAAATTGTTGTTACGATATGAGACAGAAGATGAACAAGAAAAAGACTGTATGACAAAATGGGCACAAAATATTGGGCATAATATCTTAATGGAAGAATGGGGAAATGTGTGGAGAAAGGGTTTAAGATTTGCACGATGTGCAAATCTTAAAGAGAATTTTTATAAGATGATGTACAGATGGCATATGTCACCTGTAAAATTAGCTGAAATGTTTATAGGGGCTTCAAGTAAATGTTGGAAATGTAAAAAAGGCAAAGGAACCTTGGCTTTAATCATCTTTGGTGGACTTGTAAAAAAGCCAAGACTCAAATACACTCCTTAATCCAAAAAAATATTAAAGACAAACATAGAAATGAAACCAGAAGCTTTCTAACAAATAAAGGAGAAGGGGGGAATGTTGTTTTTGTATATGGTGACGGCAGCAAGATTGCTATTCACACAGAACTGGAAAAATGAAATAACACCAACAATGAATGAATGGATGTTGAAGATGTTGGAACTTGCAGAGATGGAAAAACTTACAGCAATAATGAGAGAAAGGTCAACAGCTATGTTTACGTTGGAATGGAAACCTTTGATAGAATATTTGAAAGAGACTGAGAAAAAGGATGTATTTGTTTGTGGATTTTAGTATTAAGGTGTGGAAAGTAAGGAAAGTGTTGGAAAATCACAGGCTGAACCAGTGACTAGCAGTAGTAGCAGCAGGGGCTCTCAGTTTAGGACGCAGCAAAGACCAATGAGGCAAAGGATTCCTTGTAAGTTAAAAGCAAATCCTTTACTGACACTTGTAATAATTTAGTTATGGCAGCACATATACAAATACTCACAGACGATCCATCAATACAGCATACATCAAGTTGGGGTAAGAAGAGGGAATAACAAACGTGCAAAACACAGCTACTTCTATAGGCAGACCTGTACACTGATGCAATCACTAATTGATTAATTACTGAAAACACATTCCCCACAATAATTCAATAACTCATGAAGTGTCCAGCTGAAATGTTGACCTTTAAGTGATTGTGTTCTGCTGACTCCTCACTTCTTCCAGGTCCTCAGGTAATTGTAAAAACAGTGGAAAAATAAAAACCAGGATCCAATCCAGGATCCAACAGAAAGAAGCATGACTCTGTGAATCCAATGTAGGAGATTTAGATAAATTATAAGATTATAAGAAAAATTGAATTGGATCTATAAAGGGTAATGAAGAAATTAATCCGCATTTTTGGCATGAACAGGGCAACATAAAAAAATATACTTTACCCTCACCCTTAGGTGCTTTTAGTGTCATTGTAGTTGTGATATGTATACCCTTGTTTGTATGCACCATGTGTGATGTTTGCTTGGATGTTGTTGGGGGGAAATAAAAAACTTAAACCACCAAGATGGGACCCTTCTTACCTTGTGCCGCGCTGGGTTGTTGTTGCTGCTCATCGTGGACAGCGGTGGGTGGAAGACGGTGTGGGGAGGGGGAGGGGGTCGGCTCTCTGGGATGGGGGGAGGGGAGGGGAGGGCAGGGAAGGGAAGGCTAAGCTATTAAACTATGAAGTCCTCAACTATTAACCTATTAAAATATTAAACTTTAACTTTAGAATTAGTAAGAAAAATGAACAATAAGTACTGCTAGCGCTAAACAACCGCACTCCCACGCCAATCGGCCACACTCCCACGCCAATCCGCCACACTGCTCTCCAGAAACCAACGGTCTCTCGGGGTTGGAATCCTGCGTCACCACGGCTGCTAGAACTCCGGCATTGTGGAGAATCCGGCTCTGGACTGGATGGGATTGTGATATAGGCAGTGAACACCATGGGCAACCACAGGGGGGTGAAGGGGGCCTTCTTCCCCACCCCCACTCCCCCATGAGCCATAAGCCTAGCTGTCTATACGTCTTCTTTGCCCTGCAGTGGCTGTGCAGTGGTGCTGCATTGATTATTCAACGCAGTCACCGACATCACAAGCACAGCAACCCTTCGCAACAGCAGTGATCGGTGGTCATTTCTTCAGCACTGCTAAGGTGATGGTGTTCATATCTGCAGGAGTCCCTATGCAGACCTGAATGAATGGAATTCAGCTGCCTGATGAGTGAGTCCAGGCTATCTGAGGGTGACACTTCATTCAGCTGATGACGTGCATCTGGAAGCCCACGTTTCTCATGCTATACAACACTTGTTACTCTTTCAGGGGGCCCAAGACTCCTTGCGACAGGAATCTGGTTGATCATTATTATTATTATTATTATTTATTTATATAGCACCATCAATGTACATGGTGCTGTACAGAGTAAAACAGTAAATAGCAAGGCCCTGCCGCATAGGCTTACAATCTAATAAATCTTTCATACAATTTTACGACTTTTTACTTATTTACATTTTCAAATTCTGAGTTATTTACCATTAAACACCTGTCATTTGCATTTCATCATAAGACCTCTTACATTGTCTTAAGACAGATGGCTTGGTCTTGTCAGAATCAGCTGTTTCCAACCAATCCAGGAGACTAGGGTCTATAGCCAGCTGGATTTTCTCTTCTCCCCCCATTTTATATATGGGGACCAATATTGCCCCCTCCACTCTGTTGGGACTTTTCAGGAACACTTCAGTATAAATAAAGTGTGATGCCAGTACTGGTGCCCACCATTCAACAACGACCTTTAATTAATGCGGGGGGGGGGGATATGCTGGGCTGCGTTGCTTTTCACTGGCACAATGAGTGACTTAATTCCATCTGCTATCACAGACGGCCATTGGCCAGCAATGGAGGGAGCAAGTCAGTCCGTTCAAAATCCTTGGACTGTTGCCCCCATAAGTCCTCCCACGTTGTTCGTGTAACACGGCAGTCCAGTTCTTGTGAGGAATGACCCTCCCTATCAGTCACCGCCTGATAGTGAGATCACGAGCAATGCTCCTGCTGACTCTATCCAGCCTTCCTTAATAAAAGCCGCCTCCTCATATTTTATCAGTTTATAAATCATTATTACTTATGTCTAAAAGAGGGCAGGGATAGTTACTTGATTGGCATTCTGAACCAGCTTAAACCACTTCCAAAGTTTTCTTTTATATTGCATATAGTTTTATGAAGTATTTCCATGCACAGAATCTACTACTTGCGCTCTGAACACTCAGACAAGGTGTTAACTTCCCCACTAATGCCATGAATGTCTTCCGGATTGCAGAAAGAACGTCTTCCCTCACTGCCATTAAGGCTGGACATTTCAGCTGAGATTCCAACGTCTTTTCAAGGGGCATTGAGGCAGTGTGGTGTAGCGGCTAGAGTGTTGGGCTGGGACTCAGGAGATCTGGTTTCCCCACTCGGGCATGAAACTCACAGGCTAAGTTTGGGCCAGTCCCTGACTCTCAGCCTGACCTACCTCACAGGGTTGTAGTGAGGATAAAATGGAGAGGAGGAGGAGGAGTATGTGAGCTGCCTTGGGTTCTTTGCAAGAGGAAGAAAGGTGGAATAATAGTAATAATAATAATAATAATAATAATAATAATAATAATAATAATAATTTTGCCTGGTTTGAACGGATTCAATTCTATGCCTTTGCTCAGGGGTCCAAAGTCATGCTAAGACACCATCCCATCCGTTCCACCCTCAATGTTCGGAAACCTCTGAATGTGGAAGCTCACAAGTATCCCATGAAGGGCCAGAGACATGGTGGGAGCAATCTCCGCCTCCCTCTCCTCCCGCTCAGCCCTTTCATGAGATCGGCTTGTTTGCCTGTGTAGCTGGGAAGATTTGGAGGGGGTGGGAAGGAGGCTGAAAAAGCCTCAGGATAACCCCCATCCTGGCCTCCCCAATCCCCTCCCTTCTGCCCTGCCCACTTGAGGAGTTCCTGACCTCGGAGACGCATCAGTCATGGTTCTTTCTGTGTTGGCTGCAAGGAGGAGGGAGGTGGGGGGGGGGGCAGAAGACTGATTCCCAGATCTGACGTCAGAGTGCTGCCTTCCACGATCCTGGAATCCTCAATCTCCTTTGGCCCCCCCAGACGCTGTCTAGGGAGCATAGAATTGTTCCCTTACACTACTGCTTTGTAACTGTTTAAAACGGTATTGACAACTGATGGGGCCCAGGACACGCTCCATATACCATTTTCAAACCGCTTTCAAAGTGTCATTTCCTGCTCAGTGTAGATCTGGCTTGAGGCTGAAATGGGGATTTACAACAACCCTGCAATGCAGTCCAGGGTTCTAAAGAGTATTCAGAGTCATTAATGGCCAGCAGGCAGTACAGCTGCCACAAATAGCACAGGCGGTAGGAGCCTGCACAAGTTCAGGAGAGGCCCGAGGCCCAGTGATGGCACCCCAGAATCAGGCCTACATTCCTCCCCATCTCTCTCAGGTTGCAGCTTAATACCGAGGGAACGGAGCTGTGGAACGAGGGGTGATGGGGTTGCGTGGAGATCTTGAGCAGAATGCTAAAGCCCCAAATCCTCACGTCAGACCCCAAGACCAGGCAACCCCAAACTCCGCAGGCTAAAGGCAAAACCCTTCCCAAGTAGGGCTAGTGGGGCTGGTTAAGTGTCATGGGGAGCATCATTCACACTGCCTCGTTCTTTAGAGCTGTGCCGTCCTTGTTGAAATGGTTGTCCATGCGCTGAACCACGATGGGCGTAACTCAGGGGAATTGCACACCCACCGTCCCTCTTTCGTGGGGGTTGTAGCTGCATGCTGGTCTCAAAGTGATGAGACATCTGACTTTCCCACAAGGCAAAGCCACAGTTCTAGATGCCATCACAAACTGCCTCAAGGTGACTCAACTGGTGTGGCCTGAACAATTCAGGGGATGAACCCATGTGCTTCAAATTTGGCATACCTAAATCCCTACTTAGGACCTACCATGGTGTTAATTTTTATGTTTGTTTAAGTAATTTCCGTCCCTTTTGGGAAAACTTCTCAAGCCTCTAGTCCTCAACGAGGTTACAGAATTTTTTGAAAAACTGAAAATCTGGGGATGAACCCATATGCTTCAAAGGTGGCATACCTAAAGCCCTGCTTAGGGCCTACCATGGTGCTAATTGTAAGCCTGTGGGCAGGGACTTTTCAAGAAATACTTTTGTAAGCCACCGTGAGAGCCTTTTTTGGCTGAATGGCGGCATAAAAATGCTTAAATAAATAAATAAATAAATAAATAATTTTTATGCCTGTACCTGTAATTTCATTTCTTTTTTGGTACATTTTCAAGCTTCTAGTTCTCAACAAGGGTTGAGAATTTTAAAGAACTCCTAAAAATCAGGCGATGAACTCATCTGCTTCAAACTTCACATACCTAAATCTCTACTTAGGACCTACCATAGTGCCAAGTTACATGTCTGTACCTTTAAAAATGGCAGCGTATTTCTAAAAAAATAAATTTAAAAACTCAAACTTTTAAAAATTCCTAAAAATCAGAGGATGAACAAATAGGCTTCAAACCTGGCATGCCTAAACCCCTACTGAAGCTCTACCATGGTGCTAATTTTTGTGTCTGTATCTGTAATTTCATTTCTTTTTTGGGAAACTTCCTTCTCAAGCTTCTAGTCCTCAACGAGGTTTGAGAATTTTAAAGAACTTCTAAAAATCTGGGGATAAACCAATATGCTTCAAACTTGGTAAACCTAAATCCCTACTAAAGACCTACCATGTTTCCAAGTTACATGTCTTTATCTCTAAAAATAACAGCGTATTTTTAAAAAATAATTTTAAAAACTATTTTTTTAAAAAAAAATCCTGAAAATCAGGGGATGAATCCATATGCTTCAAACTTGGCATCCCTAACGCCCTACATAGGACCTACCATAGTGCTAATTTTTATGTCTGTTTCAGTAATTTCCTTCCCTTTGGGGGAAACTTCTCAAGCCTCTAGTCCTCAACAAGGTTGGAGAATTTTAAAAAAGTCCTAAAAAACTGGGGATGAACCCATACGCTTCAAACCTGGCATACCTAAAGCCCTGCTAAGGACCTACCATGTTGCCAAGTTACATGTCTTCACCTTTAAAAATGACGGAGTATTTAATATATATATTTTAACAAGAAAAACCTCACTCAAAAAAAAATAAATCCTAAAAATCAGAGGATGAACTCATAGGCTTCAAAGCTGGCATGCCTAAACCCCTACTGAAGCTCTAACATGGTGCTAATTTTTGTGTCTGTATCTGTAATTTCCTTTCTTTTTTAGGAAACTTCCTTCTCAAGCATCTAGTCCTCAACGAGGTTTGAGATTTTAAAAAACCTCCTGAACATCAGGCGATGAACCCATATGCTTCAAACTTGGCATTATGCAACGTGGTTAGCAGCGCTAAGCATGGCTAAAAGTGTCACCTGACATGTGTCTGTGGTTAACATGCTGAAATAATAGAGCCTCAAGTATAGAGTGGCCAGAATTGCCATGGCTGCTCTATACTGCGGGCAATTTCACTGCTCCAGACGGCTGCTTTGCCTAAGCGTCTGCAGAGGCCACCATTTTGCATAGTCGGCAAAGATTTTGATGCTGTTACGTCCGATTTAACAGGCGCGTGTTAAACTCACATTTGCTTCCTCATTGCCCGGCACTTCTTCCCTTTGTTGTCGCTTGTTGATGAGGCGTCCCGTTTGCTTGCTTTGGCCCGCTTATTCCAATGGCCGACACACTCAAAATGGCCGCTGGAGCTGTACTATAAAGAGGACTCACCAACATGGCGGATGGCATTAGCCGGCACAGCAGACACACTCAAAATGGCCGCTGGAGCTGTACTATAAAGAGGACTCACCAACATGGCGGATGGCATTAGCCGGCACAGCAGACACACTCAAAATGGCCGCGAGCATGACAGGCCATGAACCACGAGACGAACGGAGGATTTCCCCATAGAAACGTACGTGTACATGCTAGTCCACGCTAAAAGGGCTGGCACTACAGCACGGGCTCCTAATGCAAAGACTTCTGGGATATGGGGCGGAGCAGTTGGAGGACTCAGGTGCTCCACTAACCTAGTGTGACCATGTGGAAAGGAGGACCGGGCTCGTGTATCTTTAACAGTTGCATAGAAAAGGGAATTTCAGCAGGTGTCATTTGTATATATGGAGAACCTGGTGAACTTCCCTCTTCATCACAGCAGTTAAAGCTGCAGGAGCTATACTAGAGTGACCAGATTTAAAAGAGGGCAGGGCTCCTGCAGCTTTAACTGTTGTGATCAAGAGGTTCTCCATATATACAAATGACACGTGCTGACATTCCCTTTTCTATGCAACTGTTAAAGATACAGGAGCCCGGTCCTCCTTTTCATAGGGTCACCCTAACTAACCACTTTGTGGTTAGCGTGTGGTTAACGAAAACTTAACCACAAAAGGGTTAATGTGTCTTCTACTCCCATTTTGCGTGTGGTTAGCGTAAATAGGCAACTGCTATTTTGGGCTGCATTAATAGAAGTATAGCTTTCAAATCGTGTGAGGTACTGGTTCCTCTCTCTATTCAGCCCTGGTTAGGTGTCATCTAGAGTATTCTGCCCAGTTCTTGGGCACCACAATTGAAGAAGGATGCAGACAAGCTGGAGCGTGTTCAGAGGAGGGCAACCAGGATGATCAGGGGTCTGGAAACAAAGCCCTATGAAGAGAGACTGAAAGAACTGGGCATGTTTAGCCTGGAGAAGAGAAGATGGAGGGGAGACATGAGAGCACTCTTCAAATATTTAAAAGGTTGTCACACAGAGGAGGGCCAGGATCTCTTCTCAGAGCCCTTCCACACGCCGTAGTGAGGGCGCGTGCATGCGCCCCAACTACGGTGCCAAAACAATAGTGTGTACCAGCCTGAAGAGACGGAGGCGGCGGCGGCTGGGGAATCCGGGCGCGTCTACCGCCGCCGCTGCCGCCCTCCTGCTGCCTGCTGCCTCGGTAAGAGCGACCCGGGTCGGAGAGCTCAGCTTCCGCCTCTGCCGAGCTCTCCGACCCGGGTTGCTCTTACCCAGGCAGCAGGAGGCCGGCGGGGGGGGCAGAGGCGGCTGGGGAATCCGCCGCCGCCTCCCTGCCGCAGCCGGGGCTCCGGAAGCGCCGCCAGGAGGAGGCGAGGAAAGGAGAGGAGGCAGCGGTGGCAGCAGGAGGAGGCGCGTCGCCTTCCTCGCCGGCTTTCCCCCCTCCGACCCGGGTCGCTCTTACCCCGGCAGCGTCTTGGGACCCTGCTGCCGCTGCCCTCCTGCTGCCGGAGTAAGAGCGACCCGGGTCGGAGGGGGGAAAGCCCGCGAGGGTCGGAGAGCTCGGTGGAGGCGGAAACCGAGCTCTCCGGACCCGGGTCTTACCCAGGCAGCAGGAGGGCAGCAGCGGCGGCGGCAGACGCGCCCGGATTCCCCAGCCACCGCCGCCTCCGTCTCTTCAGGCTGGTACACACTATTGTTTTGGCGCCGTAGTTGGGGCGCATGCATGCGCCTTCATTATGGCGTGTGGAAGGGCCCTCAATCATCCCAGAGTACAGGACACGGAATAATGGTCTCAAGTTACAGGAAGCCAGATTCTGTCTGGACATCAGGAAAAACTCCCTAACAGTTAGAGCAGTATGACAATGGAACCAGTTACCTAGGACAATGGAACCAGTTACCAGTTAACAAGAGGCAGCTGGACAACCATCTGGCAGGGATGCTTTAGGGGGGATTCCTGCATTGAGTAGGGGGTTGGACTTGATGGCCTTGTAGGCCCCTTCCAACTCTGCTATTCTATGATTCTACGATTCTATGATTGATTTACTGAGTAAGCATGCAAAAGATTTGAGGGCAGTCTTATGCAACGTTCTGCTTTGGTGTTCAGTAACAAGAGAAGCAAATCCCAATCCCTGTTGTCCGAGGGGGCGTTGTCCCCGCTTCAAACAACCAATAAACGGGAGGAGAAGGAGGTACAAAGAAGATCTGGGGGTGGGTGGGGTTAAGGACACGTGTGAGTGAACCTCAACGGATCTCCCCAAATGCGCTACAGCAGAGGTGCAAGTTTACAAGTTTTCATGTGCTATGTAAGCGCTATGCAAGCAGTATATAAGTGAAATGAGCTAATTCGAGGGTAAACCAGAACAAAAGTGTACGTGGGATGAGGCTTTCAGCCTCAGAACAGGGGTTCTCTCCAGAGGTGATGCAGCTCCTGTACTCAGCTGTTCTATAAGATTGCCAGAGTAGGGCCCACCCAACCAGAGTCTGACAGGGGCTGGGGCTGGGACCTCCTCTTTGCCTATTCATGACCTTTCCCTGTAGTCATGGCCATTCAAAATGTGATCTGAGAAGTGCCCGCAGAAGTGCTCCCTTCCTCCCTTGGAGGTACAAACTCTTTGCACAGACAAGCATTTCAGCGGTTTCCTGGCTTAGCATGGCTCTGGGAATGGCTGTGATTTGTTGCCTCCCAGAGTACATCAACTTCTAGATCAGCTCAAAGGGTCCCTGAGAGACACAGAACTCTGAAGTCCACTTCTCTGAGCACCTTGCAGCAGTGGCGATCACCCACCCCGAAAGAGAGACCAAAATGGGGTGGGGCAGCTGAGAGAAGTAAGAGCCTGAGGAAATATTATGTGCTCTGGTGGTTCCGTCCAATGCCCTGGGGTTAGGTGTGGCTCAGGATTTCATGGACGTCATGGCAATCATGGGCCAGTAGATGATGGTTGTCACACAGCAGGTGAGGCCCATATTGGACTGCAGGGCAAATGAGTGGAGGAGATTAAGGATACGACTGTATCATTGACAGATCACAACCTGGTTGGATGAGGGTAAATGAGAGGAAATTAAGGACAAGAAATACTTGGTATTTGTTCAGGGATCGGATGTCATCCCCTTCTGGATGAGGTTCCCCTCCCCTTGAAAGATCAGGACAGCAGCTTGGGGATACTCCTGGACCATACCTGCTCAGGTGATGGTTGGCCAGGTGTGCTTTTCCTCAGCATAGAACACTGCACCCATAAAACAGTGAGCTCAGCATAGAATGGTGCACCCTTGAAAGATCAGGACAGCAGCTTGGGGATACTCCTGGACCATACCTGCTCAGGTAATAGTTGTGGCCAGGTGTGCTTTTCCCTGGAATGGAATGGTGCACCCATCCCTGGTTCAGTTGGACCTCACCGTAATGCTTTGTGCATGGTGAACATCATGACTGGAATACTGTAACATGTTCGATGTGGGCCTGCCCTTGGAAAGCACTTGGAAATGTCAGCTGGTGCAGAATGTTGCACCAAACGTTTTGATAGGGGTCATATCGTGTGACCAGGTTTTTATACCAACTGCACTGGCAAGGAGGCAATTCAATGGCTGAAGGTACTTGAAATGCTGTTTCCTCCCAGGTGGACCTGCCTGCCTCTGGAGATCAGCTGAGACACTTCCTACTTTTCAGTACTTTCAACCTTGCCCCATAGTAGCACAGCTTCTGACCGGGTTCATCCCAGGAACTTAAAAGGAGTTTGACTCTGGTTCTAAGCATTTTTGCTTCTAGAGGGAATCTCAATCTTCCATTTTCTTTTTTAGAAAAAGTCAGCTCCATATTGAGAACTTTGAAATAGGCGTCATTTTTTCATTCGCAGCATTTTTATACCACTCTTCAGAAGAAAAGATCTCAGAGAATCAATACTTGATTTTCTTTATTTAAAACATTTCTTGGCTGCCTTTCAGGGCAAAGGCCTTCACAAAGTGGCTTACAACAACAAAATACATACAATATTAAAAGCAATAAAATATTAAAAGCAATAAGAATATGATCATAATAAAATAGTGGGAAAAAACCACAAAACCAACAATAAAACCAGCCGTAACAACAAAAACAGCAATAACGGTATTCATCATGGGAAGGCCGTGGTTAAATAAAATGTTTTTCAGGCCTCCTGGAAAGCCTGCAAGGATAGTGCATGGTGGACCCCTGATGGAAGTTTGTTCCAGAGGTTTGGGGCCACCCCAGTGAAGGCCCTCTGCCATGTTGAGATGATTTACTTTCTTTAGTTCTTCCTGCAAGGACTGCAAGACCACTGTTGCTAGCACACTCATACCCTGTAGTAAGGGATAAAGAACTTGGATCACTGGGAAGTAAAGGTGGGAGTTGAATCTGCACCAGGCTGTGGCTGTCCCATTGGGGAGCTGTAAAGGGGGACTTTTTCCCTTCCCTTGTGGCCATTGAGAGCGGGGGAGGACACACCCGGAGGTCAGAAACATGGGGGAACAATGGATCATGTATTGCCCCCTCTTTCCCTCCCTCCCCCTTTTGGCTTAAGACAAGGTTGAAACATGAGCTCCAGATAAGAAGGTATTAATACTTGCAAGTTGGCAGAGAACATGGCCCATGAGCGGGAGAGTGTCTTTTGCAGCACAGAATTCAGACTGAGAGCTTGTGCAGCGGCTGGGATGACTCCGGGTTATTTTTCCTTCACTGTGGAAGGGCTTCTCCCTTGTTAATCTTCCTTCTTAAAGTCTTGTTCCTTGCTCTTCACTGGCTTCTTTGCTGCTTCCATGGAGGCTATGGTCTTGGCAGTTCGGGAGCACGTGGTCATCCTCACTTTGGAGCTGCCCCATGCATCGTGGTTGGAGCTCCCATTGCTTGTTGCTGCGAAGCGACAGGAAGGGAAATCCCCGGGTCTGAGGGATCCCATCTCTTTCTGTGACTGCTTTGAGTTGCTCGCCATAGAGGACTTTGTTGTCATTGATGGCTCAACAGCTTCAGCTATTGTGCTGTTCAGAAAGGTAATAAATGGAAAGGACAGGACAGGACAGGCAGAGAGACAGGGAGAGCAAGAAAGAGGCTGAGGCCTCAGCTGCTGTGAATGACGCTGCTGCCCGAGATGTGGAGCGGATGAAGCAGGAGGAGAAGCTGCAACTTCCCTTCTGAAACTCACATTAAACTGCGCTCTCCTTCTACTGGCCCTTGGAAAGGGACTTGGTGGGATTCTGATCAACACTCCGCTGTCCTTTGGAAACGACACTCTTAAATTAAACAGTGTCATCAATAAAGCAACAGAAGAGACTGGAAAAGAGAAGACTGAAGTTCTGAAATGTGGTTGCTGTTTGTAGCCTAGAAGTCACAACTAAGAAGGTACAACCCCAATTAATCTATGGGGACTTGGGAATAAACTTGCAAGGGCAGGAGTACTGACTAGAAGTGCCGTTCATCTGTGATCGCTGGCGTTGGAAGAGACTTTATGAAATGGTGCTCTCTGGAAGGGGATAGAGGACCCTGGGAATTGCACCTTCTCCAGAGACTATCCCCCCAATGGATGGGGAAGTCAAACCAAAATCACACTGTTTTCTTTACAGCAAGGGAGGATGTGGGAAAGGAGGGAGTAGCTGAGCCATCTCAGTTCCTGAATTCTATCTTAGATTGGTCTTTGGACCTTAAAGGAAACTGTAATATATGTTATGTGTTGGCACCTAGTGGCAACGTAGCAAAAGTGTTTGTCTTCGAGTAGTTGGAACTGAGCTTGCTCCAGGCCTGATTTCCTATCTACATGCTGGCAGTAGAAACTAAAGGGAGAGGAGTGTACTTTGGTTCAGTTTAATTTCTGCCTTGACAAATGTGAACCGGTCTTGAGGCAAAACCTCAAAATTTTAATAAGAGACACTCTCCTAGTTACAACTAGGTCTGACCAAGCCTCGGGCCTCAGAATTTGAAATCCAAATTACGATGGTCATTTCGTAAGGGATCTGCCATTTTATGATGGAACCACCTTTTTAATGCACAGCCCTAGGCCTCCGTAAAGAAGAAACAGCCTACAACTTTTGTATATCGTCCAGAGAGCTTCGGCTATGGGGCAGGATATAAATGTAATAAATGAAATACATAAATAAATAAATAAAATAAATGAAACTCCCGACATGCATTGCCTGGGAGGGCTGAACCTACCAGAGCCCAGGGTCAGTGGGCACTCGTGTCCTCCCTGCTGCTGCTTCAATCCCCACTCCTCACAAACATGACGGCCCACTCCCTGACATGGTCCAGGACACTCCAGTTCCTGGAGGAGTTCTCGTGTGTTCTGCAGGCGCCCCACAGCCAACTGCTTCTCCCAAAAGCTGAAGCAGGCGTCTGCGTGGTGCCCGTGGAACACATGAGGACCCCTCCAGGGACTGGAGTATCCCGGACCACGTCAGGGAGTGGACGATCATGCTTGCGAGTGGGCGATCGCAGCGGCAGCAGGGAGGACACGAGTGCCCACTGACCCTGGGATCTGTTAGGCTCAGCCCTCCCAGGCAATGCATGCTGTATAGGTTGTATGTGTTTTCCATTAAAAAAGAAAAAAGGAAGGAGAGAGAGAGAGATGAAAAAGAAGGAAAGAAAAAATGAAAGAGAGAGAGAGAGGAAAAGGAAGGGAGGGAGGAAAAGAGGGCAGAAGCGCTACTAGAACGAGGTTCTTTCTATTCTCATTCTGCAAAAACAGAGACATTAGAGGAATTAGTCCAAGGGGTTTCTATGGGGTACGCCACCGCCAGGTGAGCGCCTCCCCCACTTACCTGTGTTCAGAGCTCCAGATGGAGGCGAACCACTTCACCTCGGTCCGCAGCTCCCTTGACCCGATTCGAATCCGCCTTTGGCGAAGACGGACCGGGTCACTACGCCCCAGATTCGCGATCCGAAATGGAGCGGAGTACAGCTCTAGTTCCTACTCATCTCTATACATGACCAGGGCATGGTGCCACACCACAGAACCCCATCCCCAATGTTAAATTTCCCACCAGCATTTCTGAAACGTAGAAGCAAAAGAAAATTCCAAACCTTTTCTTGTTGGGCCCCTCATTTTTTGGCTTCCGAATCTGAAAGAGTGTGTGTGTGTGTGTGTGTGTGTGTGTGTGTGAGAGAGAGAGAGAGAGAGAGAGAGAGAGAGAGAGAGAGAGAATTTTGTAATGGCTGATGAGGGCCTCCGTGGTTTTCTGACTCTTAGGGACCCCCGTGGGAGGGGAGCCCGAGGGGCCAACAATCCCCCTTCCCAGGGGACAACACAGCTTCAGCCTCCATGTGTCCCCCAACCCTTTTGTGGGAGAAGCTGGGTGGCTGCTGAAAAGGGCAGCAGCATTGCATCTTGTCCCTTCAATACCCCTTGACGCACTTTGTCACAGTGGTCCTACAGGCAGTGACCAACGCAAGCTCTCACAGAAGGACGCCGCCCTGTGAGTTTCCCTCCCCCCTCCCCTGAAATGGCAGCCACTTCCACTGGGGTCCCAGGGTCGTCCTCAAGGGCTTCGACCCATTTATGTGGTTAGTTTTTGAAGAGCCAAATAGCTCTGTGAGCAGAGAGTGCAGTGGAATGGATTGCCTCACCTCTTCCTCTGGCTGGGTCAGAGGAGCTCCACTTCTTTTCCTCCACGCCCGCTTGCTGACTGCGGGGAGGTTCCCTTCGGCCTAAATCGAAGGAAAGAATGCGATCAGGCGGGTGGTCCGCATTCCCTTGGACTATCCCTACATGCTATTTCCCACCTTTGTACCTCCCTTTCTACTGTCCAGGGAAGGACTAGTCTCTTTCCCACTTGTAGTGTAGGTGTTAGAGGGACTCATGAGCACTGGGGACATGCAGGTATAACCCCACCCCCAGTCTGACGATCCATGCAACCTCATTTAGTTCATGTAAAGTATTCTCAACTTGCCTTTTTGGCCTCCCCTCCTCACCTGGGGACAGTCATCCACCCTGTCCGACTAACCTACGTCAGGGGCTGTCTGAGACTCAATTGGGGAGGGCGAGGGGGCTAGGAGAGAACCATCTATGCCCCAACAAGTTATTCGGAGGAGGAAAAACTGAGTCTAAATGTAGTAAATAAACGTGGAAAAGAAGATACAGCCATTTTAAACCCTATTTGGGGGATTCATTGGCCATCTTTCTCTTCCTAGTCAAATGGCTCCCTATGAGCTTAGAGGTTCGTTCTTTGGGGTCCTTCCTACCACGGAACACGCCAGCTGCGGTGAGCCCCTGGTGCCGTGGGAACTGCCCTAACAATGGGCGTCCGCAGGTCTTTTATCTGAATGACCGAAATGATCATGACCGGGGTGCTGGAGCATGGAACGGTGGTTTTCAAAGTGCAGAGCCAGGCCCCTAGCAAAAGCCTTCTCCTTCAAAGAGGACAGTCCTCTCCCTGAAGGCCGCCTCTATTGTTAAGGCCACCCAGTGCAAGTCTGGTTAAACATAAAGAACTGAAAATAAAGGAGGGGCAGAACTGAGTGGTCTTTCAGCAGGGCTCCGAATGTAGAAGCTCACAGGTATCCCATGGAGAGCCAGAGGCATGGCGGGAGCAATCTCCACCTCCCTCTCCTCCCGCCCTGCCCTTTCATGAGCTCGACTTGTTTGCCCGTCTAGCTGGGATGCTTTGGAGGGGGTGGGAAGGAGGCTGGAAAAGCCTCAGGATAACCCCCATCCTGACCTCCTCAATCCCCTCCCCTCCACCACCACCCCACTGGGGGAGTTCCTGACCTCGGAGAGGCATCAGTCATGGTTCTTTCTGTGTTGGCTGCAAGGAGGAGGGAGGTGGGGGGGGCAGAGGACTGACTCCCAGATCTGAGGTCAGAGTGCTGCCTTCCACGATCCTGGAATCCTCAATCTCCTGTGGCCCCCAGATGCTATCTAGGGAGCATAGAATTGTTCCCTTACACTACTGCTTTGTAACTGTTTAAAACGGTATTGACAACTGATGGGGCCCAGGACACGCTCCATATACCATTTTCAAACCGCTTTCAAAGTGTCATTTCCTGCTCGGTGTAGATCTGGCCTTCAGTCTCATTCTCCAGAAGCTGAAAGCGGTTGCTTAACTCCAATGGCTCCACCGGTGCAGAACGTCCTCTAATTCCTCCCCTCCTAACTGTTACTCTTTTCCAGGGAGTTTCCTCTTCATTGGCTTTCCTCCCCTCAGCATACTCCACTTCTGCTTCAGCTGGCTGTTGTTCTTCAATCTCATGTGCTTCTTGTTGCTGTTGCAGTTCCACCGTTCGGTCTAAGAACTCCTCGACTTCTCTTATTCCTTGGAGGGTGGACACTCGTTGCTCAAGTCCTCTCACTTTTTCTTCCCAAAGTGCCACCAGCTTGCACTTGTTGCAGCTATACGCCATGTTGAGCTCAGGCAGAAACTCGAACATTGCACACCCTTTGCAGGTCACCACCTCTAGGGACTCCTTTCCATCCATATTGTCGATTTCTGCTTTGGTTTTTTCCCTTTTTGATTATAGTAGAATTGCCTTTGCTTTGTCGTGTCCTCTCTGAAGGTACACAACTATATGAGTATGTCTTAAGGGAAAGTAAGATCTTTTGGGGGGGGTTTGTTTGTTTTGGTGGAGGTTTTGTGGGGTTTTTTTTCTCTTTATGTTTTTCTTTGTTTTTCCCATCTCTTTTTTTATTATTTATTTATTTATTTATTTATTTATTTATTTTTAGAGGCCTCCCCTTTGGCCTTCCCTGCCGAGCTCCCCCTGTCAAACTCCTGTTTGCTCTTCCTGTTAGCGCGCTCCCTGTTCGCGCGCTCCCTGGGAATCTGGCTTACTTTTCTAGCTCCTACTTGAGCTGGGCCAGCTGCCCTTCCTTGCTTCTGCTCCGCTCCAAGTCAGGAACCAGAAGTCATGTTAAGACACCATCCTATCCGTTCCACCCTCGATGTTCAGAAGCCTCCGAATGTGGAAGCTCACAAGTATCGCATGGAGAGCCAGAGGCCTGGCGGGAGCAATCTCCGCCTCCCTCTCCTCCCGCTCTGCCCTTTCATGAGATCGACTTGTTTGCCTGTCTAGCTGGGATGCTTTGGAGGGGGTGGGAAGGAGGCTGGAAAAGCCTCAGGATAACCCCCATCCTGACCTCCCCAATCCCCTCCCCTCCACCACCACCCCACTGGGGGAGTTCCTGACCTCGGAGAGGCATCAGTCATGGTTCTTTCTGTGTTGGCTGCAAGGAGGAGGGAGGTGGGGGGGGCAGAGGACTGACTCCCAGATCTGAGGTCAGAGTGCTGCCTTCCACGATCCTGGAATCCTCAATCTCCTGTGGCCCCCAGATGCTATCTAGGGAGCATAGAATTGTTCCCTTACACTACTGCTTTGTAACTGTTTAAAATGGTATTGACAACTGATGGGGACCAGGACACGCTCCATATACCATTTTCAAACCGCTTTCAAAGTGTCATTTCCTGCTCGGTGTAGATCTGGCCCGAGGCTGAAATGGTGATTTACAACAACCCTGCAATGCAGTCCAGGGTTCTAAAGAGTATTCAGAGCCATTAATGGCCAGCAGGCAGTACAGCTGCCACAAATAGCACAGGCGGTAGGAGCCTGCACAAGTTCAGGAGAGGCCCAAGGCCCAGTTATGACACCCCAGAATCAGGCCTACATTCCTCCCCATCACTCTCAGGTTGCAGCTTAATCCCGAGGGAACGGAGCTGTGGAACTAGGGGTGACGGGGTTGCGTGGAGATCTTGAGCAGAATGCTAAAGCCCCAAATCCTCACGTCAGACCCCAAGACCAGGCAACCCCAAACTCCGCAGGCTAAAGGCAAAACCCTTCCCAAGTAGGGCTAGTGGGGCTGGTTATGCGTCATGGGGAGCATCATTGACACTGCCTCGTGCTTTAGAGTAGGCATGTGCTCCGCTCCGATTAGGAGCGTAGAAGCAGTAGCGGATTGGCCTGCTCCGCCTTACCCAGAGGCGGAGTAGGAGCGGACCGCGGACCCCTAGAAGCAAGGCGAAGAGAAGCGACCATTTTTTGGAGCTCCTAGTTCAGGCGGAGCGCTCTGATCGGCATCTTGAAAACATTTCGCCATAGGATTGCATTGCGGCAAATAATCACGGATAACTACGTTCTTTTTGAAGCTATCGTTCTGGAAATTCTTGTGCACAGAGAGTCGTGGATGGGGATCATTTTGAGACCACTCTCACCTCTCTGCGTCGTGCGGGTCGCGTGCTATATTTTTTTGAAAATCGGGTCAACCGCGCAGCTCAAACGGCGTTTTTCGGCTTTTCGCCCATAGGATTGCATTGCGGGAAAGACTCGGGCATAACTGGGTTGGTTTTTAAGCTATCGTTCTGAAAATTCTTGTGCTCAGAGAGTCGTGGATGGGGGTCATTTTGAGACTACTCTCAACTTTCTGCGTCCTGTGGCTCACGTGCAATATTTTTTAAAAAATCGGGGTTTGGTTTTTTTGTGTTTTTTTGGAAGCGATGACAGGCACATTCAACTCCCAATCCTGATGAGAATTGATCACATCATAAAGCATCATCCTCCAATCCCAGCATTGGAGGGGGGACTAAGGCAGACCCACCCTGAGAGCTTTCTGCTTTGTGTCTCTTTGTGGGTTGGCGTTCGTGGAGGGAAGACTTAGTTAGTTAGTGCTCCTGCTTTGGACTTTGGAGATAGATTAGGATAGATTTAGTTTGGCGCGTGTGTGTGTGTTTGTTTGCTTCTTTCTGACTTATAGCTTAGTTTGCCCTGTGTTTTTCCCTTACTTTGATTTAATATAAACTTTATTTTCAAATTTTGGAGTGTGTGTTTGGTTGGTTGGGTTGGTTGCCCCCCCCTTCCCTCTATTAAAGCCTGACTGTTCTGCTTTTGTGAAAGCTTTCTTTTGAAAGCATACACACACTTCTTGTCCCATTTCCCTACATTTATTAGTAATATTCTTAAACATATCATTATATTCTTTTACATATTCTTAGTAGTATATATATTAGTATATTCTCATACATATTATTAGTAGTATTAATATTTTATTCTTCTTATACATATTAGTATTGTAGTAGTGTTTGGTTGGTTCTTTCCCCCCCCCCTCTCTTAAATCCTGATTGTGTTTCCTTCTATCTATATACAAAAAAATACCAAAAAATACCCAAAAAAAATTATTCTCTTTTTCTTCTCTGTGTAACTTGGACTGTGAGTGTGCTGCTTTTGTGAAGTGCAACAGGCAGCCACAGATTGAGCATTTTGTGGAAAGCATACGCACACTTCTTGTCCCATTTCCCTACATTTAAACATATTATATTCTTCTTATACATATTCTTAGTAGTACCTTATACATATTATTAGTAGTATTAATATTTTATTAGTCATCCTTGACTTGTTATTGACCAATAGGGATGACTTAGTGCATAAAGTGGCAGTTACGGGAACTCTGGGGGAAAGTGACCACGTCATACTTGAATTCTTGATTATGAAGCAGACAAAAGTCGAGCGTAGCCATACACGTACTCTGGATTTTAGGAAAGCTGATTTTAATAAACTCAGAACTATAATAAGTAAGGTCCCGTGGCAAGGGAGCCTAAAGAGAAAAGGAGTGCAGGATGGGTGGGAGTATCTAAAAAATGAAATTTTAAAGGCACAGTTACAAACAATTCCAACAAGGAGAAAAGATAGAAGACAACAGAGGAAACCAATGTGGCTCCACAAAAAGCTTATTGATGAACTGAAAACAAAAAGGGATACATATAGGAAGTGGAAGGAAGGCCAGGCTACAAAAGAAGAGTACAGACAAGTGGCGCAGAAGTGCCGAAATGGCGTCAGGAAGGCTAAAGCTGTGAATGAGCTGAGATTAGCGAGGGATGCTAAAAGCAATAAAAAGGCTTTCTTCAGATATGTGAGTAGTAAAAGACAGAGGAAAGAAATGGTGGTTCAACTGCTTAATGAGGATGGCAAATTGATAACAGATGACAAAGAAAAGGCTGAAGTGCTCAATTCCTACTTTGCCTCGGTCTTCTCCAAAAAGCGGGTCTATGACCCCCCTGGAAAAAGTGAAGCAGAAGTTGAGGGGGCAGGACTGCAGTTTGAGATTGATAAACAAATGGTCAAAGAACACCTAATTTCCTTGAATGAGTTCAAATCTCCAGGGCCCGATGAACTGCATCCAAGAGTAATGAAGGAGCTAGCGGAAGAACTCTCAGAACCTTTGTCTATTATCTTTGCAAAATCATGGAAGACGGGTGAGGTGCCGGATGACTGGAGAAGGGCTAACGTTGTCCCTATCTTCAAAAAGGGCAAAAAGGAGGAACCTGGGAAGTACAGACCAGTCAGTCTGACATCCATCCCTGGGAAAATTCTGGAGCAGATTATAAAGAAGTCAATCTGTAAACACCTTGAAATCAATGCAGTGATTACTAGAAGCCAACATGGATTTGTCAGGAACAAATCCTGTCAGACTAATTTGATCTCATTTTTTGATAGGATAACCTCCCTTGTGGACTGTGGGAATGCTGTGGACGTCATATATCTTGACTTCAGCAAAGCTTTTGACAAAGTACCACATGACATTCTGATTAACAAACTAGCTAAAAGTGGGCTAGATGGAACAACTATTAGGTGGATCCACAGTTGGCTACAGAATCGGACTCAAAGAGTACTTATCAATGGAACCTTCTCAAACTGGGGAGAGGCAACGAGTGGGGTGCCGCAGGGCTCAGTCCTGGGCCCAGTGCTCTTCAACATTTTTATGAATGATTTGGACGAGGAGGTGCAGGGAACGCTGATCAAATTTGCAGATGACACAAAATTGGGTGGGATAGCTAATACCCTGGAAGACAGAAACAAACTTCAAAGGGATCTTGATAGGCTGGAGTGCTGGGCTGAAAACAACATAATGAAATTTAATAGGGATAAATGCCAAGTTCTACATTTAGCGAATAGAAACCAAATGCACAGTTACAAGATGGGGGACACTTGGTTCAGCAATACTACAAACGAGAAAGATCTTGGAATTGTTGTAGATCACAAGCTGAATATGAGCCAACAGTGCGATATGGCTGCAAGAAAGGCAAATGCTATTTTGGGCTGCATTAAGAGAAGTATAGCTTCCAAATCACAGGAGGT
The DNA here is from genome assembly GCF_023053635.1 of Elgaria multicarinata webbii. Classification (NCBI taxonomy): domain Eukaryota; kingdom Metazoa; phylum Chordata; class Lepidosauria; order Squamata; family Anguidae; genus Elgaria; species Elgaria multicarinata. Next base: position 219,981,018 of record NC_086171.1, on the reverse strand, counting down.
ACTGGTTCCTCTCTATTCGGCCCTGGTTAGGCCTCATCTAGAGTATTGCGTCCAGTTCTGGGCTCCACAATTCAAGAAGGACGCAGACAAGCTGGAGCGTGTTCAGAAGAGGGCAACCAGGATGATCAGGGGTCTGGAAACAAAGCCCTATGAAGAGAGACTGAAAGAACTGGGCATGTTTAGCCTGGAGAAGAGAAGATGGAGGGGAGACATGATACCACTCTTCAAATACTTAAAAGGTTGTCACAAGAGGAGGGCCAGGATCTCTTCTCGATCCTCCCAGAGTGCAGGACACGGAATAACGGGCTCAAGTAAAAGGAAGCCAGATTCCGGCTGGACATCAGGAAAAACTTCCTGACTGTTAGAGCAGTGCGACGGTGGAATCAGCTACCTAGGGAGGTTGTGGGCTCTCCCACACTAGAGGCATTCAAGAGGCAGCTGGACAACCATCTGTCAGGGATGCTTTAGGGTGGATTCCTGCATTGAGCAGGGGGTTGGACTCGATGGCCTTGTAGGCCCTTTCCAACTCTGCTATTCTATGATTCTAAGAGGGAGCAGGCGTGCTGAAAGCAGCAAGGCTCAGGCTGGCACCAGTAAGCAGGCAGGTGGCAAGAGGCAGGTGGCAGCAAGAGGCAGGTTGCAAGAGGCAGGTGGCAGCAGTGCCATTAGAGGAGGAGGAGTAGTATCTCCTTCATTATCCTTTGAGCCCATGAGCCCGCTGATGGACCTAGACGAGGTCCTCAGCACAGTGGAGGGGGAGGAGGAGGAGGCGGTGGTCCTCCAGGATGTGGGGGCTGAGGAGGAGGAGCAGCAGCAGGCCGAGGCTCTCTCCCCAGTCTCATCCCACCCCTCTTCCGCTGCCACCCCTGTTTCTGTGGCAACACCAGAGAGCTCAGGCGGGCAATTGGTGATGTCACCACGGAAGCGAAAGACAAGCATAGTGTGGGACCACTTTGAGTTGGGAGCGGATCCCCGCTTTGCTGTCTGTCGCCACTGCAAACTCAGCCTAAGCAGGGGTTTATCTACAGGGCATTATGGAACCAGCAGCATGAAGATGCATCTTCAGAGGAAGCACCAGTCGGTCTTGCTGGGGAAAGAGGCGGGCAAGGCGACTGGTTCCAGGGGAAAGCCGAAGGCTGCTGCTGGCACTGCCACTCTAAGCTCTCCATCTCCCATCCCCACAAGGGTTAGGCAGGCAACCCTGCAGGACATGGGGTGGGGGAAATATGGACCCACAAAATGGCGTTTTCCAATGCCCACCCAGGGTGCTACTGTGGTGGGGCATCTGCCGGGACTGACTCCTCCCCAATACTAGATCTATGACATGTCACTCTGCCTGCCCCTCTGCTAGCCTGTCCTCCTCGGTGACCGACTCGCTGGGATGGTTTGCGTTTGCAATGCGTGACTAACTGCAGTGCTGGCTTAGAAACCAGCCATCCTGACCTCACTTCCTTGTGCCCCCAGAAATGCCCGCTGCCTGCCTGCCTGCCTGCCTGTCGGCCCGCCTCCCCCGGGGTGCTGCTGTGGTGGGGCATCTGCCAGGACTGACTCCTCGCCTGCTCTGCCTGCCTCTCTGCCCGCCTGGTGCCTGGGAGATGGGCTTTGCGGTTCGTGCCCAGCACCCTCCGGCACGCTTGCTCCCAGTCGTCCTCCTCTGTGCCCCTCAATGCGTAACTGCTGGCTTAGAAAGAAACAACCAGCCATCTTTGCCTCACTTGCTCCTTGCGCCCGCTTACGGGTTGGTTTGCTATGCGTTAGTGCTCAAGCCATCCTTGCGGCACTACAATGCATGCTGCCTGCCTGCTTTCCCTCCCTTCTCCCCTTCCCGCCTTGCAGGGATGGTGTATGTGTCTTGCTTTGACTCAGGGGAGAAGTCCTTCCTGCGCTCACTTAGACTTTATCAAGTTCAAAAATCCATTTTTCAAGTGTGGAAGAAGATTTAGGGTTATCTCATGGCATGTTGGGATTTCCTTTGAACTGGCCCCATTGAGCTGTCTGCATTGCCTGACATACTGGAGTGCCCGATTTTCAAAACTTCCCCTAACATCAGGGGATGATGGGATTGCCTTGAGTCTGGGCGTCCATGTGGACACATGGGTAAGCTGTCCTGGTGCCGAGTTTGAGGTTTCTAACGTGCAAATTGACGTAGTTGTAGAATGGGAATTGATTTGGGGTGCCAAAAATCAGGGGATGATGGGATTGCCTTGAGTCTGGGCGTCCATGTGGACACATAGATAAGCTGTCCTGGTGCCGAGTTTGAGGTTTCTAACATGCAAATTGACGGAGCTATCCCAAGGGGTGTGAATGGGGTACCCGATTTTCAAAAATTCACCAAAAATCAGGGGATGATGGGATTTGCTTGAAACTTGGCGTCCATGTGGACACGTGGATAAGCTATCATGGTGCTGAGTTTGAGGTTTCTAACGTGCAAATTGACGGAGCTATCGAAAGGGGTGTGAATTAGGGTTATGGGTGGTGCATTAGAGATTAGAGCAGCGCCAAAAATCAGGGGATGATGGGACTGCCTTGAGTCTGGGCATCCATGTGGACACATGGATAAGCTTTCATGGTGCCGAGTTTGAGGTTTCTAACGTGCAAATTGACAGAGCTATCGAAAGGGGTGTGATGGGTGGTGCGTTAGAGGTTAGAGCCGCGCCAAAAATCAGGGGATGATGGGATTTGCTTGAAACTTGGCGTCCATGTGGACACATGGATAAGCTATCATGGTGCCGAGTTTGAGGTTTCTAACGTGCAAATTGACAGAGCCATCGAAAGGGGTGTGATGGGTGGTGCGTTAGAGGTTAGAGCCACGCCAAAAATCAGGGGATGATGGGATTGCTTTGAGTCTGGGCGTCCATGTGGACACATGGATAAGCTTTCATGGTGCCGAGTTTGAGGTTTCTAACATGCAAATTGACAGAGCTATCCCAAGGGGTGTGAATGGGGTGCCCGATTTTCAAAAATTCCCCAAAAATCAGGGGATGATGGGATTTGCTTGAAACTTGGCGTGCGTGTGTATACGTCCATGAGGTGTCATGGTGCCAAACATGAGGTTTCTAACTTGAACAGAAAAAAAGTTGTATACTTTTTTAGCTTTCAATGCAACCCTATGGGGGGAAAACGGAGCTCCGGATCCGGATCCGGAGCTCCGAGCAGAGCGGAGCAGAAGTGGGCGGAGCGGGGGCGGGGCGAAGCGGGCCGCTCCGAAAATGGCAGATTTCTAAGTGAAGCGGAGCGGGGGGTCTGTGCACACCCCTACTTTAGAGCTGTGCCGTCCTTGTCGAAATGGTTGGCCATGCGCTGAACCACGATGGGCGTAACTCAGGGGAATTGCACACCCACCGTCCCTCTTTCGTGGGGGTTGTAGCTGCATGGTGGTCGCAAACTGACGAGACGTCTGACTTGTCCAGAAGGCAAAGCCGCAGTTCTAGATGCCGTCACAAACTGCCTCAAGGTGACTCAACGGGTGTAGCCTGAAAATTCATGTTCCACTTGTGTAAAGAGCCAAGTCAGATAATCTGTGGAGGAAGGAAGGAAGGAAGTGCAGATGGCATAGCCCTGTGGACACGTGTTTCAGCCCTCGGGGTTCATATAGCTTTTTGTTTTCCTTGAGCATGAATGTTTCCCCCATCGACACCACAGGGATGGGAAAGGCCCATCACTATTCCAACGTTGCAATGACCATGGGAACCGCCTACCAGCGAAAAGAAGGTCCATCCACTGCTCCACATCCCACCTCCACCATTCTGCATTGTGTGAGCTGTGGCCCCAATTCTTACCCAGACCTGGAAATGCCCAGCGCTGCCCTGTTTTGTGCCCAGATCCAGATCCAGATCCAGCAAACCCACATGTGGAAAGCCTGCTTTTTCCTGCCGCTCCTCCTTAATGGATCAGGGCAAATCTAAGTAAATATCCGCAATGCTCTTCTGCCATCTACTGGTCTCTCTCAGAAATTACAATGTGCATCTTTGGAAAATAAAGCGAACACGCACAAGACAATAATAATCATGTGTCTCAGAGATAGCCATGGGATTGATAATTTCAGCAGTTTTGAAAATACATACAATCAAGGGAACATACCATAGCTTGTAAACACTTCAGTTCAGGTATTTTTTTTTCAAAAACGAAAATATATGCGGGCTGACTCAGTTGATCCCAAATTCAGGGAATATATAAAGATGTCTGTCACTCCCTATAACACGGCGAGTGGTGCCTCCTGGAATGAAATAAGTTCGTAGCTAATATTTTTTATTTTAAAAAACAAGAAAGCCCAGAAGGCGTCTCATCGTTAAGCACAATGCCAAGCTTCAAACTGAAACTCTAACTGCTGATATCTACTTACTTAAATCATTGACTGCCCCAACTCCCGTAGGTTCGTAACAAGCATTTGAAAGCCGGTTTGGAGTGGGGCTATTTATAAAGGCATAAAGCTTGAGGCTGATCACCTGTGCTATGGCCCCTTCAGACTAATGTTTGAAAGGAAAAACGGTCCTTCCTGTGACCTCACAGGCACAAGACATAAATAAAACCACGATGAACATAAAATAGGGAAAGTAGCCATTTAAGCCTGCAGAAACACACATAGAGATAGATCAACACGTTCTAGCATACTCACTGCCAATTGCACTCCTCATTGAGACCCAATGGCATCATTGATTTAAGCGTATCAGACCAAAAGACTTCCCTCTGTTAACGTCTTTCCCACCTGATTCAGGAGAACACATGCGCCACCACTATCCCCCGTTGACAATGCCACGGCCTCTGTTCCCTTCCCTCCCCATCCCGCCACACCTGTCCCCTTCCCTCCCACAACCACCTGCTTCCTTCCCTCCCTCCTACCCCTCACCTGCCATGGCTGTCATCTTCCCTTCCCCTCCTCGTCCAATTCAGCCCAGTCCATTCACCCATTTGCTGTTGCATCTCCTTCCCCAGTGTAACTCTTTGAAGAGCTGCGTTAGCCGGAAAAGGCAGCCGCACCTGGTCCTGCTAGGCCTCTGAATCTGGGAGTGCACATGGTGTGTTGGGGAATCCCCTTGTTATCTCCAATTGGAGATTAGAGATAACATGGGGATTCCTCTTCCCTGCTAGGGCCAATGTTATTTAACATCTCCATGGACTCATTGTGGTCAGTAAGTCAGAGATTTGGGGTTCAGCAAAAGATACCCAATTCTATTCCTCCTTCCCATCTTGAGGAAGTGCTGAACTGTTGCCAGACTATTGCACACTCACATTTGGCCATGGAGAGTGACTTTGTGCTTCAGCTGTTATCTGTCTCCAAATGGCTATTGTAAAAGGTTTATCCATGAATCAGGACTAGCTACCTGGCAGCCATCTGATTAGCTGGCATGGTTTTCTTTCAGTGGTAATTAAAATGTAATGCCAATAGGGACAGACAATCATTATCCATCTCGTTTCTTCCTCTTCCGGTAGAAAAAGCATGTTTGCCCATGTTTTTTTCTTTCTTGTGGCATAGCAACACAATCCTGGTGATGCAATCATATTACATGTGGACACTATGATTGGCTCACAAGGCTATTAATATGTGACATGTGATTGAAGAGTGTGGAGAGTTTTGTGTGAAGAGCTATTGTGTAAAGTTCCTCAACTATGTTACGCTCTATGTAAATACTTGTAAAGTGAACTTAGATTAGTAGTTCAAAACGCTCCTGTGTCTGAGTATTCCTTCACTTTGTGAACATCTGCCTGTTGCCAGTGACCTCTGTCTCTGCTGACGTTTGCTTGCACTCTGTGCATGCTCTGAGGGAGTGCAATACCTCAGACTCCTAACATGGTGTAGATTTCTTTGAGTATGAATCGCCTTACTTAGCCACAGATGCTCTATTGCCAATGTCTAAAGACTCTTTATACGCAGGTGTAGGTCTTGTTAGAACGTGTGCAAGTTTGTCCACGAGTCTAATGAGAGCACATCACGTAACAAGAGTAAATGTGAGGAAGTTAAGGATGAGATATAGTTTGTATTTGTTCAGGGATAGGATGTCACCCATCCCTGGTTCAGTTGGACCTCGCCATGGTGCTTCATACATGACTGGACTACTATAACATGTTCTATGTTGGAAATCACTTGGAAACGTCAACTGGTGCAGAATGTTGCACCAAACATTTTGATGGTGGTGTGTGTGTCCTATCACATATAAACAAAGAAGGAAATTTCTCCCAATCCCTTACCAATTTAACAGTAGAACAGAACAACTGAGTTAATAATAATAATAACAATAACAACAACAATAGTGAGAACAATAGTAATTTTTTAAAATTATTTAATTTGTAGTCAACATATATGCAATGGAAACAAATACATGGTACATATCAGGCCAATAAAAAAACGATATTGTAGTATTTAGAACCTCTCTTTACCTACAAACACTTTACTAATACCAAACGCGTTTCGACCTATGGTCCTCTTCAGTGGTAAAATGAACATTCACAATTATACAAACCTATATCAACAATACAGACAACACAAGTATCAATAGGCGCTACTGCAGCGTTAAGACCTGTAAATACAAAGGCAGTATTCTATTTAAAAATATTATTTATTAAAAGTTCCTTCTTAAAAACAAAGTAACAGGCATCCAAAGATATGTCTTTTAAACACAAATACAATTCCAACGTACCAATTCAAGACTCTTGCCAACCCTTCCTGCAATCTAGGGAGCCTACAGAACTATGCATTTCAGAAAACAGGTCCCTAAAAAGGGAGCCGAGGGCTCCACCGAGGAGGATGGTTTTTTCGTTTGGCAAAGGACTGCAGTAGTCCCAGAAGTGAATATATAAACAGGTCTAGAGATAAAACAGGTAATATGCCAATTGTAAAAAGTAAAATAGGCTAAGAATGGAGATACATGAAACGAAATACTCACATACAAATGTCAAATAATAATATAAAATCTCTGGATGCTGCCTAAACAGAAACTTTCCAGCTCCTGGCACAGATTATAACTGCTTAAGGCTCCCATTAAATTCTAAAAACAATTAAGGAGCTGATTACAACTTTAAGGGCATTCATCGTAGGCTAGCAGATAACACATCAACAGTGAAACTACACATCAAGCGCAAAATGGCCCAATACATATATGCTCTTCCTAGTGCAGGACCATCCAGTTCCTCTCCTCAACCAAGCCAGCTGGGGACAGAGGCCTTTGCTAGACCGGCCTGTAAATCTGGCCAGGAGGAGGGCGAGCCATTTTTGTTTTGTTTGAAAGGAGCCGGCAGCGCAGGAGCGCTCCAGCGTGTCAGGTAGGGTTTTTCTTTTAAAAAAAGAGTCTCCGCTCCCTCCCATCCACAATCCTCCCACCCTGTCCCGATCTCCACCCTGCTCCGTCCGGGATCTCCTCGCTGGCCCAGAACTCCGTCCCCCTTCCAGGCCCCGATCTCCGTCCCCCCGCAAGCCCCGATCTCCCCACCCAGGCCCCGATCTCCATCCCCACCCCCCGGCAGGCCCCGATCTCCCCACCCAGGCCCCGATCTCCGTCCCCCCGCAGGCCCCGATCTCCCCACCCAGGCCCCTCTCTCCCTCCCTCCCCCTTTTGGCTTAATACAAGATTGAAACATTATTTCCAGATAAGCAGGTATTCATACTTGCAAGATGGCAGAGAATATGGCCGCGGGGGCCCATAAGCGCAGAGCGTCTTTTGCAGCACAGAATTCAGTCTGAGAGCTTGTGCAACGGCTGGGATGACTCCGGGTTATTCTCCCTTCCCCGTGGAAGGGCTTCTGCCTTGTTGACTGCTTTGAGTTGCCTGCCTCTGATCTCTGAGAGACTTGCACCTCGGAGTCACGATAGCGCAGCCCTTGAGAGTTTCTCAACACATGGAAAACTTTCTCTTTAAATTGGTAACAGTCAAAGCAGGGGAGGATGTCACATGGTCTCCCACCATCCCAAGGTTTCTGCCCAAAGGATCGGTGCACGGATTTGCAAGAGTTCTCCTTGGGTCAACTTGCTCTGGCTTGTTCAGAGCAAAGGGTTGTTAGTCAATTCTGTAGCGTTTTCATGCTTTGCACCTCCTTCCGCCATTGCAGCCGTCTCAGTGTTTGAGCTGTCAGAGGCGTGAGACCGATGTTTACCACGCAAGAAAGGTTGGGAGCATTTGGCTGGCTCCGTTTGTATTCTTGGTTCATCCCTTTGGTTGTTGTAATTCTCTATCCTCACCATAGAAGACTTTGTTGTTATTGATGGCTCAACAGCTTCGGCTATTGTGCTGTTCGGAAAAGTCGTAAATGGAAAGGACAGGACAGGACAGGACAGGCAGAGAGACAGGGAGAGCAAGAACGAGGCTGAGGCCTCAGCTGCTGTGAATGACGCTGCTGCCTGAGATGTGGAGCGGATGAAGGAGAAGCTGTAACTTCCCTTCTGGACCTCACATTAAGCTGCCCTCTCCTTCTACTGGCTCTTGGAAAGGGACTGGGTGGGAGTCTGATCAACGCTCCGCTTTCCTTTGGAAACAACCGTCTTTAGATTTGCTGTTTCTCTATATGCTGATAGCAGAAACTCAGGGGGGAGGTGTGCACTTTGGTTCAGTGTAATTTCTGCTTTGACAAAGGTGAGCCGGTCTTGAGGCAAAAGCACAAAAGCTCAAACTTTTAGTAAGAGACACCCTCCTAGTTACAACTAGGCCTGTGCAAGCCTCGGGCCACAGATTTTGAAATCCAAATTACGATGGTCGTTTCATGACAGATCTGCCATTTTAGGGCGGAACCACCGTTTTAATGCAGAGCCCTAGGCCTCCGTAAAGTGAACCGCCCAGAGAGCTTTGGCTATTGGGCGGTATAAAAATGTAATAAATAAATAAAAATAAATAAATAAATAAATAAATAAAGGAGAAACAGCCTACAAAGCGCCCAGAGAGCTTCAGCTATGGGGCAGTATATAAATTAAATAAAGAAATAAAGAAATAAAATAAATAAATACAACTCCCAGCATGCATTGCCTGGGGGCTGAACCTACCAAAGGCCAGAGACAGTTGGCACTCGTGTCCTTCCCACTGCCACTACCGTGATCACCTGCTCACGGGCGTAGTGGCTCGCTCGTTGCTGCAATCTGCCACCCCCCACCATGGCCAGCCACTGCCTGAAGTGATCCAGCATACTCTGGTCCCCGGAGGAGTCCTCATGTGTTCCGCAGGCACCACGCAGACGCCTGCTTCAGCTTTTGGGAGAAGCAGTCGTCTGTGGGGCTCCTGCAGAACACAAGAGGACTCCTCCAGGGACCAGAGTATGCTGGATCACTTCAGGCAGTGGCTGGCCATGGTGGCGGGTGGCTGATTGCAGCAACGAGCGAGCCATTATGCCCGTGAGCAGGCGATCACGGCAGCGGCAGCGGGGAGGACACGAGTGTCCACTTCCCAGGCAATGCATGCTGTATATGTTGTATGTATTTTTCATTAAAAAAATAAAAAAGGAAAAAAGTAATGAGAGAGAGAGAGGGAGAGAGAGGGAGAGGGAGAGAGAGAGAGAGAGAGATGAAAAAGAAGGAAAGAAGAAATGAAAAAGGGAGAGAGAGAGAATGGAAGAGGAAATAGAAGGAAGGGAGGAAAAGAGGGCAGGAACGAGCATCTTTTCATTCTTTTCCTGCAAAACAGAGACATTGGAGGAGTGAGTCCACGAGGTTTCTGCAGGGTTTGTTCCATTGGAGCGACTCCCCATTCCAACCATTTCTCCCCACTACGCTTGTCTTCCCCATGCAGGGGATTCAGCCATAGGACTCCTCACCTGCAGCCGGAAGTCGTTTGGCCCAGCCACAGACTTGGGCCACCCCACTGACAACGAGGCCATGGGGCTGGGGGAGGTATCCTTTGGATTTCCACGGGGGTCTCCGATCCCAGCACTGACCTGACCCAGGGCTGCTTAGCTTCAGCTGGCGGCCTTCATGAAGTGCCTTCAGGCCACGCCCTGAGCCCGTATTCACCCTTCCCCAGGGATTCCCACAGCAGCCCTGTGAGGTGGATCAGAGTCCACAGGAGTCTTGTTTGGGCTTTCAAGCTGCCACTTACCTCTCTATATATACATGGCCAGGCCAGGGGGCCACACCACAGAACCCCATCCCCACTGTGACATTTTCCCTCAACGCATCTGAAATGCAGAAGCAAAAGAAAATTCCAAACCTTTTCTCGGCAGGCTCCTCATTTTTTGGCTTCCTCTTCTGAAAGTAAAAGTGTGAGAGAGGAAAGTTAGTAATGACTGCTGAGGGGCCTCCGTGGTTTTCTGTCTATTCGGACCCCCCTGGGAGGGGAGCCCAAGGGGCCAACGATCCCCCTTCCCAGGGGCCGACACAGCTTCCGCCTCCCTGTGTCCCCCAACCCTTTTGTGGGAGGGAGTTGGGTGGGTGCGGAAAAGAGCAGCCGCGTGGCATCTTGCTCCTTCAATAGCCCTGGACACACTTTGTCACCGTCCTGCTGGCTCTTGCAGAAGGGGGCCACACTGTGGATTTCCCTCCCCCTGCCTGTCAATGGCAGCCCAGGGGGCCCCAGGGTCGGCCTCAAGGGCTTCCACCGATTCATGGGGTGAGTTTGGGAAGAGCCAGAGAGCGTTGTGAGCAGAGAGCACAGGGCTATTGATTGCTTTACTGCTTCCCCTTTGTAGCTCAAAGGGTCTCCTCACCTTTTTCTTGACACCTTCCTTCTGACTTTCGGGAGGTTCCCTTTGGTCTAAATAGAAGGAAATCATGAAATCAGGCAGGCGGTCCGCATTCCCTTGGACTGTCCTTCATGCTATTTCCTATCTTTGTACCCCATTTCTATAAATCCCCCCCCAGTCTGCAGATCCGTGCACCCTTAATTAGTTCACGTAAAGTGTCCTAAACTTACCTTTTTGGCCTCCCCTCCTCACCTGGGGCCAGTCATCCACCCTGTCCGACTAACCTACATCAGGGGCTGTTCTGGGAAGGGGGAGGAGGAGGGGAGAACCATCTATGCCCCATCAAGTTATTGGGAGGAAGGACTGAGTCTTAATGTAGTAAATAAATGTGGAAAATAAGAGACAGCCATTTTAAGCATATTGGGAGGATTCATTGGCCATCCTCTCTTCCTCGTCAAATGGCCAGCTGTATGGCTCCCTAGAAGTTGGGGGATTTGTTCTTTGGGCCTTGTGGCACCTTGTGGCACACCAGACAATAGCTCTTTTTTTGAGGAACAACTATCCCCAAGCATCACCATCTGGCAGAGAAGGTGATCTTACCTGAGCAGATGGTTGTCCCGTTGATGGCCCAGCTCTTGGTGGAGAAGATGGAAGAGACTGTTTTAATGGAGGAGATGATGGTGCTGGTGAAGGACATGAGGATGCAGAAGGAGAAAAGGATGGAGAAGGAGAAGATGGTGGGGAACGAGACGCTGGTGATGACGGCGATCGGTTCGATGATGATTCCGAGTCCTGTGAACATAACAGTGCAGAAACTTTATTTTGGTCTAGAGTATAATTGATCACTTCCCAACTTTCACCACTCAAGCTCCACTACCTGTATGTTCATTTGGCTTAGGGGCTTTTGCCCTTGGGAAAGTCAGGGAACACATTTGGCCAACACATTCATCAATTCTCTCACACACACACCCCGGAAATACCTCAGCTTCCTTCTGAGCCATTATGACCAGGGAGAGGGGAGGAAACCCCTGCCCTCCCACCCACAGACCACATAGCTTATGCAGGAGTACACATTTCCCCTATCCCACATTGTCAGACAGGTGACGTAGATGTCAGTGGCATAAAGGTTCTAATTCTCGACCCAAAAGCCTGATGAATCATGAAAACCTGCCACAAAATAGAGCAGCCAAAAACATCACTTTGCTAATTTCTGCTTCCTGCTCATCTCCAAACCACAGCCAGTTAGAGTTTCATTGTTCAATCTTGACTGTTTTATTGTATTTTGCTGTAAATCTATTATGATGAAAACCGCTTGGATCATTTCATTGGAAAGCGGTATAAACATCTGCATAGTAAATAAGAAATTAATATATTGTCTCCTCACTTTAGCCAAACAGCCAGTAGAGAAGAGCCACTGACCTCAATTTCCTCCACCCAAGTCCCTTCAGACGATGTCCATTTATTCTGTGAAGCAAAGAAGAGCAACCATTAAATCCCAAGGGTTAACATTCACATCCACCGTGAATTCACCACCCATTTTGATTTGCACCTTGAGGAAAAGCCCCCCCTCCCCGGGGAAAAAGGGGTCTCTGGGCTGCTGCTGGCACTAAGAAATGGAAGGAGAGACTTCTTCAGCCTCTGCCTTCGTCGGCTGCCTGCCACGCCACCCCGCCCCGCCCCTGCTCGTGGCACTGCGCGAGCTTCTTTGTGACCTGGTTGCACCCAAAGGAGCTGGGCCCAGTGGCGGAGGGTTGTCAGGGGAGAGTCCTCTGGACTCCCGGACCCAGTCTGACACCCGTCACATCCTACACTAGAACGCCCCCATTCAGGCCTTGCTCCTTGGCCCTTCGCTGACTCCCTCCTCCACCATCCACCAGCAAAGTTAGAGCTGAAGAAGACTTACTTGCAAGGCAATCAGGGCCGCTGCAACTGCCTGGGATTGTGCACCGCTAGGGGCAGATGTTTCCTGGAACAAGTCAGTCAACAGATCAATCCCGCATGAAATTTCCTAACCAAAGAGCCTGATTCATCATGCAAACTTGCCAGTTATACTTTTAGTGATCAACAGTGATTTTTTTTTAATTGCATTCCAGTGTAATACTATTACTCTGTCAACTGATCTGATAATTCTACTTGAAAGTGCTATACAAATCTGCATACTAAATATCCATAAAGAAATGAATCCCCCCACGCTTTAACACCACCCTGCAGCAAACACAACCTGCACTGGCCACTGACCTTGTTTCCCTCACAGGTTGCTTGGTGTGGAGGAGAGGAGACCGATGGTTGTGCCTGAAGGAAAGGGAAGAATAGGGAGTACAATAAGCTGCAGTGAATCCTCCTCTGATTTGACTTCCCCAATCCGATGCCCTCCCGATGTCCTGGATTACAACTGCCAGCAAGACCCAGGCGCCTGGAGAAAGCTGCATCGCACGTAAGGCGAAGCACCGAAAGACTCTAGTCGGGATTTGGTGGTTTCTCAGAAATGTCAACTAAGTTGACATCAGTTTCCCAGAGGACCTTTTCTTCTGTGGCCCCCAGATTGTGGAATGGCCTGTTGATTCCTGTACTAATGTTGTTCTCTGATTCGATCCAAAGGGAGAGGTGGGTAAGAAATAATAATAATAATAATAATAATAATAATAATAATAATAATAATAATAATAATAATAATAATTGTATTGGTTTTATATTCTCTTTTAACTAATTTCATGTATTATTTTGTTTCTGGTGTTGTTCCCTGCCTTGATCCAGAGGGAGAAGCGTGTGATAAATTATTATTATTATTATTATTATTATTATTATTATTATTATTATTATTAATGAAGTCATAATGGTTTGATAACAAATGCAGAGCATTGAGGAAGAAGCTGAAAGAGCCAATGGGAAGAGCTCATTCTGTTCCTGAAAGCAGTGCACATAGTTCCATGTTAAAACTCCTATGAGCATACAATAACGCAGTGCGATTGCGCAATAAAAGCCTCCCCTATAAGGACCCTATGTCTCTGAGGGGGTTCCTCTTGCCAAGGACGCCCCTTTTCTCTAAAGAGCACAGGTACCTTCATGCATGCAAATGCCATGCATCCGAGTCTGTGGCCGCTGTGAATCATTCTGAATAGTACCTACTGACTTGTTGTTTTTTAATTGCATGTTGCATGTAAAGTAAGGACATCTTCTAAGGTCTGAGTAAAAATCAGCTTCAGGCTTCTGGGATTTGGGACTTCCTACCTGATTTTTCCTCCCACCTCTACAAGAAAGTTCAGAATTTGGGGAGACTTACAGGCAAATTATGTTCTTGTGGTTCTGTCTCCTCCAAACGCCTCCGCTTCGCAGGGACACCCTGGGCCTGCAATAGAAAGGTTCACCAACAGGTCAACAACTGGCAGATCAAATCCAGGATGACTGAGAATGAGTCAACATTTTAGGGGAGATACAGGGTGGGCAGAAGAGAGGCCACTGCGGGAGCACTGGCTAATTTCTCCTGAGGCACCTAGTGCACACCATGGTAATTGATCACCTTACCTCTTCCTCTGTTAAGGGCTCTCCTCTGCGCTTCCTTGACTCCCTGGATTTAATGTTGGGGAGGTTCCCTTCAGTCTAAAGAGAAGGAAATAATGAAATCAGGCAGGCAGTCCGTATTCCCCTCGACTGTCCCTTCATGCTATTTCCTATCTTCGTTCCTCTCCTCTCCTCTCCCTCTGAACAGCCTGTGTTCCCTCTCATTTAATGACTCTGGGGAAGATGGAGGAGGGAAAGGAGATGGCAGAGAAGGTGATCTTACCTGTGAGGACTCTGCCCCAGTAGCCTCGCCTGATGTTTCCAGGCTTGGTGGTGGAGACGGCCTTGCAGATGGACATGATGATCCCGAGTCCTGTGAACATAACAGTGCAGAAACTTCACTTTGGTCTAGAGTATAATTGATCACTTCCCAACTTTCACCACTCAAGCTCCACTACCTGTATGTTCATTTGGCTTAGGGGCTTTTGCCCTTGGGAAAGTCAGGGAACACATTTGGCCAACACATTCATCAATCCCCCGCCCCCCTGGAAATACCTCCGCTTCCTTCTGAGCCATTATGACCAGGGAGAGGGGAGGAAACCCCCGCCCTCCCACCCACAGACCACATAGCTTATGCAGGAGTACACATTTCCCCTATCCCACATTGTCAGACAGGTGACGTAGATGTCAGTGGCATAAAGGTTCTAATTCTCAGCCCAACAGCCTGATGAATCATGAAAACCTGCCACAAAATAGAGCAGCCAAAAACATCACTTTGCTAATTTCTGCTTCCTGCTCATCTCCAAACCACGGCCAGTTAGAGTTTAATTCTTCAATCTTGACTGCTTTATTGTATATTGTTGTAAATCTATTATTATGCAAACCGCTTGGATCTTTTTACTGGAAAGCAGTATAAACATCTGCATAATAAACAAGAAATTAATATATTGTCTCCTCTCTTTAGCCAAACAGCCAGTAGAGAAGAGCCACTGACCTCACTTTCCTCCACCCACGTTCCTTCAGAGGAAGTCCATTTATTCTGTGAAGCAAAGAAGAGCAACCATTAAATCCCAAGGGTTTACATTCACATCCACCGTGAATTCACCACCCATTTTGATTTGCACCTTGAGGAAAAGCCCCCCCTCCCCGGGGAAAAAGGGGTCTCTGGGCTGCTGCTGGCACTAAGAAATGGAAGGAGGCACTTCTTCAGCCTCTGCCTTCGTCGGCTGCCTGCCACGCCACCCCTCCCCGCCCCTGCTCGTGGCACTGCGCGAGCTTCTTTGTGACCTGGTTGCACCCAAAGGAGCTGGGCCCAGTGGCGGAGGGTTGTCAGGGGAGAGTCCTCTGGACTCCCGGACCCAGTCTGACACCTGTCACATCCTACACTAGAACGCCCCCATTCAGGCCTTGCTCCTTGGCCCTTCGCTGACTCCCTCCTCCACCATCCACCAGCAATGTTAGAGCTGAAGAAGACTTACTTGCAAGGCAATCAGGGCTGCTGCAATGGCCTGGGATTGTGCACCGCTCGGGACAGATGTTTCCTGGAACAAGTCAGTCAACAGATCAATCCTGCATGAAATTTCCTAACCAAAGAGCCTGATTCATCATGCAAACTTTCCAGTTATACTTTTAGTGATCAACAGTGATTTTTTTAATTGCATTCCAGTGTAATACTATTACTCTGTCAACTGATCTGATAATTCTACTTGAAAGTGCTATACAAATCTGCATACTAAATATCCATAAAGAAATGAATCCCCCCTCCCTTTAACACCACCCTGCAGCAAACACAACCTGCACTGGCCACTGACCTTGTTTCCCTCGCAGGCTGCTTGGTGTGGAGGAGAGGAGACCGATGGTTGTGCCTGAAGGAAAGGGAAGAATAGGGAGTACAGTAAGCTGCAGTGAATCCTCCTCTGATTTGACTTCCCCAACCCGATGCCCTCCCGATGTCCTGGATTACAACTCCCAGCAAGACCCAGGCGCCTGTTAATACTGTTAACTGATCTGATAACCTTAATGTCCATGTGCCTCAGTTCACCCTTTCTGTGGTCTGCATTGATTGCTGTCGGGGATTCAAAGATTGTTTCGCCTCCAGGACCCCTTAGTTCCGCCTCTGTTGACCTGTCTTAACCTCAAAACTCAAGTTAGCCAACAGGCTCCACTACTCAGGCACAAATGTGAATTCTGGGGAAGACACTGAATCATCGACACCCAAAATAAACTCAGTGCTGGGGTCAGAATGCAGCATTCCATGACTCTGCCACAGCTAGATGCCTGGGTGGTGTTTATCCTAACCCCTGATACTGGTGTGAACTTAGTATTGCAAGCCTATCGGGATATATGTTCCACACTAGACTTTTTATTTTAACAACTGGTGTAAGTTTCAATAATAGAAAGGCAATACTGTGAGTATTATTTTACTATCATTTCACAGATAAAATCTCTCGGATAAGAGCCAATTTAGATGCCGTCGTTATAACAGAAGCTGAAGCCGAAGTGTCCAGCAACTCTGTGAGTAAGATTACACAGGATCAGTTCCAGTTGGTGAGTACTGAGGATGTGGACAAGCTGCTTGGACGAGTAAGGAAGACCACTTCTCCTCTCGATCCCTGTCCTTTTGCGCTGGTCGCCCAGGGAGGAGATGCAGTTAGAGTATATCTACAACTTATTATTAATGCATCTCTCAGGGAAGGGAGTTTCCCACCATGTTTAAAAGAAGCAGTGGTATGGCCGCTTTAAAAAAAAACACTCCCTGGACCTTAATAATTACAGACTGGTATTAAACCTCCAATTCTGGGCAAGGTGATTGAGGGGGCAGTTGCCTTCCAAATCCAAGCAGTTTTGGATGATACAGATTTTCTAGACCCATTTCAAACCGGCTTTAGAGTGGGATATGGAGTTGAGACCGCTATGGTCGCCTTAGTGGATGATCTCTGCCTGAGTATTGACAGGGGGAGTATGTCCCTGCTGGTACTTCTGGACCTTTCAGTGGCTTCCAATACCATTGACCATTGTATCCTTCTGGAACGCCTGAGGGCTTTAGGGATCGAGGGCACCGTGCTCCAGTGGTTCCGGTCCTACCTCTCAGGTAGATTCCAGATGGTGATGCTTGGGGATAGTTGCTCCTCAAAAAAGGAGCTATTGTCTGGCGTACCACAAGGTGCCATCCTAACCCCAAGGCTGTTTAACATCTACATGAAACCGCTGACTGAGATCATCCAGAGGCATGGGGTGGGGTGCTATCAGTATGCTGATGACACCCAAATATATTTCTCTATGCCTTCAATAACAGCATCAGCTAAGGATAGTGTGTCTCCTCTGAATGAATGCTTGGAGGTGGTAATGGGATGGAGGAGGAAAAGCAAACTGAAGCTGAATCCAGACAAAACGGAGGTGCTTGCTGTCAAGGGCTCTGACCTAAGTTTAGAGGTGTGGAAACCACTTCTGGATGGGGCTACACTCCCCCTTAAAGACTGTGTTTGCAGTTTGGGGCTGCTCCTGGATCCATCACTGCAAATGACAGTCCAGATAGATGCGAAGTTCAGAATTTGGGGAGACTTACAGGCAAATTATGTTCTTGTGCTACTTTCTCCTCCAAACGCCTCCGCTTCGCAGGGACACCCTGGGCCTGCAATAGAAAGGTTCACCAACAGGTCAACAACTGGCAGATCAAATCCAGGATGACTGAGAACGTGTCAACATTTTAGGGGAGATACAGGGTGGGCAGAATGGAAGAGCACTGGCCAATTTCTCCCCCTGCAGGAGCACTGGCCAGTTTCTCCTCAGGCACCTAGTGCACACCATGGTAATTGATCACCTTACCTCTTCCTCTGTTAAGGGCTCTCCTCTGCGCTTCCTTGACTCCCTGGATTTTATGAAAGGGAGGTTCCCTTCAGTCTAAAGAGAAGGAAATAATGAGATCAGGCAGGCAGTCCGCATTCCCCTCGACTGTAGACTGTCCCTTCATGCTATTTCCTATCTTCGTTCCTCCATCTCTATCACCGCCCCCTCCCCACCAGTCTGCAGATCCATGCAACCTTATTTACTTCGCATAAATTTTTCTAAACTTGCCTTTTTGGTCTTCGCTCCTGACCTGGGGCCAGTCATCCACCCTGTCCAACTAACCTACTTCAGGGGCTGGTCTGAGACTCAATTAGAAAGTTGGAGGGGATGGAGAGAACCATCTATGCCTCAACAAGATATTTGGAAGAAAGACTGAGGCCTTAGCTAGACCTAAGGTTTATCCCGGGATCGTCCCGGGGTCATCCCTGTTCATGTCAATGACACAGAGGGGATCCTGGGAGCAGGCAGGGACGACCCTGGGATGATCCTGAGATAAACCTTAGGTCTAGCTAAGGCCTGAATGTGAATGTAGTAAACAAATGTGGAAAATAAGATACAGACATTTTTAACCTTATTTGGAGGATTCATTGGCCATCTTTCTCTTATTGGTCAAATGGCCAACTCTTCAGCTACATGTTTGTAAAACTGGAATTCAAACTGAAAACAAGAATGGACTACTCAACACAGCCCACTTGTGTCCTCGAGAAATGGGAGAGGGGGAGGTAGATCATGGTCTGCCTGGGGGAGACTGGCCCATTTCCAGTGGACCACCTAGGGCCTGGCTGTGCTTCTGACTCCTGCAATTCTGGCTGGATTCACAGGGCCCAGGGATGAACAGATTTTGTCCAATCTTTCTGCCTACATTTTGTGGATGGTCAGGGCTGGATCTACACTACTGCTTTAAAGCGCTTTATAACAGTTTTATAGCACTTTAAAGCAGTTAAAGCGCTGTATAACTGTTATAAAGCGCTTTAAAGTAGGGGTGTGCACGGACCCCGCCGATCCACTTCTCTTCCAGATCCGGAACTTCTGGATCGGGTCTGCTTCGCTCCGCCTATAGTCCGCTCCGGTTTGCTGCGAAGCTCCGGATCCGGATCGGAGCTCCGCTTCCCCCCCCCTTAGGCTTGCATTGAAATCCAAAAAACCCTACAACTTTTTTTCTGTTAAAGTTAGAAACCTCAAATTCGGCACCATGACACCTCATGCACGTATACACACGCATGCCAAGACTCAAGCCAATCCAAGCCTCCCCTGATTTTTAGGGATTTTTTGAAAATCGGACACCCCATTTTCAGACATGGACTGTTCTCCGACATTTTGACAGATAAAAACTTGGAAGCAGGCACATCCGCATTCATGGCAAGTTTCAAGCAGATTCCATCATCCCCTGATTTGGGGGGTGGGGCTTTAACCTCCAACGCAGCACCCCAACCCCAATTCAAACACGCCTTTCTATATCTCCATCAATTTTCATGTTAGAAACCTCAAGTTAGGCACCATGACACCTCATGCATGTATACACACGCATGCCAAGACTCAAGCCAATCCAAGCCTCCCCTGATTTTGGGGGAATTTTTGAAAATCGGACACCCCAGTATCTCTAGGATTTAAAGCTGCAGACAGCTCAATGGGGCCATTTCAAAGGAAATCCCAACACGCCATGAACTGGGGAGTAGATATACCTAAATATGAATCTTATTCCACACTTGAAAAATTTATTTGGAACTTCAAAAATTCTAAGAGAGCGCAGGAAGGACTTATCCCATGAGTCAAAGCAAGACACACACAAACCATCCCTGCGAGGCGGGCGGGGGGGGAGGGAGGGAAGGCAGGCAGGCAGCAGACATTTCTGGGGGCACAAGGAAGTGCGGCAAGGATGGCTTGTTTCTTTCTAAGCCAGCAGTAATGCACTGCAAACCATTACTGCGACGCGGGCGCAAGGAGTGAGCAAAGGATGGCTTGTTTCTTTCTAAGCCAGCAGTAACGCATTGCAAACCAACCCTGCGAGGCGGGCGCAAGGAGTGAGCAAAGGATGGCTTGTTTCTTTCTAAGCCAGCAGTAACGCATTGCAAACCAACCCTGCGAGGCGGGCGCAAGGAGTGAGCAAAGGATGGCTTGTTTCTTTCTAAGCCAGCAGTAACGCATTGCAAACCAACCCTGTGAGGTGGGTGCAAGGAGTGAGCAAAGGATGACTTGTTTCTTTCTAAGCCAGCAGTAACGCATTGCAAACCATCCCTGCGAGGCGGTCACAGAGGAGGAGGACAGGCAGGCAGAGAGCCAGGCAGAGATATGCTATAGATCTAGTATGGGGGAATCAGTCCCGGCAGATGCCCCACCACAGCAGCACCCCGGGGGGAAGGCAGGCAGGCAGCAGACATTTCTGGGGGCACAAGGAAGTGAGCAAAGGATAGTTTCAAAGCCAGTAATGCAAACCATCCCTGTGAGGTGGGAGCAGCACAGAGAGATGCCTTTTCTTTGGCATCCCATAACTAGGAGGCTAGGAGGATAAGAGTAAAGCTTTGTGATCCTTGCTTCAGAGTTGATTGACTGCACTGTGATCACAGCCATTATTAAACAACAATAGTAACGTTAATAATAGCAGTACTAATTAATATTAATAGCAATAATAATAATAACAACAACAACAACAATAAGGAGTTGAACCACAATGAAAGCCTGCCTGACTTCACTGAAGAGGAAAAGCCAGGAGAGCTTGGGCTATGGGGTGTAAATATAAAATGGAATAAATAAATAAACAAAGGAGGGGTGGAATTAAAAGCAGCAGTGTTGCTGAATAAACAAGAATTTTTTTTTAAGGCTATGTCTGTCTTTTACCAGTAAGAGGAACGTGGACGTGCCCAGGGGGAGTGGAATATGCCAATTTTTGACTGGCCCTAAGTAAGTACCAGTCTTAAGAAGCTACCTGTCACTTCAACTCATGACAGGCATTAGCTTCAGTCTCTCCACTGGGCTACTCTTTGGAGGGCTCTGATGACACTCCAGGGTGGAAGAGTGTGTGCACTGGGCACGTCCACATGCCCTAGGGGACCTCATCCCCTTGCACCACATCTATTCAGTTGTTCACCAAGGTTAGGGTGGGTAACAGTGCTGCGCTTCCTATCTGTTATTTTTTTGCTTAGTATATGATTTCAGGTTGTGTTTGTGCATTTGGTGGGGCTACTGTTTTAAAAAACACTGGGAAAAAGTCCGTTCAGACTAAGAAAGAGAAGTTTCCCAGTATCCCAAGTTACTAAGTATCCCATTTTTCCTACCCCCTCCTCCAACTTTGGGATCATGTGATCATGACTGGGAGTTGAATCTGCCTCTCAGCACTTCAAAAAGGTACCTCTCCCGCTTTTTTTACTCGCTTTTAAAAAAAAATAGCAAGCAAACTGCACCCCGCAGAGCGCTGAGAGTAGGCTCAAAATGACCCCCAGCCACAACTCTCTAAGCGCAAGAAATTTCAGAAATACAGCTTTAAAAACAACACAGTTATGCCTTAATCTTTTCCGCAATGCAATCCTATGGGCGAAATTATCCAAAATGGCAGGCAGATCGCTCTGCAAAAAGAGAAGCGCTTCTCCTATGGCCGCTTCTCTTTGCCATGCTTCTAAGGGTCCCCGGTTCGCTTCTACTCCGCCTCTGGGCAAGGCGGAGCAGGCCAATTCGCTTCTGATTCTCTGATTCTAAAGAGAGAGGAGCACATCCCTACTTTAAAGCAGTAGTGTAGATCCTGCCCAGGTGTCTTTTGTTCCGTTATCCATTCACTGAAAGAACTACAAGAATTTCATCCCATTTTCACTAATGCACATTAGCATAGATCTAATTATGGGCATCAGTACGGCCCGTTCGTGGAAGTGCGGTTTAGCGCCAATCCCCCTGAAAAGTAAAAAAGAAAAAAGTCCATGGAATCCACGTGGTTTTAAAAAGTTAGTCCTCTGTGGAATTCGCAGGTCAGTTTCCTAGAAATCCCAACTCATTTGATTCTCCCACATTCCTGGCTGGGCCTTCCTGCGGCCCATTGGGACAGTCTGGCTCAGTTCACATCAATGAGTTTCAGCTGAATTTTCAAAAGGTCCTGAATTATGCACACTTGATTTCTAAATTGACAAGACGTCAGTCAACCACGGGGCTTCTAATAGAACACAAAAGGGGGCCACACAGTAAGGAACTGAAGCCACACCTGTTTGGGACTTCTCCATCTGCAGGTACCAGAATCAAGCGTGACCCAGGTCCTGCTCTACTTTTTGAAATGAACAATAGTGAATTAGAACCCGGCTACATGTGTGTGGTCTTCCTCTATTGATTCTGTGGCTAAGACCAAGTTCCTTAGTGGGCATCCCATAACTCCCTTCCAGTCAGACATCACCAACCCATGAAATAAAGGAGACTAGTACAGCGTCCCTAGTACAGCTGTGAGGGAAATGAAATAGCGAGGCTATCCCAACTCAATTACGGCACTAGTAATATGTTGACAGCCCACCTTTCATAGAATCATAGAATAGCAGAGTTGGAAGGGGCCTACAAGGTCATCAAGTCCAACCCCCTGCTCAATGCAGGAATCCTGCATTGATACATTTCTTCATTCTTTCCTGAAGACAATGCTATTTTGGCCGCATTTTCCCATAGGATTGCATTGGCCGAAGAAACACCTATAACTTCTTTGTTTTTAAAGCAAGATCCCTGAAACTTACTGTGCTTAGAAATTAATCATTTGGGGTTATTTGTGTCAATTTCCAGAAGTTTTCATTTTGCGCTTTGCTTGTAATTGTTTTTTATTGAATGGGTAAAAGCTGGAGGGGGGAACCTTTTTTTCCCAGCAGTGACAGACAGGTTCATCTCACAATCGTGATAAGTTATCAGCCCATGCATAGCATCCTCCAATCCCAACGTTGGGGAGGGGATACTGAGTAACTTTTCTTTGTTTGTTTTTTGTAGGGCTTTTGTCACTTTTGAGTGCATTGGTGAAGCAGTAGCCTGAGCAAACTCACACAACCTTACGTTGCTGCAGTAAAGGAAACCACACCTATGTTTTAAATAATATACAAAGTAAAATAAAAAATAGGCAACACAGCACTGCAAGGTACCCACAATAACCTTGGCGGACAACTGGATAGCAGTGGTGCAAATGGATGATGGCCTGTACAGCATGTGGACGTGCCCAGTGCCCACTGCCCTTGAGGAACATCAGAACCCTCCAAAGGGGAAGCAGTGGAAACCAATGAGTTGCACGAGTTCATGTGTGATGTGGTTCCCCAAAGGCAGGCACCTAGACAGGACCAGCCGCTGTTTCCTCCAGGACACTGGGCACGTCCGCTCCAATACTGGTAATAGTCAAACAGCCTTTTTGTTCTATAGTAATAATAGTTGTTGTTGTTGTTGTTGTTGTTGTTGTTGTTATTATTATTATTATTTGATAATGGCTGTGTAGTCAATCAACTCTGAAGCAAGGAGCACAAGGCTTTACTGCTGTCCTGCTAGCCTCCTATTATTTATGGGATGAAAAGGCATCTCTCTGCGCTGTTCCCGCCTCACAGGGCCGGTTTGTGTTTCTGCCTTTGAATGGCCTGGAAAACAATCCCTGGCTCACTGATTTTTACCTGCAGAGTTGTCTGCTGCTGCCTCTCCTCCTCTGTGCCCACCTCAGAGGGCCGGTTTGTGCGTGTCTTGCTTTGACTCAGGGCAATTGTCCTTCTTTGTTTTTACAATTATTGGCAGGGCATATCCTGGAGTGTGTGAATTGTGGCAGAGCCTGAAAGGATCGTCTATTCAACGGCATCTCTGTTTGATGTGTGTGCAGTGCAGCGTCTTGAAAAGCAACGTGTTATAGCATTTTGGAATGAGTGGATGGCATGAAAGAAATGCACTTTTTAGAAGTATTGCGACCCAAGCGGGGGAACGCAAGGTCTGAGTTGTTTATCCCATGAACAGTACGCTGTACGCTCACCCAGTTTAATAATTTTCTATCTTAAAGTTCCCTGTGTTAATTTTTAACATGGTTAATCTGAGAGGAAGATTCTGATTTAGGTTTAACTTTAAAAATTCCCCAAAAATCAGGGCATGATCTGATTTCTTTCAAAGTGACCATGACTAAGGACCTATGTGGAAGCTCTCATGGTGACCACTTGCATGTGTGTATCTGGAAAAATGATGGCGATAACTGCATTTCTGTAAATCAGGGAATCTTTTAAATATTCCCAAAAAATTAGGGCACAATCCAATTTCCTTCAAAGTGGCCATGACTAAGGATCTATTTAGAAGCTCTCCTGGTGCCCGTTTACTCTGTACAGCACCATGTACATTGATGGTGCTATATGATGGTGCTATATAAATAAATAATAATAATAATAATAATAATAATAATAATAATAATAATGTTTCTAACTTGAAATTAGAATGTAAGCCTATGCGGCAGGGTCTTGCTATTTATTGTTTTACTCTGTACAGCACCATGTACATTGATGGTGCTATATAAAAAAATAATAATAATAATTGAAAACTAAAAAAGTTTTAGGTGTTTGACATTTTCAATGCAAGTCTATGGGGGGGAAAGCGGAGATCCGGATCCAGATCTGCCACGGAGCGGAGCGGAGGCAGATCATCCCAAAGCAGAGTGCATCCAATTTGAAAGTTGCAGATTGGGATCCCGAGTGGATTGGGGGGTCTGTGCACAGCCCTATTCAAAGCAACATCCACAAGAATAAAAGAAGGCACTTTAAAATGAGTCCAGAAATGGTATTGGACACCAGTTAGGCTGGCAAAAATTAACAAGACCTTGATACTTTCCTGCTGGAGAGGATGTAAGGATAATGGAACTCAAATACATATGTGGTGGGACTGTGGGAACGTAAAGAAATTTTGGGACAGGTTCTTTAGAGGGATTGGGGGGAAATACTGCTAATATATATATAACTGCCACTATTAAATATTTTTATCAAAGAAAATAAAGAGATAAAAGAAAAACCATTTATTGGATTATGCTGACAGCTGCAAGGCAATTAAGAGCAAGTAACTACAAAACAGCAAAGATGCCAACAGTAGATATATGGAAAAGGAAAATTTGGGAAATAGCAATGACTGGAAAATGGACACAGAAATTACCATTACAAAGAGGAATAAAACAAAAATATAACTTTAAGAGAGATTGGCAAAAATATGTAGAAAATATGAAGAAAGAAATGAACAGAACAACTCTGGCAGAGGCCTATAGGACACTCTGTGACTCCTGAAAAGAAGTAATGTTAGTAAATAACTATCAATACAATAAAGGAAGAGATAAACAGAAGTGATATAACATCCCAGAAAAAGAAATGGGACAATTTATGAGAAATGTACCAGGCTGGAGGGAGGGAGGGAACAGGCTAAAACGGCTAAAAGATAAAACCTGAAATGGAAAGTAATTATGCTTATAACTTTGGGTGGTAAAAAGGTTACTGTATAATGCACATTCATTTATTTATGAACATTTGTTTATATCTATACTGGAAAAATAAATAAAATTATTTTCCAAAAAAATGAATAAAAAATCCAATGCCTGTGGGAGAAGCAAAGCCCCAATTCCCTCCTGGCCCTCTCTCTCCAGGGCCACCAGCTGACACTTCCCAAGATGGGACCCTAAATTGTTGTTACGATATGAGACAGAAGATGAACAAGAAAAAGACTGTATGACAAAATGGGCACAAAATGTTGGGCATAATATCTTAATGGAAGAATGGGGAAATGTGTGGAGAAAGGGTTTAAGATTTGCACGATGTGCAAATCTTAAAGAGAATTTTTATAAGATGATGTACAGATGGCATATGTCACCTGTAAAATTAGCTGAAATGTTTATAGGGGCTTCAAGTAAATGTTGGAAATGTAAAAAAGACGAAGGACCCTTGGCTTTTATCATCTTTGGTGGACTTGTAAAAAAGCCAAGACTCAAATACACTCCTTAATCCAAAAAATATTAAAGACAAACATAGAAATGAAACCAGAAGCTTTCTAACAAATAAAGGAGAAGGGGGGAATGTTGTTTTTGTATATGGTGACGGCAGCAAGATGGCTATTCACACAGAACTGGAAAAATGAAATAACACCAACAATGAACGAATGGATGTTGAAGATGTTGGAACTTGCAGAGATGGAAAAACTTACAGCAATAATGAGAGAAAGGTCAACAGCTATGTTTACGTTGGAATGGAAACCTTTGATAGAATATTTGAAAGAGACTGAGAAAAAGGATGTATTTGTTTGTGGATTTTAGTATTAAGGTGTGGAAAGTAAGGAAAGTGTTGGAAAATCACAGGCTGAACCAGTGACTAGCAGTAGTAGCAGCAGGGGCTCTCAGTTTAGGACGCAGCAAAGACCAATGAGGCAAAGGATTCCTTGTAAGTTAAAAGCAAATCCTTTACTGACACTTGTAATAATTTAGTTATGGCAGCACATATACAAATACTCACAGACGATCCATCAATACAGCATACATCAAGTTGGGGTAAGAGGAGGGAATAACAAATGTGCAAAACACAGCTACTTCTATAGGCAGACCTGTACACTGATGCAATCACTAATTGATTAATTACTGGAAACACATTCCCCACCATAATTCAACAACTCAATAAGTGTCCAGCTGAAATGTTGACCTTTAAGTGATTATGTTCTGCTGACTCCTCACTTCTTCCAGGTCCTCAGGTAATTGTAAAAACAGTGGAAAAATAAAAACCAGGATCCAATCCAGGATCCAACAGAAAGAAGCATGACTCTGTGAATCCAATGTAGGAGATTCAGATAAATTATAAGATTATAAGAAAAATTGAATTGGATCTATAAAGGGTAATGAAGAAATTAATCCGCATTTTTGGCATGAACAGGGCAACATAAAAAAATATACTTTACCCTCACCCTTAGGTGCTTTTAGTGTCATTGTAGTTGTGATATGTATACCCTTGTTTGTATGCACCATGTGTGATGTTTGCTTGGATGTTGCTGGGGGGAAATAAAAAACTTAAACCACCAAGATGGGACCCTTCTTACCTTGTGCCGCGCTGGGTTGTTGTTGCTGCTCATCGTGGACAGCGGTGGGTGGAAGACGGTGTGGGGAGGGGGAGGGGGTCGGCTCTCTGGGATGGGGGGAGGGGAGGGGAGGGCAGGGAAGGGAAGGCTAAGCTATTAAACTATGAAGTCCTCAACTATTAACCTATTAAAATATTAAACTTTAACTTTAGAATTAGTAAGAAAAATGAACAATAAGTACTGCTAGCGCTAAACAACCGCACTCCCACGCCAATCCGCCACACTCCCACGCCAATCCGCCACACTGCTCTCCAGAAACCAACGGTCTCTCGGGGTTGGAATCCTGCGTCACCACGGCTGCTAGAACTCCGGCATTGTGGAGAATCCGGCTCTGGACTGGATGGGATTGTGATATAGGCAGTGAACACCATGGGCAACCACAGGGGGGTGAAGGGGGCCTTCTTCCCCACCCCCACTCCCCCATGAGCCATAAGCCTAGCTGTCTATACGTCTTCTTTGCCCTGCAGTGGCTGTGCAGTGGTGCTGCATTGATTATTCAACGCAGTCACCGACATCACAAGCACAGCAACCCTTCGCAACAGCAGTGATCGGTGGTCATTTCTTCAGCACTGCTAAGGTGATGGTGTTAATATCTGCAGGAGTCCCTATGCAGACCTGAATGAATGGAATTCAGCTGCCTGATGAGTGAGTCCAGGAACTGCTATCTGAGGGTGACACTTCATTCAGCTGATGACGTGCATCTGGAAGCCCACGTTTCTCATGCTATACAACACTTGTTACTCTTTCAGGGGGCCCAAGACTCCTTGCGACAGGAATCTGGTTGATCATTATTATTATTATTATTTATTTATATAGCACCATCAATGTACATGGTGCTGTACAGAGTAAAACAGTAAATAGCAAGGCCCTGCCGCATAGGCTTACAATCTAATAAATCTTTCATACAATTTTACTACTTTTTCCTTATTTACATTTTCAAATTCTGAGTTATTTACCATTAAACACCTGTCATTTGCATTTCATCATAAGACCTCTTACATTGTCTTAAGACAGATGGCTTGGTCTTGTCAGAATCAGCTGTTTCCAAACAATCCAGGAGACTAGGGTCTATAGCCAGCTGGATTTTCTCTTCTCCCCCCTTATTATTATTATTATTATTATTATTATTATTATTATTATTATTATTATTATTTATTTATTTATTTATTTATATAGCACCATCAATGTACATGGTGCTGTACAGATAACACAGCAAATAGCAAGACCCTGCCGCATAGGCTTACAATCTAATTTTATATATGGGGACCAATATTGCCCCCTCCACTCTGTTGGGACTTTTCAGGAACACTTCAGTATAAATAAAGTGTGATGCCAGTACTGGTGCCCACCATTCAACAACGACCTTTAATTAATGGGGACGGGGGGATATGCTGGGCTGCGTTGCTTTTCACTGGCACAATGAGTGACTTAATTCCATCTGCTATCACAGACGGCCATTGGCCAGCAATGGAGGGAGCAAGTCAGTCCGTTCAAAATCCTTGGACTGTTGCCCCCATAAGTCCTCCCACGTTGTTCGTGTAACACGGCAGTCCAGTTCTTGTGAGGAATGACCCTCCCTATCAGTCACCGCCTGATAGTGAGATCACGAGCAATGCTCCTGCTGACTCTATCCAGCCTTCCTTAATAAAAGCCGCCTCCTCATATTTTATCAGTTTATAAATCATTATTACTTATGTCTAAAAGAGGGCAGGGATATTTACTTGATTGGCATTCTGAACCAGCTTAAACCACTTCCAAAGTTTTCTTTTATATTGCATATAGTTTTATGAAGTATTTCCATGCACAGAATCTACTACTTGCGCTCTGAACACTCAGACAAGGTGTTAACTTCCCCACTAATGCCATGAATGTCTTCCGGATTGCAGAAAGAACGACGTCTTCCCTCACTGCCATTAAGGCTGGACATTTCAGCTGAGATTCCAACGTCTTTTCAAGGGGCATTGAGGCAGTGTGGTGTAGCGGCTAGGGTGTTGGGCTGGGACTCAGGAGATCTGGTTTCCCCACTCGGGCATGAAACTCACAGGCTAAGTTTGGGCCAGTCCCTGACTCTCAGCCTGACCTACCTCACAGGGTTGTAGTGAGGATAAAATGGAGAGGAGGAGGAGGACTATGTGAGGTGCCTTGGGTTCTTTGCAAGAGGAAGAAAGGTGGAATAATAGTAATAATAATAATAATAATAATAATAATAATAATAATAATAATAATAATTTTTGCCTGGTTTGAACGGATTCAATTCTATGCCTTTGTTCAGGGGTCCAAAGTCATGCTAAGACACCATCCCATCCGTTCCACCCTCAATGTTCGGAAACCTCTGAATGTGGAAGCTCACAAGTATCCCATGGAGAGCCAGAGACATGGCGGGAGCAATCTCCGCCTCCCTCTCCTCCCGCTCAGCCCTTTCATGAGATCGGCTTGTTTGCCTGTCTAGCTGGGAAGCTTTGGAGGGGGTGGGAAGGAGGCTGGAAAAGCCTCAGGATAACCCCCATCCTGGCCTCCCCAATCCCCTCCCTTCTGCCCTGCCCACTTGAGGAGTTCCTGACCTCGGAGAGGCATCAGTCATGGTTCTTTCTGTGTTGGCTGCAAGGAGGAGGAAGGTGGGGGGGGGGGGGGCAGAGGACTGATTCCCGGATCTGAGGTCAGAGTGCTGCCTTCCACGATCCTGGAATCCTCAATCGCCTGTGGGCCCCCCAGACGCTGTCTAGGGAGCATAGAATTGTTCCCTTACACTACTGCTTTGTAACTGTTTAAAACGGTATTGACAACTGATGGGGCCCAGGACACGCTCCATATACCATTTTCAAACCGCTTTCAAAGTGTCATTTCCTGCTCAGTGTAGATCTGGCCTGAGGCTGAAATGGGGATTTACAACAACCCTGCAATGCAGTCCAAGGTTCTAAAGAGTATCCAGAGACATTAATGGCCAGCAGGCAGTACAGCTGCCACAAATAGCACAAGCGGTAGGAGCCTGCACAAGTTCAGGAGAGGCCCGAGGCCCAGTTATGGCACCCCAGAATCAGGCCTACATTCCTCCCCATCTCTCTCAGGTTGCAGCTTAATCCCGAGGGAACAGAGCTGTGGAACTAGGGGTGACGGGGTTGCGTGGAGATTTTGAGCAGAATGCTAAAGCCCCAAATCTTCACGTCAGACCCCAAGACCAGGCAACCCCAAACTCCGCAGGCTAAAGGCAAAACCCTTCCCAAGTAGGGCTAGTGGGGCTGGTTATGCGTCATGGGGAGCATCATTGACACTGCCTCGTTCTTTAGAGCTGTGCCGTCCTTGTCGAAATGGTTGGCCATGCGCTGAACCACGATGGGCGTAACTCAGGGGAATTGCACACCCACCGTCCCTCTTTCGTGGGGGTTGTAGCTGCATGCTGGTCTCAAAATGATGAGACATCTGACTTTCCCACAAGGCAAAGCCGCAGTTCCAGATACCGTCACAAACTGCCTGAATGTGACTCAACTGGTGTAGCCTGAACAATTCAGGGGATGAACCCATGTGCTTCAAATTTGGCATACCTAAATCCCTTCTTAGGACCTACCATGGTGCTAATTTTTATGTTTGTTTAAGTAATTTCCTTCCCTTTTGGGAAAACTTCTCAAGCCTCTAGTCCTCAACGAGGTTACAGAATTTTTTGAAAAACTGAAAATCTGGGGATGAACCCATATGCTTCAAAGGTGGCATACCTAAAGCCCTGCTTAGGGCCTACCATGGTGCTAATTGTAAGCCTGTGGGCAGGGACTTTTCAAGAAATACTTTTGTAAGCCACCGTGAGAGCCTTTTTTGGCTGAATGGCGGCATAAAAATGCTTAAATAAATAAATATTTTTTATGCCTGTACCTGTAATTTCATTTCTTTTTTGGTACATTTTCAAGCTTCTAGTTCTCAACAAGGGTTGAGAATTTTAAAGAACTCCTAAAAATCAGGCGATGAACCCATCTGCTCCAAACTTCACATACCTAAATCTCTACTTAGGACCTACCATAGTGCCAAGTTACATGTCTGTACCTTTAAAAATGGCAGCGTATTTCTAAAAAAATAAATTTAAAAACTCTTTAAAAATTCCTAAAAATCAGAGGATGAACAAATAGGCTTCAAACCTGGCATGCCTAAACCCCTACTGAAGCTCTACCATGGTGCTAATTTTTGTGTCTGTATCTGTAATTTCATTTCTTTTTTGGGAAACTTCCTTCTCAAGCTTCTAGTCCTCAACGAGGTTTGAGAATTTTAAAGAACTCCTAAAAATCTGGGGATAAACCAAAATATGCTTCAAACTTGGTAAACCTAAATCCCTACTAAAGACCTACCATGTTTCCAAGTTACATGTCTTTATCTCTAAAAATAACAGCGTATTTTTAAAAAATAATTTTAAAAACTAATTTTTTTAAAAAAAATCCTGAAAATCAGGGGATGAATCCATATGCTTCAAACTTGGCATCCCTAACGCCCTACATAGGACCTACCATAGTGCTAATTTTTATGTCTGTTTCAGTAATTTCCTTCCCTTTGGGGGAAACTTCTCAAGCCTCTAGTCCTCAACAAGGTTGGAGAATTTTAAAAAAGTCCTAAAAAACTGGGGATGAACCCATACGCTTCAAACCTGGCATACCTAAAGCCCTGCTAAGGACCTACCATGTTGCCAAGTTACATGTCTTCACCTTTAAAAATGACAGAGTATATATATTTTAACAAGAAAAACCTCACTCAAAAAAAAAAAATCCTAAAAATCAGAGGATGAACAAATAGGCTTCAAACCTGGCATGCCTAAACCCCTACTGAAGCTCTACCATGGTGCTAATTTTTGTGTCTGTATCTGTAATTTCATTTCTTTTTTGGGAAACTTCCTTCTCAAGCTTCTAGTCCTCAACGAGGTTTGAGATTTAAAAAAAACTCCGAAAAATCAGCGGATGAACCCATATGCTTCAAACTTGGCATGCCTAAACCCCTACTAAGGGCCTACCATGGTGCCAAGCTACATGTCTTTACCTTTAAAAATGACAGCATATTTTAATTTTTTTAAAAAAACCTCCTGAACATCAGGCGATGAACCCATATGCTTCAAACTTGGCATTATGCAACGTGGTTAGCAGCGCTAAGCATGGCTAAAAGTGTCACCTGACACGTGTCTGTGGTTAACATGCTGAAATAATAGAGCCTCAAGTATAGAGTGGCCAGAATTGCCATGGCTGCTCTATACTGCGGGCAATTTCACTGCTCCAGACGGCTGCTTTGCCTAAGCGTCTGCAGAGGCCACCATTTTGCATAGTCGGCAAAGATTTTGATGCTGTTACGTCCGATTCAACAGGCGCGTGTTAAACTCACATTTGCTTCCTCATTGCCCGGCACTTCTTCCCTTTGTTGTCGCTTGTTGATGAGGCGTCCCGTTTGCTTGCTTTGGCCCGCTTATTCCAATGGCCGACACACTCAAAATGGCCGCTGGAGCTGTACTATAAAGAGGACTCACCAACATGGCGGATGGCATTAGCCGGCACAGCAGACACACTCAAAATGGCCGCTGGAGCTGTACTATAAAGAGGACTCACCAACATGGCGGATGGCATTAGCCGGCACAGCAGACACACTCAAAATGGCCGCTGGAGCTGTACTATAAAGAGGACTCACCAACATGGCGGATGGCATTAGCCGGCACAGCAGACACACTCAAAATGGCCGCTGGAGCTGTACTATAAAGAGGACTCACCAACATGGCGGATGGCATTAGCCGGCACAGCAGACACACTCAAAATGGCCGCGAGCATGACAGGCCATGAACCACGAGACGAACGGAGGATTTCCCCATAGAAACGTACGTGTACATGCTAGTCCACGCTAAAAGGGCTGGCACTACAGCACGGGCTCCTAATGCAAAGACTTCTGGGATATGGGGCGGAGCAGTTGGAGGACTCAGGTGCTCCACTAACCTAGTGTGACCATGTGGAAAGGAGGACCGGGCTCGTGTATCTTTAACAGTTGCATAGAAAAGGGAATTTCAGCAGGTGTCATTTGTATATATGGAGAACCTGGTGAACTTCCCTCTTCATCACAGCAGTTAAAGCTGCAGGAGCTATACTAGAGTGACCAGATTTAAAAGAGGGCAGGGCTCCTGCAGCTTTAACTGTTGTGATCAAGAGGTTCTCCATATATACAAATGACACGTGCTGACATTCCCTTTTCTATGCAACTGTTAAAGATACAGGAGCCCGGTCCTCCTTTTCATAGGGTCACCCTAACTAACCACTTTGTGGTTAGCGTGTGGTTAACGAAAACTTAACCACAAAAGGGTTAATGTGTCTTCTACTCCCATTTTGCGTGTGGTTAGCGTAAATAGGCAACTGCTATTTTGGGCTGCATTAATAGAAGTATAGCTTTCAAATCGTGTGAGGTACTGGTTCCTCTCTCTATTCAGCCCTGGTTAGGTGTCATCTAGAGTATTCTGCCCAGTTCTTGGGCACCACAATTGAAGAAGGATGCAGACAAGCTGGAGCGTGTTCAGAGGAGGGCAACCAGGATGATCAGGGGTCTGGAAACAAAGCCCTATGAAGAGAGACTGAAAGAACTGGGCATGTTTAGCCTGGAGAAGAGAAGATTGAGGGGAGACATGAGAGCACTCTTCAAATACTTAAAAGGTTGTAACACAGAGGAGGGCCAGGATCTCTTCTCAGAGCCCTTCCACACGCCGTAGTGAAGGCGCGTGCATGCGCCCCAACTACGGTGCCAAAACAATAGTGTGTACCAGCCTGAAGAGACGGAGGCGGCGGCGGCTGGGGAATCCGGGCGCGTCTGCCGCCGCCGCTGCCGCCCTCCTGCTGCCTGCTGCCTCGGTAAGAGCGAACCGGGTCGGAGAGCTCAGCTTCCGCCTCTGCCGAGCTCTCCGACCCGGGTTGCTCTTACCCAGGCAGCAGGAGGCCGGCGGGGGGGGCAGAGGTGGCTGGGGAATCCGCCGCCGCCTCCCTGCCGCAGCCGGGGCTCCGGAAGCGCCGCCAGGAGGAGGCGAGGAAAGGAGAGGAGGCAGCGGTGGCAGCAGGAGGAGGCGCGTCGCCTTCCTCGCCGGCTTTCCCCCCTCCGACCCGGGTCGCTCTTACCCCGGCAGCGTCTTGGGACCCTGCTGCCGCCGCCCTCCTGCTGCCGGGGTAAGAGTGACCCGGGTCGGAGGGGGGAAAGCCCGCGAGGGTCGGAGAGCTCGGTGGAGGCGGAAACCGAGCTCTCCGGACCCGGGTCTTACCCAGGCAGCAGGAGGGCAGCAGCGGCGGCGGCAGACGCGCCCGGATTCCCCAGCCACCGCCGCCTCCGTCTCTTCAGGCTGGTACACACTATTGTTTTGGCGCCGTAGTTGGGGCGCATGCATGCGCCTTCACTATGGCGTGTGGAAGGGCCCTCAATCATCCCAGAGTACAGGACACGGAATAATGGTCTCAAGTTACAGGAAGCCAGATTCTGCCTGGACATCAGGAAAAACTCCCTAACAGTTAGAGCAGTATGACAATGGAACCAGTTACCTAGGACAATGGAACCAGTTACCAGTTAACAAGAGGCAGCTGGACAACCATCTGGCAGGGATGCTTTAGGGGGGATTCCTGCATTGAGTAGGGGGTTGGACTCGATGGCCTTGTAGGCCCCTTCCAACTCTGCTATTCTATGATTCTACGATTCTATGATTGATTTACTGAGTAAGCATGCAAAAGATTTGAGGGCAGTCTTATGCAACGTTCTGCTTTGGTGTTCAGTAACAAGAGAAGCAAATCCCAATCCCTGTTGTCCGAGGGGGCGTTGTCCCCGCTTCAAACAACCAATAAACGGGAGGAGAAGGAGGTACAAAGAAGATCTGGGGGTGGGTGGGGTTAAGGACACGTGTGAGTGAACCTCAACGGATCTCCCCAAATGCGCTACAGCAGAGGTGCAAGTTTATAAGTTTTCATGTGCTATGTAAGCGCTATGCAAGCAGTATATAAGTGAAATGAGCTAATTCGAGGGTAAACCAGAACAAAAGTGTACGTGGGATGAGGCTTTCAGCCTCAGAACAGGGGTTCTCTCCAGAGGTGATGCAGCTCCTGTACTCAGCTGTTCTATAAGATTGCCAGAGTAGGGCCCACCCAACCAGAGTCTGACAGGGGCTGGGGCTGGGACCTCCTCTTTGCCTATTCAGGACCTTTCGCTGTAGTCATGGCCATTCAAAATGTGATCTGAGAAGTGCCCGCAGAAGTGCTCCCTTCCTCCCTTGGAGGTACAAACTCTTTGCACAGACAAGCATTTCAGCGGTTTCCTGGCTTAGCATGGCTCTGGGAATGGCTGTGATTTGTTGCCTCCCAGAGTACATCAACTTCTAGATCAGCTCAAAGGGTCCCTGAGAGACACAGAACTCTGAAGTCCACTTCTCTGAGCACCTTGCAGCAGTGGCGATCACCCACCCCGAAAGAGAGACCAAAATGGGGTGGGGCAGCTGAGAGAAGTAAGAGCCTGAGGAAATATTATGTGCTCTGGTGGTTCCGTCCAATGCCCTGGGGTTAGGTGTGGCTCAGGATTTCATGGACGTCATGGCAATCATGGGCCAGTAGATGATGGTTGTCACACAGCAGGTGAGGCCCATATTGGACTGCAGGGCAAATGAGTGGAGGAGATTAAGGATACGACTGTATCATTGACAGATCACAACCTGGTTGGATGAGGGTAAATGAGAGGAAATTAAGGACAAGAAATACTTGGTATTTGTTCAGGGATCGGATGTCATCCCCTTCTGGATGAGGTTCCCCTCCCCTTGAAAGATCAGGACAGCAGCTTGGGGATACTCCTGGACCATACCTGCTCAGGTGATGGTTGGCCAGGTGTGCTTTTCCTCAGCATAGAACACTGCACCCATAGAACGGTGAGCTCAGCATAGAATGGTGCACCCTTGAAAGATCAGGACAGCAGCTTGGGGATACTCCTGGACCATACCTGCTCAGGTAATAGTTGTGGCCAGGTGTGCTTTTCCCTGGAATGGAATGGTGCACCCATCCCTGGTTCAGTTGGACCTCACCGTAATGCTTTGTGCATGGTGAACATCATGACTGGACTACTGTAACATGTTCGATGTGGGCCTGCCCTTGGAAAGCACTTGGAAATGTCAGCTGGTGCAGAATGTTGCACCAAACGTTTTGATAGGGGTCATATCGTGTGACCAGGTTTTTATACCAACTGCACTGGCAAGGAGGCAATTCAATGGCTGAAGGTACTTGAAATGCTGTTTCCTCCCAGGTGGACCTGCCTGCCTCTGGAGATCAGCTGAGACACTTCCTACTTTTCAGTACTTTCAACCTTGCCCCATAGTAGCACAGCTTCTGACTGGGTTCATCCCAGGAACTTAAAAGGAGTTTGACTCTGGTTCTAAGCATTTTTGCTTCTAGAGGGAATCTCAATCTTCCATTTTCTGTTTTAGAAAAAGTCAGCTCCATATTGAGAACTTTGAAATAGGCGTCATTTTTTCATTCGCAGCATTTTTATACCACTCTTCAGAAGAAAAGATCTCAGAGAATCAATACTTGATTTTCTTTCTTTAAAACATTTCTTGGCTGCCTTTCAGGGCAAAGGCCTTCACAAAGTGGCTTACAACAACAAAATACATATTAAAAGCAATAAAATATTAAAAGCAATAAGAATATGATCATAATAAAATAGTGGGGGGAAACCCACAAAACCAACAATAAAGCCAGCAGTAACAACAAAAACAGCAATAACGGTATTCATCATGGGAAGGCCGTGGTTAAATAAAATGTTTTTCAGGCCTCCTGGAAAGCCTGCAAGGATAGTGCATGGTGGACCCCTGATGGAAGTTTGTTCCAGAGGTTTGGGGCCACCCCAGTGAAGGCCCTCTGCCATGTTGAGATGATTTACTTTCTTTAGTTCTTCCTGCAAGGACTGCAAGACCACTGTTGCTAGCACACTCATACCCTGTAGTAAGGGATAAAGAACTTGGATCACTGGGAAGTAAAGGTGGGAGTTGAATCTGCACCAGGCTGTGGCTGTCCCATTGGGGAGCTGTAAAGGGGGACTTTTTCCCTTCCCTTGTGGCCATTGAGAGCGGGGGAGGACACACCCGGAGGTCAGAAACATGGGGAAACAATAGATCATGTATTGCCCCCTCTTTCCCTCCTTCCCCTTTTGGCTTAAGACAAGGTTGAAACATGAGCTCCAGATAAGAAGGTATTAATACTTGCAAGTTGGCAGAGAACATGGCCCATGAGCGGGAGAGTGTCTTTTGCAGCACAGAATTCAGACTGAGAGCTTGTGCAGCGGCTGGGATGACTCCGGGTTATTTTTCCTTCACTGTGGAAGGGCTTCTCCCTTGTTAATCTTCCTTCTTAAAGTCTTGTTCCTTGCTCTTCACTGGCTTCTTTGCTGCTTCCATGGAGGCTGATGGTCTTGGCAGTTCGGGAGCACGTGGTCATCCTCACTTTGGAGCTGCCCCATGCATCGTGCCTGGAGCTCCCATTGCTTGTTGCTGCGAAGCGACAGGAAGGGAAATCCCCGGGTCTGAGGGATCCCATCTCTTTCTGTGACTGCTTTGAGTTGCTCGCCATAGAGGACTTTCTTGTCATTGATGGCTCAACAGCTTCAGCTATTGTGCTGTTCAGAAAGGTAATAAATGGAAAGGACAGGACAGGACAGGCAGAGAGACAGGGAGAGCAAGAAAGAGGCTGAGGCCTCAGCTGCTGTGAATGACACTGCTGCCCGAGATGTGGAGCGGATGAAGCAGGAGGAGAAGCTGCAACTTCCCTTCTGAAACTCACATTAAACTACACTCTCCTTCTACTGGCCCTTGGAAAGGGACTTGGTGGGATTCTGATCAACACTCCGCTGTCCTTTGGAAATGACACTCTCTGAGTAGCCATTGAGCAACATTGACTAACTGCGATTGGTCTGTTTGAATTGCAGCTTCTGTTCCTCCCCTTTTCAGGTACTTCAAGCCTCCAGTCTGCTGGAGGCGCGAGCCTTCGGCGCAAGCCGAAGGACAAGAGCACAAGGGCTCTCGGCCTGTGGCTCTCAGCTGTGGGCGCGAAGCCGGTCAAACGGATCTTCTACTCCGGAGGAAAAACCCCAGCCACGGTCCGGTCGCTGCCACTTTCTGATTCAGGTCACGATCTTCTCATTGTCTCCTCTCAGTTCTTTTTCTCCTCATATCTGTTCCTTATGGCTTGTTCCAATCTCGTCTCTCCCAACTTAGTTCCTATCCGGTGTCTCCCCTCTTCTCAGCTGCCTTTTTCGTGTTCTTTATGGAACTGTCGCTCTGTTGCTTCTAAGGCCCCTGTCATCCAGGACTTGTTTATCTCTAGGTCTCTCCACCTCCTTGCTCTTACTGAGACCTGGCTTCCTGCCCATGATACTGCCATCTCTGCTGCCCTCTCTCTTGGAGGTCTCTCTTTCTCTCACACTAGTCGCCCCGAGGGTCGGGGTGGTGGTGTGGGTCTTTTATTATCTAGTTTGTGCCAGTTCCAGCCTCTTTCCATTCCACCTTCGCATTGCTTCTCCTCCTTTGAGGTACATGTGGTGAGGCTCTTCGCTCCACTGCGACTGCGGATTGCAGTTCTGTACCGCCCCCCAGGCTCATCCTCAAAATTTATCTCTGATTTTGATTCGTGGCTGTCCTTTTTCCTCTCTGATAACTGTCCTACTCTTATCTTGGGTGATTTCAATATTCATGTGGATGACCCTCAAGATGCTGCAGCTCTACGATTTCGCTCATTATCTTCCTCTTATGATCTTAAGCTTTGGTCTGATGCACCCACACATTCCCTTGGACACTGTCTGGATCTTGTTCTCACTCGGAATTGCTCTGTGTTGGACTTTTCTACTGCTCACTTTCCGTTGTCAGATCATCACCTAGTTTCTTTCAATATTACTCATAATCCTCCTCCTTCACGTCCCGCTTCTCGCTCTTGTCATGACTTGCAATCTATCAATTATGAGGCTTTTTCCCAGTCTCTAGCCTCCTCCCTTCCTTCTGTCTGTTCGGCTGTCTCCTTGGACTCAGCTGTCTCCTTCTTTAATTCCTCCTTATCTTCAACTCTTGATAATCTTGCTCCATCTACAACTCGGATAGTTCGCCCTTCTCAACCCCAACCGTGGCTCACCTCTTCCCTCCGCTACCTTCGTTCTTGTTCCCAGGCAGCTGAACGCCTTTGGCGTAAGACCAGGGACCGGGCGGACTTTGTCCATTACAAATTTGTACTCTCCTCTTTCTCTTCTGCCATCTCACTGGCCAAACAGCAGCACTACTCAACGCTGATCCAGTCAAATGCTAGGCATCCTCAGCGGCTCTTTGCATCCTTCAATTCTCTTCTGAAGCCTAATCCGCCATCTCTCCCCGCCTCTCTTTCTGCTAATAACTTTGCCTCTTTTTTCAATGCTAAAATCCAAACTATCCGCTCTGATCTGGCCAGCTCTGCTCCTCTTCCAGTTCCTGTTCCTCATCTGTCAGCTCCTCCTGCAAATTTCTCTGCGTTTCCTTCGGTCTCTGCGGATGAACTGTCTACAATACTGCGCTCTTCGAAGCCTTCCACTTGTTCTCGTGATCCGATTCCTTCTCGCGTCTTTATTAATCTTATTCCTGCTATCCTCCCTTCCTTGCTTCATAT
The DNA here is from genome assembly GCF_023053635.1 of Elgaria multicarinata webbii. Taxonomy (NCBI): domain Eukaryota; kingdom Metazoa; phylum Chordata; class Lepidosauria; order Squamata; family Anguidae; genus Elgaria; species Elgaria multicarinata. The sequence goes on along the minus strand of NC_086171.1, from coordinate 219,941,398 downwards.
TATTAATCTTTCTCTGTCCTCTGGTTCATTTCCTTCTGCTTTGAAACATGCTACAGTCTCTCCCATTCTCAAGAAACCTACTCTTGATAGGCTATCTCTGTCTAACTACCGACCTGTCTCTTTGTTGCCGTTTGTTTCAAAGATCCTGGAGCGTGCGGTCTACTCTCGCTGTCTTGACTTTCTTTCTAGTAACTCTGCTCTGGATCCTTTTCAATCTGGATTCCGTCCTCTGCATTCCACCGAAACAGCCCTTACTAAGATCACCAATGATCTCCTTACTGCCAAGTCTAAAGGCCATTATTCCGTTCTTATTCTCCTTGATCTAACTGCAGCCTTTGACACAGTTGATCATGATCTTCTCTTAGATTCCCTTCATTACCTTGGATTTTGTGGCTCTGTCTATAACTGGTTTGCCTCCTATCTAGCGGGTCGCTCTTTCAGCGTGTTGACTAATGGCAGCTCGTCTTCCTCCTTTCCCCTTTCAGTAGGGGTTCCGCAAGGCTCAGTGCTTGGCCCGTTGTTGTTTTCCTTATACATGTTGCCCTTGGGCAAGCTTATTCAATCTCATGGCCTCCAATATCATCTGTACGCCGATGATACACAACTATATCTGTCATCTCCGGAACTTTCTCCTGATGTTCACGATCGTATCTCGGCATGTGTTTCAGATATCTCAGCTTGGCTGCTTCATCGTCGCTTGAAACTTAACATGGCAAAGACTGAATGGCTTGTTTTTCCTCCTAAACCTTCTCCTCATCTCTCATTCTCTCTTACTGTCAATGATGTTACGCTTACTCCAGTCAAGGAAGCTCGTAGCCTTGGCTTTATATTCGACTCCTCGCTCTCCTTTATTCCTCATATTGAGGCAGTAGCTAAATCTTGTCGATTTTTCCTGTATAATATTGCCAGGATTCAATCATTTTTGTCTGTCTCTTCTGCCAAAACGCTTGTTCATGCACTGGTTATTTCACGGTTGGACTACTGCAACCTTCTTCTCTCTGGCCTTCCTTCTTCTCACATCAGTCCGTTGGTTTCTGTTCACCACTCTGCCGCAAAGATCATCTTCTTGGCTCGCCACTCTGACCATGTTACTCCGCTTCTGAAATCTCTTCATTGGCTTCCAATTCACTTCAGAATCCAATATAAACTTCTCCTGTTAACCTTCAAAGCTTTTCACGGTCTAGCTCCTTCCTATCTGTCCTCTCTCATCTCACACTATTGCCCCGCTCGTGCTCTTCGCTCCTCTGATGCCATGTTTCTCGCCTGCCCAAGGGCCTCTACTTCCCTTGCTCGGCTCCGTCCCTTTTCTTCTGCTGCCCCTTACACCTGGACCGCTCTTCCAGAACATTTGAGAACTACAAGTTCAACAGCAGCTTTTAAAGCTCAACTAAAAACTTTTCTTTTTCCTAAAGCTTTTAAAACTTGATGTTGTGCAGACTTTATACTGTTAGTTTTACCCTACCCTGTGCCTGCTTACCCTACCCTGTGCCTGTTTGCATTCTCTTCCCCTCCTTATTGTTTTACTATGATTTTATTAGATTGTAAGCCTATGCGGCAGGGTCTTGCTATTTACTGTTTTACTCTGTACAGCACCATGTACACTGATGGTGCTATATAAATAAATAATAATAATAATAATAATAATAATAATAATAATAATAATAATAAATTAAACAGTGTCATCAATAAAGCAACAGAAGAGACTGGAAAAGAGAAGACTGAAGTTCTGAAATGTGGTTGCTGTTTGTAGCCTAGAAGTCACAACTAAGAAGGTACAACCCCAATTAATCTATGGGGACTTGGGAATAAACTTGCAAGGGCAGGAGTACTGACTAGAAGTGCCGTTCGTCTGTGATCGCTGGCGTTGGAAGAGACTTTATGAAATGGTGTTCTCTGGAAGGGGATAGAGGACCCTGGGAATTGCACCTTCTCCAGAGACTATCCCCCCAATGGATGGGGAAATCAAACCAAAATCACACTGTTTTCTTTACAGCATGGGAGGATGTGGGAAAGGAGGGAGTAGCTGAGCCATCTCAGTTCCTGAATTCTATCTTAGATTGGTCTTTGGACCTTAAAGGAAACTGTAATATATGTTATGTGTTGGCACCTAGTGGCAACGTAGCAAAAGTGTTTGTCTTCGAGTAGTTGGAACTGAGCTTGCTCCAGGCCTGATTTCCTATCTACATGCTGACAGTAGAAACTAAAGGGAGAGGAGTGTACTTTGGTTCAGTTTAATTTCTGCCTTGACAAATGTGAACCGGTCTTGAGGCAAAACCTCAAAATTTTAATAAGAGACACTCTCCTAGTTACAACTAGGTCTGACCAAGCCTCGGGCCTCAGAATTTGAAATCCAAATTACGATGGTCATTTCGTAAGGGATCTGCCATTTTATGATGGAACCACCTTTTTAATGCACAGCCCTAGGCCTCCGTAAAGAAGAAACAGCCTACAGCTTTTGTATATCGTCCAGAGAGCTTCGGCTATGGGGCAGGATATAAATGTAATAAATGAAATAAATAAATAAATAAATAAATAAATAAATAAATAAATAAATAAATTAAAACTCCCGACATGCATTGCCTGGGAGGGCTGAACCTACCAGAGCCCAGGGTCAGTGGGCACTCGTGTCCTCCCTGCTGCTGCTTCAATCCCCACTCCTCACAAACATGACGGCCCACTCCCTGACATGGTCCAGGACACTCCAGTTCCTGGAGGAGTTCTCGTGTGTTCTGCAGGCGCCCCACAGCCAACTGCTTCTCCCCAAAGCTGAAGCAGGCGTCTGCGTGGTGCCCGTGGAACACATGAGGACCCCTCCAGGGACTGGAGTATCCTGGACCACGTCAGGGAGTGGACGATCATGCTTGCGAGTGGGCGACCGCAGCGGCAGCAGGGAGGACACGCGTGCCCACTGACCCTGGGATCTGTTAGGTTCAGCCCTCCCAGGCAATGCATGCTGTATAGGTTGTATGTGTTTTCCATTAAAAAAGAAAAAAGGAAGGAGAGAGAGAGAGATGAAAAAGAAGGAAAGAAAAAATGAAAGAGAGAGAGAGAGGAAAAGGAAGGGAGGGAGGAAAAGAGGGCAGAAGCGCTACTAGAACGAGGTTCTTTCTATTCTCATTCTGCAAAAACAGAGACATTAGAGGAATTAGTCCAAGTGGTTTCTATGGGGTACGCCACCGCCAGGTGAGCGCCTCCCCCACTTACCTGTGTTCAGAGCTCCAGATGGAGGCGAACCACTTCACCTCGGTCTGCAGCTCCCCTGACCCGATTCAAATCCGCCTTTGGCGAAGACGGACCGGGTCACTACGCCCCGGATTCGCGATCCGAAATGGAGCGGAGTACAGCTCTAGTTCCTACTCATCTCTATACATGACCAGGGCATGGTGCCACACCACAGAACCCCATCCCCAATGTTAAATTTCCCACCAGCATTTCTGAAACGTAGAAGCAAAAGAAAATTCCAAACCTTTTCTTGTTGGGCCCCTCATTTTTTGGCTTCCGAATCTGAAAGAGTGTGTGTGTGTGTATGTGTGTGTGTGTGTGTGTGTGTGTGTGTGTGTGTGTGAGAGAGAGAGAGAGAGAGAGAGAGAGAGAGAGAGAGAGAGAGAATTTTGTAATGGCTGATGAGGGCCTCCGTGGTTTTCTGACTCTTAGGGACCCCCGTGGGAGGGGAGCCCGAGGGGCCAACAATCCCCCTTCCCAGGGGACAACACAGCTTCAGCCTCCATGTGTCTCCCAACCCTTTTGTGGGAGAAGCTGGGTGGCTGCTGAAAAGGGCAGCAGCATTGCATCTTGTCCCTTCAATACCCCTTGACGCACTTTGTCACAGTGGTCCTACAGGCAGTGACCAACGCAAGCTCTCACAGAAGGACGCCGCCCTGTGAGTTTCCCTCCCCCCTCCCCTGAAATGGCAGCCACTTCCACTGGGGTCCCAGGGTCGTCCTCAAGGGCTTCGACCCATTCATGTGGTGAGTTTTTGAAGAGCCAAATAGCTCTGTGAGCAGAGAGTGCAGTGGAATGGATTGCCTCACCTCTTCCTCTGGCTGGGTCAGAGGAGCTCCACTTCTTTTCCTCCACGCCCGCTTGCTGACTGCGGGGAGGTTCCCTTCGGCCTAAATCGAAGGAAAGAATGCGATCAGGCGGGTGGTCCGCATTCCCTTGGACTATCCCTACATGCTATTTCCCACCTTTGTACCTCCCATTCTACTGTCCAGGGAAGGACTAGTCTCTTTCCCACTTGTAGTGTAGGTGTTAGAGGGACTCATGAGCACTGGGGACATGCAGGTATAACCCCACCCCCAGTCTGACGATCCATGCAACCTCATTTAGTTCATGTAAAGTATTCTCAACTTGCCTTTTTGGCCTCCCCTCCTCACCTGGGGACAGTCATCCACCCTGTCCGACTAACCTACGTCAGGGGCTGTCTGAGACTCAATTGGGGAGGGCGAGGGGGCTAGGAGAGAACCATCTATGCTCCAACAAGTTATTCGGAGGAAAAACTGAGTCTAAATGTAGTAAATAAACGTGGAAAAGAAGATACAGCCATTTTAAACCCTATTTGGAGGATTCATTGGCCATCTTTCTCTTCCTAGTCAAATGGCTCCCTATCAGCTTAGAGGTTCGTTCTTTGGGGTCCTTCCTACCACGGAACACGCCAGCTGCGGTGAGCCCCTAGTGCCGTGGGAACTGCCCTAACAATGGGCGTCCGAAGGTCTTTTATCTGAATGACCGAAATGATCATGACCGGGGTGCTGGAGCATGGACCGGTGGTTTTCAAAGTGCAGAGCCAGGCCCCTAGCAAAAGCCTCCTCCTTCACAGTCCTCTCCCTGAAGGCCGCCTCTATTGTTAAGGCCACCCAGTGCAAGTCTGGTTAAACATAAAGAACTGAAAATAAAGGAGGGGCAGAACTGAGTGGTCTTTCAGCAGGGCTCCGAATGTGGAAGCTCACAAGTATCCCATGGAGAGCCAGAGGCATGGCGGGAGCAATCTCCACCTCCCTCTCCTCCCGCTCTGCCCTTTCATGAGCTCAACTTGTTTGCCCGTCTAGCTGGGATGCTTTGGAGGGGGTGGGAAGGAGGCTGGAAAAGCCTCAGGATAACCCCCATCCTGACCTCCTCAATCCCCTCCCCTCCACCACCACCCCACTGGGGGAGTTCCTGACCTCGGAGAGGCATCAGTCATGGTTCTTTCTGTGTTGGCTGCAAGGAGGAGGGAGGTGGGGGGGGCAGAGGACTGACTCCCAGATCTGAGGTCAGAGTGCTGCCTTCCACGATCCTGGAATCCTCAATCTCCTGTGGCCCCCAGATGCTATCTAGGGAGCATAGAATTGTTCCCTTACACTACTGCTTTGTAACTGTTTAAAACGGTATTGACAACTGATGGGGCCCAGGACACGCTCCATATACCATTTTCAAACCGCTTTCAAAGTGTCATTTCCTACTCGGTGTAGATCTGGCCTTCAGTCTCATTCTCCAGAAGCTGAAAGCGGTTGCTTAACTCCAATGGCTCCACCGGTGCAGAACGTCCTCTAATTCCTCCCCTCCTAACTGTCACTCTTTTCCAGGGAGTTTCCTCTTCATTGGCTTTCCTCCCCTCAGCATACTCCACTTCTGCTTCAGCTGGCTGTTGTTCTTCAATCTCATGTGCTTCTTGTTGCTGTTGCAGTTCCACCGTTCGGTCTAAGAACTCCTCGACTTCTCTTATTCCTTGGAGGGTGGACACTCGTTGCTCAAGTCCTCTCACTTTTTCTTCCCAAAGTGCCACCAGCTTGCACTTGTTGCAGCTATACGCCATGTTGAGCTCAGGCAGAAACTCGAACATTGCACACCCTTTGCAGGTCACCACCTCTAGGGACTCCTTTCCATCCATATTGTCGATTTCTGCTTTGGTTTTTTTCCTTTTTGATTATAGTAGAATTGCCTTTGCTTTGTCGTGTCCTCTCTGAAGGTACACAACTATATGAGTATGTCTTAAGGGAAACTAAGATCTTTTGGGGGGGGGTTTGTTTGTTTTGGTGGAGGTTTTGTGGGGGGTTTTTTCTCTTTATGTTTTTCTTTGTTTTTCCCATCTCTTTTTTTATTTATTATTTATTTATTTATTTATTTATTTATTTATTTATTTATTTATTTTTAGAGGCCTCCCCTTTGGCCTCCCCTGCCGAGCTCCCCCTGTCAAACTCCTGTTTGCTCTTCCTGTTAGCTCGCTCCCTGTTCGCGCGCTCCCTGGGAATCTGGCTTACTTTTCTAGCTCCTACTTGAGCTGGGCCAGCTGCCCTTCCTTGCTTCTGCTCCGCTCCAAGTCAGGAACCAGAAGTCATGTTAAGACACCATCCTATCCGTTCCACCCTCGATGTTCAGAAGCCTCCGAATGTGGAAGCTCACAAGTATCGCATAGAGAGCCAGAGGCCTGGCGGGAGCAATCTCCGCCTCCCTCTCCTCCCGCTCTGCCCTTTCATGAGATCGACTTGTTTGCCTGTCTAGCTGGGATGCTTTGGAGGGGGTGGGAAGGAGGCTGGAAAAGCCTCAGGATAACCCCCATCCTGACCTCCCCAATCCCCTCCCCTCCACCCCCCCCACTGGAGGAGTTCCTGACCTCGGAGAGGCATCAGTCATGGTTCTTTCTGTGTTGGCTGCAAGGAGGAGGGAGGTGGGGGGGCAGAGGACTGACTCCCAGATCTGAGGTCAGAGTGCTGCCTTCCATGAACCTGGAATCCTCAATCTCCTGTGGCCCCCAGATGCTATCTAGGGAGCATAGAATTGTTCCCTTACACTACTGCTTTGTAACTGTTTAAAATGGTATTGACAACTGATGGGGACCAGGACACGCTCCATATACCATTTTTAAACCGCTTTCAAAGTGTCATTTCCTGCTCGGTGTAGATCTGGCCCGAGGCTGAAATGGTGATTTACAACAACCCTGCAATGCAGTCCAGGGTTCTAAAGAGTATTCAGAGCCATTAATGGCCAGCAGGCAGTACAGCTGCCACAAATAGCACAGGCGGTAGGAGCCTGCACAAGTTCAGGAGAGGCCCAAGGCCCAGTTATGACACCCCAGAATCAGGCCTACATTCCTCCCCATCACTCTCAGGTTGCAGCTTAATCCCGAGGGAACGGAGCTGTGGAACTAGGGGTGACGGGGTTGCGTGGAGATCTTGAGCAGAATGCTAAAGCCCCAAATCCTCACGTCAGACCCCAAGACCAGGCAACCCCAAACTCCGCAGGCTAAAGACAAAACCCTTCCCAAGTAGGGCTAGTGGGGCTGGTTAAGTGTCATGGGGAGCATCATTGACACTGCCTCGTGCTTTAGAGTAGGCATGTGCTCCGCTCCGATTAGGAGCGTAGAAGCAGTAGCGGATTGGCCTGCTCCGCCTTACCCAGAGGTGGAGTAGGAGCGGACCGCGGACCCCTAGAAGCAAGGCGAAGAGAAGCGACCATTTTTCGGAGCTCCTAGTTCAGGCGGAGCGCTCCGATCGCCATCTTGAAAACATTTCACCATAGGATTGCATTGCGGCAAATAATCGCGGATAACTACGTTCTTTTTGAAGCTATCGTTCTGAAAATTCTTGTGCACAGAGAGTCGTGGATGGGGGTCATTTTGAGACCACTCTCACCTCTCTGCGTCGTGCAGGTCGCGTGCTATATTTTTTTGAAAATCGGGTCAACCGCGCAGCTCAAACGGCGTTTTTCGGCTTTTCGCCCATAGGATTGCATTGCGGGAAAGACTCGGGCATAACTGGGTTGGTTTTTAAGCTATCGTTCTGAAAATTCTTGTGCTCAGAGAGTCGTGGATGGGGGTCATTTTGAGACTACTCCCAACTTTCTGCGTCCTGTGGCTCACGTGCAATATTTTTTTAAAAATCGGGGTTTGGTTTTTTTTTATTTTTTTGGAAGCGATGACAGGCACATTCAACTCCCAATCCTGATGAGAATTGATCACCTCATAAAGCATCATCCTCCAATCCCAGCGTTGGAGGGGGGACTAAGGCAGACCCACCCTGAGAGCTTTCTGCTTTGTGTCTCTTTGTGGGTTGGCGTTCGTGGAGGGAAGACTTAGTTAGTTAGTGCTCCTGCTTTGGACTTTGGAGATAGATTAGGATAGATTTAGTTTGGCGCGTGTGTGTGTGTGTGTTTGTTTGCTTCTTTCTGACTTATAGCTTAGTTTGCCCTGTGTTTTTCCCTTACTTTGATTTAATATAAACTTTATTTTTAAATTTTGGAGTGTGTGTTTGGTTGGTTGGGTTGGTTGCCCCCCCCCACCCTCTATTAAAGCCTGACTGTTCTGCTTTTGTGAAAGCTTTCTTTTGAAAGCATACACACACTTCTTGTCCCATTTCCCTACATTTATTAGTAATATTCTTAAACATATCATTATATTCTTTTACATATTCTTAGTAGTATATATATTAGTATATTCTCATACATATTATTAGTAGTATTAATATTTTATTAGTCATCATGAGAAGAGGGAGCAGGCGTGCTGAAAGCAGCAAGGCTCAGGCTGGCACCAGTAAGCAGGCAGGTGGCAAGAGGCAGGTGGCAGCAGTGCCATTAGAGGAGGAGGAGGAGTATCTCCTTCATTATCCTTTGAGCCCATGAGCCCGCTGATGGACCTAGATGAGGTCCTCAGCACAGTGGAGGGGGAGGGGGAGGAGGCGGTGGTCCTCCAGGATGTGGGGGCTGAGGAGGAGGAGCAGCAGCAGGCCGAGGCTCTCTCCCCAGTCTCATCCCACCCCTCTTCCGCTGCCACCCCTGTTTCTGTGGCAACACCAGAGAGCTCAGGTGGGCAATTGGTGATGTCACCACGGAAGCGAAAGACAAGCATAGTGTGGGACCACTTTGAGTTGGGAGCGGATCCCCGCTTTGCTGTCTGTCGCCACTGCAAACTCAGCCTAAGCAGGGGTTCATCTACAGGGCATTATGGAACCAGCAGCATGAAGATGCATCTTCAGAGGAAGCACCAGTCGGTCTTGCTGGGGAAAGAGGCGGGCAAGGCGACTGGTTCCAGGGGAAAGCCGAAGGCTGCTGCTGGCACTGCCACTCTAAGCTCTCCATCTCCCATCCCCACAAGGGTTAGGCAGGCAACCCTGCAGGACATGGGGTGGGGGAAGTATGGACCCACAAAATGGCGTTTTCCAATGCCCACCCAGGGTGCTACTGTGGTGGGGCATCTGCCAGGACTGACTCCTCGCCTGCTCTGCCTGCCTCTCTGCCCGCCTGGTGCCTGGGAGATGGGCTTTGCGGTTCGTGCCCAGCACCCTCCGGCACGCTTGCTCCCAGTCGTCCTCCTCTGTGCCCCTCAATGCGTAACTGCTGGCTTAGAAAGAAACAACCAGCCATCTTTGCCTCACTTGCTCCTTGCGCCCGCTTACGGGTTGGTTTGCTATGCGTTAGTGCTCAAGCCATCCTTGCGGCACTACAATGCATGCTGCCTGCCTGCTTTCCCTCCCTTCTCCCCTTCCCGCCTTGCAGGGATGGTGTATGTGTCTTGCTTTGACTCAGGGGAGAAGTCCTTCCTGCGCTCACTTAGACTTTATCAAGTTCTAAAATCCATTTTTCAAGTGTGGAAGAAGATTTAGGGTTATCTCATGGCATGTTGGGATTTCCTTTGAACTGGCCCCATTGAGCTGTCTGCATTGTCTGACATACTGGAGTGCCCGATTTTCAAAACTTCCCCTAACATCAGGGGATGATGGGATTGCCTTGAGTCTGGGCGTCCATGTGGACACATGGGTAAGCTGTCCTGGTGCCGAGTTTGAGGTTTCTAACGTGCAAATTGACGTAGTTATAGAATGGGACTTGATTTGGGGTGCCAAAAATCAAGGGGATGATGGGATTGCCTTGAGTCTGGGCGTCCATGTGGACACATAGATAAGCTGTCCTGGTGCCGAGTTTGAGGTTTCTAACATGCAAATTGACGGAGCTATCCCAAGGGGTGTGAATGGGGTACCCAATTCTCAAAAATTCACCAAAAATCAGGGGATGATGGGATTTGCTTGAAACTTGGCGTCCATGTGGACACATGGATAAGCTATCATGGTGCTGAGTTTGAGGTTTCTAACGTGCAAATTGACGGAGCTATCGAAAGGGGTGTGAATTAGGGTTATGGGTGGTGCATTAGAGGTTAGAGCCGCGCCAAAAATCAGGGGATGATGGGACTGCCTTGAGTCTGGGCGTCCATGTGGACACATGGATAAGCTTTCATGGTGCCGAGTTTGAGGTTTCTAACGTGCAAATTGACAGAGCTATCGAAAGGGGTGTGATGGGTGGTGCGTTAGAAGTTAGAGCCGCGCCAAAAATCAGGGGATGATAGGATTTGCTTGAAACTTGGCGTCCATGTGGACACATGGATAAGCTATCATGGTGCCGAGTTTGAGGTTTCTAACGTGCAAATTGACAGAGCCATCGAAAGGGGTGTGATGGGTGGTGCGTTAGAGGTTAGAGCCACGCCAAAAATCAGGGGATGATGGGATTGCTTTGAGTCTGGGCGTCCATGTGGACACATGGATAAGCTTTCATGGTGCCGAGTTTGAGGTTTCTAACATGCAAATTGACAGAGCTATCCCAAGGGGTGTGAATGGGGTGCCCGATTTTCAAAAATTCCCCAAAAATCAGGGGATGATGGGATTTGCTTGAAACTTGGCGTGCGTGTGTATACGTCCATGAGGTGTCATGGTGCCAAACATGAGGTTTCTAACTTGAACAGAAAAAAAGTTGTATACTTTTTTAGCTTTCAATGCAACCCTATGGGGGGAAAACGGAGCTCCGGATCCGGATCCGGAGCTCCGAGCAGAGCGGAGCAGAAGTGGGCGGAGCGGGGGCGGGGCGAAGCGGGCCGCTCCGAAAATGGCAGATTTCTAAGTGAAGCGGAGCGGGGGGTCTGTGCACACCCCTACTTTAGAGCTGTGCCGTCCTTGTCGAAATGGTTGGCCATGCGCTGAACCACGATGGGCGTAACTCAGGGGAATTGCACACCCACCGTCCCTCTTTCGTGGGGGTTGTAGCTGCATGGTGGTCGCAAACTGACGAGACGTCTGACTTGTCCAGAAGGCAAAGCCACAGTTCTAGATGCCATCACAAACTGCCTCAAGGTGACTCAACAGGTGTAGCCTGAAAATTCATGTTCCACTTGTGTAAAGAGCCAAGTCAGATAATCTGTGGAGGAAGGAAGGAAGGAAGTGCAGATGGCATAGCCCTGTGGACACGTGTTTCAGCCCTCGGGGTTCATATAGCTTTTTGTTTTCCTTGAGCATGAATGTTTCCCCCATCGACACCACAGGGATGGGAAAGGCCCATCACTATTCCAACGTTGCAATGACCATGGGAACCGCCTACCAGCGAAAAGAAGGTCCATCCACTGCTCCACATCCCACCTCCACCGTTCTGCATTGTGTGAGCTGTGGCCCCAATTCTTACCCAGACCTGGAAATGCCCAGCGCTGCCCTGTTTTGTGCCCAGATCCAGATCCAGATCCAGCAAACCCACATGTGGAAAGCCTGCTTTTTCCTGCCGCTCCTCCTTAATAGATCAGGGCAAATCTAAGTAAATATCCGCAATGCTCTTCTGCCATCTACTGGTCTCTCTCAGAAATTACAATGTGCATCTTTGGAAAATAAAGCGAACACGCACAAGACAATAATAATCATGTGTCTCAGAGATAGCCACAGGATTGATAATTTCAGCAGTTTTGAAAATACATACAATCAAGGGAACATACCATAGCTTGTAAACACTTCAGTTCAGGTATTTTTTTTTCAAAAACGAAAATATATGTGGGCTGACTCAGTTGATCCCAAATTCAGGGAATATATAAAGATGTCTGTCACTCCCTATAACACGGCGAGTGGTGCCTCCTGGAATGAAATAAGTTCGTAGCTAATATTTTTTATTTTAAAAAACAAGAAAGCCCAGAAGGCGTCTCATCGTTAAGCACAATGCCAAACTTCAAACTGAAACTCTAACTGCTGATATCTACTTACTTAAATCATTGACTGCCCCAACTCCCGTAGGTTCGTAACAAGCATTTGAAAGCCGGTTTGGAGTGGGGCTATTTATAAAGGCATAAAGCTTGAGGCTGATCACCTGTGCTATGGCCCCTTCAGACTAATGTTTGAAAGGAAAAACGGTCCTTCCTGTGACCTCACAGGCACAAGACATAAATAAAACCACGATGAACATAAAATAGGGAAAGTAGCCATTTAAGCCTGCAGAAACACACATAGAGATAGATCAACACGTTCTAGCATACTCACTGCCAATTGCACTCCTCATTGAGACCCAATGGCATCATTGATTTAAGCGTATCAGACCAAAAGACTTCCCTCTGTTAACGTCTTTCCCACCTGATTCAGGAGAACACATGCGCCACCACTATCCCCCGTTGACAATGCCACGGCCTCTGTTCCCTTCCCTCCCCATCCCGCCACACCTGTCCCCTTCCCTCCCACAACCACCTGCTTCCTTCCCTCCCTCCTACCCCTCACCTGCCATGGCTGTCATCTTCCCTTCCCTTCCTCGTCCAATTCAGTCCAGTCCATTCACCCATTTGCTGTTGCATCTCCTTCCCCAGTGTAACTCTTTGAAGAGCTGCGTTAGCCGGAAAAGGCGGCCGCACCTGGTCCTGCTAGGCCTCTGAATCTGGGAGTGCACATGGTGTGTTGGGGAATCCCCTTGTTATCTCCAATTGGAGATTAGAGATAACATGGGGATTCCTCTTCCCTGCTAGGGCCAATGTTATTTAACATCTCCATGGACTCATTGTGGTCAGTAAGTCAGAGATTTGGGGTTCAGCAAAAGATACCCAATTCTATTCCTCCTTCCCATCTTGAGGAAGTGCTGAACTGTTGCCAGACTATTGCACACTCACATTTGGCCATGGAGAGTGACTTTGTGCTTCAGCTGTTATCTGTCTCCAAATGGCTATTGTAAAAGGTTTATCCATGAATCAGGACTAGCTACCTGGCAGCCATCTGATTAGCTGGCATGGTTTTCTTTCAGTGGTAATTAAAATGTAATGCCAATAGGGACAGACAGTCATTATCCATCTCGTTTCATAGAATCATAGAATCATAGAATAGCAGAGTTGGAAGGGGCCTACAAGGCCATCGAGTCCAACCCCCTGCTCAATGCAGGAATCCACCCTAAAGCATCCCTGACAGAGGGTTGTCCAGCTGCCTCTTGAATGCCTCTAGTGTGGGAGAGCCCACAACCTCCCTAGGTAGCTGATTCCACCGTCGCACTGCTCTAACAGTCAGGAAGTTTTTCCTGATGGCCAGCCGGAATCTGGCTTCCTTTAACTTGAGCCCATTATTCCGTGTCCTGCACTCTGGGAGGATCGAGAAGAGATCCTGGCCCTCCTCTGTGCTCTCATGTCTCCCCTCAATCTTCTCTTCTCCAGGCTCAACATGCCCAGTTCTGTCAGTCTCTCTTCATAGGGCTTTGTTTCTAGACCTCTGATCATCCTGGTTGCCCTCTTCTGAACACGCTCCAGCTTGTCTGCGTCCTTCTTGAATTGTGGAGCCCAGAACTGGACGCAATACCAGGGCCGAATAGAGAGGAACCAGTACCTCACGTGATTTGGAAGCTATACTTCTATTAATGCAGCCCAAAATAGCATTTGCCTTTCTTGCAGCCATATCGCACTGTTGGCTCATATTCAGCTTGTGTTCTACAACAATTCCAAGATCTTTCTCGTTTGTAGTATTGCTGAGCCAAGTGTCCCCCATCTTGTAACTGTGCATTTGGTTTCTATTCCCTAAATGTAGAACTTGGCATTTATCCCTATTAAATTTCATTCTGTTGTTTTCAGCCCAGCACTCCAGCCTATCAAGATCACTTTGAAGATTGTTTCTGTCTTCCAGGGTATTAGCTATCCCACCCAATTTGGTGTCATCTGCACCTCCTCGTCCAAATCATTAATAAAAATGTTGAAGAGAACTGGGCCCAGGACTGAGCCCTGCAGCACCCCACTCGTTGCCTCTCCCCAGTTTGAGAAGGTTCCATTGATAAGTACTCTTTGAGACCAACTCAATCACAGCTTTTAAAACTCAGCTAAAAACTTTTCTTTTCCCTATAGCTTTTAAACATTGAGTTGTTCTGACTATATACTGTTAGCTTCACCCTACCCGGTGCCTGTTTACACTTCCCTGTGCCTGTTTGCATTCTCTTTCCCTCCTTATTGTTTACTACAACTTTATTAGATTGTAAGCCTATGCGGCAGGGTCTTGCTATTTACTGTGTGGTCTGTACAGCACCATGTACATCGATGGTGCTATATAAATAAATAAATAATAATAATAATAATAATAATAATAATAATAACTGTGGATCCACCTAATAGTTGTTCCACCTAGCCCACTTTTAGCTAGTTTGTTAATCAGAATATCATGTGGTACTTTGTCAAAAGCTTTGCTGAAGTCAAGATATATGACATCCACAGCATTCCCACAGTCCACAAGGGAGGTTATCCTATCAAAAAATGAGATCAAATTAGTCTGACAGGATTTGTTCCTGACAAATCCATGTTGGCTTCTAGTGATCACCGCATTGATTTCAAGGTGTTTACAGATTGACTTCTTTATAATCTGCTCCAGAATTTTCCCAGGGATGGATGTCAGACTGACTGGTCTGTAGTTCCCAGGTTCCTCCTTTTTGCCCTTTTTGAAGATAGGGACAACGTTAGCCCTCCTCCAGTCGTCCGGCACCTCACCCGTCTTCCATGATTTTGAAAAGATAATAGACAAAGGTTCTGAGAGTTCTTCCGCTAGCTCATTCATTACTCTTGGATGCAGTTCATCGGGCCCCGGAGATTTGAACTCATTCAAGGAAATTAGGTGTTCTTTGACCATACAAGGTGTTTCTTCCTCTTCCGGTAGAAAAAGCATGTTTGCCCATGTTTTTTTCTTTCTTGAGGCATAGCAACACAATCCTGGTGATGCAATCATATTACATGTGGACACTATGATTGGCTCACAAGGCTATTAATATGTGACATGTGATTGAAGAGTGTGGAGAGTTTTGTGTAAAGTTTTGTGTAAAGTTCCTCAACTATGTTATGCTCTATGTAAATACTTGTAAAGTGAACTTAGATTAGTAGTTCAAAACGCTACCGTGTCTGAGTATTCCTTCACTTTGTGAACATCTGCCTGTTGCCAGTGACCTCTGTCTCTGCTGACGTTTGCTTGCACTCTGTGCATGCTCTGAGGGAGTGCAGTACCTCAGACTCCTAACATGGTGTAGATTTCTTTGAGTATGAATCGCCTTACTTAGCCACAGATGCTCTATTGCCAATGTCTAAAGACTCTTTATACGCAGGTTTAGGTCTTGTTAGAACGTGTGCAAGTTTGTCCACGAGTCTAATGAGAGCACATCACGTAACAAGAGTAAATGTGAGGAAGTTAAGGATGAGATATAGTTTGTATTTGTTCAGGGATAGGATGTCACCCATCCCTGGTTCAGTTGGACCTCGCCATGGTGCTTCATACATGACTGGACTACTATAACATGTTCTATGTTGGAAATCACTTGGAAACGTCAGCTGGTGCAGAAAGTTGCACCACACATTTTGATGGTGGTGTGTGTGTCCTATCACATATAAACAAAGAAGGAAATTTCTCCCAATCCCTTACCAATTTAACAGTAGAACAGAACAACTGAGTTAATAATAATAATAACAATAACAACAACAACAACAACAACAACAATAGTGATAACAATAGTAATTTTTTAAAATTATTTAATTTGTAGTCAACATATATGCAATGGAAACAAATACATGGTACATATCGGGCCAATAAAAACACGATATTGTAGTATTTAGAACCTCTCTTTACCTACAAACACTTTACTAATACCAAACGCGTTTCGACCTATGGTCCTCTTCAGTGGTAAAATGAACATTCACAATTATACAAACATATATCAACAATACAGACAACACAAGTATCAATAGGCGCTACTGCAGCGTTAAGACCTGTAAATACAAAGGCAGTATTCTATTTAAAAATATTATTTATTAAAAGTTCCTTCTTAAAAACAAAGTAACAGGCATCCAAAGATATGTCTTTTAAACACAAATACAATTTCAACGTACCAATTCAAGACTCTTGCCAACCCTTCCTGCAATCTAGGGAGCCTACAGAACTATGCATTTCAGAAAACAGGTCCCTGAAAGGGAGCCGAGGGCTCCACCGAGGAGGATGGTTTTTTCGCTGGGCAAAGGACTGCAGTAGTCCCAGAAGTGAATATATAAACAGATCTAGAGATAAAACAGGTAATATGCCAATTGTAAAAAGTAAAATAGGCTAAGAATGGAGATACATGAAACGAAATACTCACATACAAATGTCAAATAATAATATAAAATCTCTGGATGCTGCCCAAATAGAAACTTTCCAGCTCCTGGCACAGCTTATCACTGCTTAAGGCTCCCATTAAATTCTAAAAACAATTAAGGAGCTGATTACAACTTTAAGGGCATTCATCGCAGGCTAGCAGATAACACTTCAAAACATCAACAGTGAAACTACACATCAAGCGCAAAATGGCCCAATACATATATGCTCTTCCTAGTGCAGGACCATCCAGTTCCTCTCCTCAACCAAGCCAGCTGGGGACAGAGGCCTTTGCTAGACCGGCCTGTAAATCTGGCCAGGAGGAGGGCGAGCCATTTTTGTTTTGTTTGAAAGGAGCCGGCAGCGCAGGAGCGCTCCAGCGTGTCAGGTAGGGTTTTTCTTTTAAAAAAAGAGTCTCCGCTCCCTCCCATCCACAATCCTCCCACCCTGTCCCGATCCCCACCCTGCTCCGTCCGGGATCTCCTCGCTGGCCCAGAACTCCGTCCCCCTTTCAGGCCCTGATCTCCCCACCCAGGCCCCGATCTCCGTCCCCCCCCGCAGGCCCCGATCTCCCCACCCAGGCCCCGATCTCCATCCCCACCCCCCGGCAGGACCTGATCTCCCCACCCAGGCCCCGATCTCCATCCCCCCCCCGCAGGCCCCAATCTCCCCACCCAGGCCCCGATCTCCATCCCCCCCCCCGCAGGCCCCGATCTCCCCACCCAGGCCCCGATCTCCATCCCCCCCCCCCCCGGCAGGACCTGATCTCCCCACCCAGGGCCCAAATAACTTCCAGGTTTTCAGAAGGATGCAAAGTGTACCTTTTCTATTAGTGATTTACTTTCTTTAGTTCTTCCCTCAAGGGAAGTAAGACCACTGATGCTAGCACACTCATAACCTGTAGTAAGGGATGAACAACTTGGATCACTGGGAAGTAAAGGTGGGAGCTGAATCAGCCCCAGGCAGTGGCTGTCCTGTATGGGAGCTGCAGAGGGGGACATCTTCCCTTCTTTTATGGCCATCGAGAGGGTGGGGGGAACATACCCGGAGGCCAGGAACATGGAGAATCAAGACATCATGCATTAGCCCCTCTCTCCCTCCCTCCCTCCCCCTTTTGGCTTAATACAAGATTGAAATATTATTTCCAGATAAGCAGGTATTCATACTTGCAAGATGGCAGAGAATATGGCCGCGGGGGCCCATAAGCGCAGAGCGTCTTTTGCAGCACAGAATTCAGTCTGAGAGCTTGTGCAACGGCTGGGATGACTCCGGGTTATTCTCCCTTCCCCGTGGAAGGGCTTCTGCCTTGTTGACTGCTTTGAGTTGCCTGCCTCTGATCTCTGAGAGACTTGCACCTCGGAGTCACGATAGCGCAGCCCTTGAGAGTTTCTCAGCACATGGAAAACTTTCTCTTTAAATTGGTAACAGTCAAAGCAGGGGAGGATGTCCCATGGTCTTCCACCATCCCAAGGTTTCTGCCCAAAGGATCGGTGCACGGATTTGCAAGAGTCCTCCTTGGGTCAACTTGCTCTGGCAGCTTGTTCAGAGCAAAGGGTCGTTAGTCAATTCTGTAGCGTTTTCATGCTTTGAACCTCCTTCCGCCATTGCAGCCGTCTCAGTGTTTGAGCTGTCAGAGGCGTGAGACCGATGTTTACCACGCAAGAAAGGTTGGGAGCATTTGGCTGGCTCCGTTTGTATTCTTGGTTCATCCCTTTGGTTGTTGTAATTCTCTATCCTCACCATAGAAGACTTTGTTGTTATTGATGGCTCAACAGCTTCGGCTATTGTGCTGTTCGAAAAAGTAGTAAATGGAAAGGACAGGACAGGACAGGACAGGCAGAGAGACAGGGAGAGCAAGAACGAGGCTGAGGTCTCAGCTGCTGTGAATGACGCTGCTGCCTGAGATGTGGAGCGGATGAAGGAGAAGCTGTAACTTCCCTTCTGGACCTCACATTAAGCTGCCCTCTCCTTCTACTGGCTCTTGGAAAGGGACTTGGTGGGAGTCTGATCAACGCTCCGCTTTCCTTTGGAAACAACCGTCTTTAGATTTGCTGTTTCTCTATATGCTGATAGCAGAAACTCAGGGGGGAGGTGTGCACTTTGGTTCAGTGTAATTTCTGCTTTGACAAAGGTGAGCCGGTCTTGAGGCAAAAGCACAAAAGCTCAAACTTTTAGTAAGAGACACTCTCCTAGTTACAACTAGGCCTGTGCAAGCCTCGGGCCACAGATTTTGAAATCCAAATTACGATGGTCGTTTCATGACAGATCTGCCATTTTAGGGCGGAACCACCGTTTTAATGCAGAGCCCTAGGCCTCCGTAAAGTGAACCGCCCAGAGAGCTTTGGTTATTGGGCGGTATAAAAATGTAATAAATAAATAAAAATAAATAAATAAATAAATAAAGGAGAAACAGCCTACAAAGCGCCCAGAGAGCTTCAGCTATGGGGCAGTATATAAATTAAATAAAGAAATAAAGAAATAAAATAAAGAAATACAACTCCCAGCATGCATTGCCTGGGGGCTGAACCTACCAGAGGCCAGAGACAGTTGGCACTCGTGTCCTTCCCACTGCCACTACCGTGATCGCCTGCTCACGGGCGTAGTGGCTCGCTCGATGCTGCAATCTGCCGCCCCCCACCATGGCCGCCCACTGCCTGAAGTGATCCAGCATACTCTGGTCCCCGGAGGAGTCCTCATGCGTTCCACAGGCACCACGCAGATGCCTGCTTCAGCTTTTGGGAGAAGCAGTCGTCTGTGGGGCGCCTGCAGAACACAAGAGGACTCCTCCAGGGACCAGAGTATGCTGGATCACTTCAGGCAGTGGGCGACCATGGTGGCGGGTGGCTGATTGCAGCAACGAGCGAGCCATTATGCCCGTGAGCAGGCGATCACGGCAGCGGCAGCGGGGAGGACACGAGTGTCCACTTCCCAGGCAATGCATGCTGTATATGTTGTATGTATATTTCATTAAAAAATAAAAAAGGAAAAAAGTAATGAGAGAGAGAGAGGGAGAGAGAGGGAGAGAGAGAGGGAGAGAGAGATGAAAAAGAAGGAAAGAAGAAATGAAAAAGGGAGAGAGAGAGAATGGAAGAGGAAATAGAAGGAAGGGAGGAAAAGAAGGCAGGAACGAGCATCTTTTCATTCTTTTCCTGCAAAACAGAGACATTGGAGGAGTGAGTCCACGAGGTTTCTGCAGGGTTTGCTCCATTGGAGCGACTCCCCATTCCAACCATTTCTCCCCACTACGCTTGTCTTCCCCATGCAGGGGATTCAGCCACAGGACTCCTCACCTGCAGCCGGAAGTCGTTTGGCCCAGCCACAGACTTGGGCCACCCCACTGACAACGAGGCCATGGGGCTGGGGGAGGTGTGCTTTGGATTTCCACGGGGGTCTCCGATCCCGGCACTGACCTGACCCAGGGATGCTTAGCTTCAGCTGGCGGCCTTCATGAAGTGCCTTCAGGCCATGCCCTGAGCCCGTATTCACCCTTCTCCAGGGAAGAGTGAATACCTAGAGAAGTTGTGGGCTCTCCCACACTAGAGGCATTCAAGAGGCAGCTGGACAACCATCTGTCAGGGATGCTTTAGGGTGGATTCCTGCATTGAGCAGGGGGTTGGACTCGATGGCCTTGTAGGCCCCTTCCAACTCTGCTATTCTATGATTCTATGATTTATGATTCTCACAGCAGCCCTGTGAGGTGGATCAGAGTCCACAGGAGTCTTGTTTGGGCTTTCAAGCTGCCACTTACCTCTCCTTATACATGGCCAGGCCAGGGGGCCACACCACAGAACCCCATCCCCACTGTGACATTTTCCCTCAACACATCTGAAATGCAGAAGCAAAAGAAAATTCCAAACCTTTTCTCGGCAGGCTCCTCATTTTTTGGCTTCCTCTTCTGAAAGTAAAAGTGTGAGAGAGGAAAGTTAGTAATGACTGCTGAGGGGCCTCCGTGGTTTTCTGTCTATTCGGACCCCCCTGCGAGGGGAGCCCAAGGGGCCAACGATCCCCCTTCCCAGGGGCCGACACAGCTTCCGCCTCCCTGTGTCCCCCAACCCTTTTGTGGGAGGCAGTTGGGTGGGTGCGGAAAAGAGCAGCAGCGTGGCATCTTGCTCCTTCAATAGCCCTGGACACACTTTGTCACCGTCCTGCTGGCTCTTGCAGAAGGGGGCCACACTGTGGATTTCCCTCCCCCTCCCTGTCAATGGCAGCCCAGGGGGCCCCAGGGTCGGCCTCAAGGGCTTCCACCGATTCATGGGGTGAGTTTGGGAAGAGCCAAAGAGCGTTGTGAGCAGAGAGCACAGGGCTATTGATTGCTTTACTGCTTGCTCTTTGTAGCTCAAAGGGGCTCCTCACCTTTTTCTTGACACCTTCCTTCTGACTTTCAGGAGGTTCCCTTTGGTCTAAATAGAAGGAAATCATGAAATCAGGCAGGCGGTCCGCATTCCCTTGGACTGTCCTTCATGCTATTTCCTATCTTTGTACCCCATTTCTATAAATCCCCCCCCACTCTGCAGATCCGTGCACCCTTAATTAGTTCACGTAAAGTGTCCTAAACTTACCTTTTTGGCCTCCCCTCCTCACCTGGGGCCAGTCATCCACCCTGTCCGACTAACCTACATCAGGGGCTGTTCTGGGAAGGGGGAGGAGGAGGGGAGAACCATCTATACCCCATCAAGTTATTGGGAGGAAGGACTGAGTCTAAATGTAGTAAATAAATGTGGAAAATAAGAGACAGCCATTTTAAGCATATTGGGAGGATTCATTGGCCATCCTTCTCTTGTGGCACCTCGTGGCATGCCAGACAATAGCTCTTTTTTTGAGGAACAACTATCCCCAAGCATCACCATCTGGCAGAGAAGGTGATCTTACCTGAGCAGATGGTTGTCCCGTTGATGGCCCAGCTCTTGGTGGAGAAGATGGAAGAGACTGTTTTAATGGAGGAGATGATGGTGCTGGTGAAGGACATGAGGATGCAGAAGGAGAAGAGGATGGAGAAGGAGAAGATGGTGGGGAACGAGACGCTGGTGATGACGGCGATCGGTTCGATGATGATTCCGAGTCCTGTGAACATAACAGTGCAGAAACTTTATTTTGGTCTAGAGTATAATTGATCACTTCCCAACTTTCACCACTCAAGCTCCACTACCTGTATGTTCATTTGGCTTAGGGGCTTTTGCCCTTGGGAAAGTCAGGGAACACATTTGGCAAAAAAAATAATCAATCCCCCGCCCCCCTGAAAATACCTGAGCTTTCTTCTGAGCCATAATGACCAGGGAGAGGGGAGGAAACCCCCACCCTCCCACCCACAGACCCCATAGCTTATGCAGGAGTACATATTTCCCCTATCCCACATTGTCAGTCAGGTGACGTAGATGTCAGTGGCATAAAGGTTCTAATTCTCAGCCCAACAGCCTGATGAATCATGAAAACCTGCCACAAAATAGAGCAGCCAAAAACATCACTTTGCTAATTTCTGCTTCCTGCTCATCTCCAAAACACAGCCAGTTAGAGTTTAATTCTTCAATCTTGACTGTTTTATTGTATTTTGCTGTAAATCTATTATTATGCAAACCACTTGGATCTTTTCATTGGAAAGCGGTATAAACGTCTGCATAATAAACAAGAAATTAATATATTGTCTCCTCTCTTTAGCCAAACAGCCAGTAGAGAAGAGCCACTGACCTCACTTTCCTCCACCCAAGTCCCTTCAGACGATGTCCATTTATTCTGTGAAGCAAAGAAGAGCAACCATTAAATCCCAAGGGTTTACATTCACATCCACCGTGAATTCACCACCCATTTTGATTTGCATCTTGAGGAACACTCCCCCCCCGGGAGAAAAAGGGGTCTCTGGGCTGCTGCTGGCACTAAGAAATGGAAGGAGAGACTTCTTCAGCCTCTGCCTTCGTCGGCTGCCTGCCACGCCACCCCTCCCCGCCCCTGCTCGTGGCACTGCGCGAGCTTCTTTGTGACCTGGTTGCACCCAAAGGAGCTGGGCCCAGTGGCGGAGGGTTGTCAGGGGAGAGTCCTCTGGACTCCCGGACCCGGTCTGACACCCGTAACATCCTACACTAGAACGCCCCCATTCAGGCCTTGCTCCTTGGCCCTTCGCTGACTCCCTCCACCATCCACCAGCAATGTTAGAGCTGAAGAAGACTTACTTGTAAGGCTCTCAGGGCTGCTGCAATGGCCTGGGATTGTGCACCGCTCGGGACAGATGTTTCCTGGAACAAGTCAGTCAACAGATCAATCCCGCATGAAATTTCCTAACCAAAGAGCCTGATTCATCATGCAAACTTGCCAGTTATATGAATCCCCCCTCCCTTTAACACCACCCTGCAGCAAACACAACCTGCGCTGGCCACTGACCTTGTTTCCCAAGCAGGCTGCTTGGTGTGGAGGAGAGGAGACCGATGGTTGTGCCTGAAGGAAAGGGAAGAATAGGGAGTACAGTAAGCTGCAGTGAATCCTCCTCTGATTTGACTTCCCCAATCCGATGCCCTCCCGATGTCCTGGATTACAACTCCCAGCAAGACCCAGGCGCCTGTTAATACTGTTAACTAATCTGATAACCTTAATGTCCATGTGCCTCAGTTCACCCTTTCTGTGGTCTGCATTGATTGCTGTCAGGGATTCAAAGATTGTTCCGCCTCCACGACCCCTTAGTTCCGCCTCTGTTGACCTGTCCTAACCTCACCACTCAAATTAGCCACCAGCCTCCACTACTCAGGCACAAATGTGAATTCTGGGGAAGACACTGAATCATCAACCCCAAAAATAAACTCAGTGCTGGGGTCAGAATGCAGCATTCCATGACTCTGCCACAGCTAGATGCCTGGGTGGTGTTTATCCTAACCCCTGACACTGGTGTGAACTTAGTATGGCAAGCCTATCGGGATATATGTTCCACACTAGACTTTTCATTTTAACAACTGGTGTAAGTTTCAATAATAGAAAGGCAATACTGTGAGTATTATTTTAATATCATTTCACAGATAAAATCTCTCGGATAAGAGCCAATTTAGATGCCCTCGTTATAACAGAAGCTGAAGCCGAAGTGTCCAGCAACTCTGTGAGTAGGATTACACGGGATCAGTTTCACTTGGTGAGTACTGAGGATGTGGACAAGCTGCTTGGACGAGTAAGGAAGACCACTTCTCCTCTCGATCCCTGTCCTTTTGCGCTGGTCGCCCAGGGAGGAGATGCAGTTAGAGTATATCTACAACATATTATTAATGCATCTCTCAGGGAAGGGAGTTTTCCACCATGTTAAAAGAAGCAATGGTACGGCTGCAGGAATGGCCTGTTGATTCCGGTACTAATGTTGTTCCCAGCCTCGATGCAAAGGGAGAGGCGGGTAAGAAATAATAATAATAATAATAATAATAATAATAATAATAATAATAATAATAATAAATATTGTATTGGTTTTATATTCTCTTTTAACTAATTTCATGTATTATTTTGTTTCTGGTGTTGTTCCTTGCCTCGATCCAGAGGGAGAAGCGTGTGATAAATTATTATTATTATTATTATTATTATTATTATTATTATTATTATTATTATTGAAGTCATAATGGTTTGATAACAAATGCAGAGCATTGAGGAAGAAGCTGAAAGAGCCAATGGGAAGAGCTCATTCTGTTCCTGAAAGCAGTGCACATAGTTCCATGTTAAAACTCCTATGAGCATACAATAAGGCAGTGCGATTGCGCAATAAAGGCCTCCCCTATAAGGACCCTATGTCTCTGAGGGGGTTCCTCTTGCCATGGACGCCCCTTTTCTCTAAAGAGCACAGGTACCTTCATGCATGCAAATGCCATGCATCCGAGTCTGTGGCCGCTGAGAATCATTCTGAATCTGTACCTACTGACTTGTTTTTTAATTGCATGTTGCATGTAAAGTAAGGACATCTTCTAAGGTCCGAGTAAAAATCAGCTTCAGGCTTCTGGGATTTGGGACTTCCTACCTGATTTTTCCTCCCACCTCTACAAGAAAGTTCAGAATTTGGGGAGACTTACAGGCAAATTATGTTCCTGTGGTTCTGTCTCCTCCAAACGCCTCCGCTTCGCAGGGACACCCTGGGCCTGCAATAGAAAGGTTCACCAACAGGTCAACAACTGGCAGATCAAATCCAGGATGACTGATTACGTGTCAACATTTTAGGGGAGATACAGGGTGGGCAGAAGAGAGGCCACTGCGGGAGCACTGGCTAATTTCTCCTGAGGCACCTAGTGCACACCATGGTAATTGATCACCTTACCTCTTCCTCTGTTAAGGGCTCTCCTCTGCGCTTCCTTGACTCCCTGGATTTAATGTTGGGGAGGTTCCCTTCAGTCTAAAGAGAAGGAAATAATGAAATCAGGCAGGCAGTCCGTATTCCCCTCGACTGTCCCTTCATGCTATTTCCTATCTTCGTTCCTCTCCTCTCCTCTCCCTCTGAACAGCCTGTGTTCCCTCTCATTTAATGACTCTGGGGAAGATGGAGGAGGGAAAGGAGATGGCAGAGAAGGTGATCTTACCTGTGAGGACTCTGCCCCAGTAGCCTCGCCTGATGTTTCCAGGCTTGGTGGTGGAGACGGCCTTGCAGATGGACATGATGATCCCGAGTCCTGTGAACATAACAGTGCAGAAACTTTATTTTGGTCTAGAGTATAATTGATCACTTCCCAACTTTCACCACTCAAGCTCCACTACCTGTATGTTCATTTGGCTTAGGGGCTGCCCTTGGGAAAGTCAGGGAACACATTTGGCCAACACATTCATCAATCCCCTGCCCCCCTGGAAATACCTCCGCTTCCTTCTGAGCCATTATGACCAGGGAGAGGGGAGGAAACCCCTGCCCTCCCACCCACAGACCACATAGCTTATGCAGGAGTACACATTTCCCCTATCCCACATTGTCAGACAGGTGACGTAGATGTCAGTGGCATAAAGGTTCTAATTCTCGACCCAAAAGCCTGATGAATCATGAAAACCTGCCACAAAATAGAGCAGCCAAAAACATCACTTTGCTAATTTCTGCTTCCTGCTCATCTCCAAACCACGGCCAGTTAGAGTTTAATTCTTCAATCTTGACTGTTTTATTGTATTTTGCTGTAAATCTATTATTATGCAAACCGCTTGGATCTTTTCATTGGAAAGCGGTATAAAGATCTGCATAATAAATAAGAAATTAATATATTGTCTCCTCTCTTTAGCCAAACAGCCAGTAGAGAAGAGCCACTGACCTCACTTTCCTCCACCCAAGTCCCTTCAGACGATGTCCATTTATTCTGTGAAGCAAAGAAGAGCAACCATTAAATCCATAGGGTTTACATTCACATCCACCGTGAATTCACCACCCATTTTGATTTGCACCTTGAGGAAAAGCCCCCCCTCCCCGGGGAAAAAGGGGTCTCTGGGCTGCTGCTGGCACTAAGAAATGGAAGGAGAGACTTCTTCAGCCTCTGCCTTCGTTGGCTTCCTGCCACGCCACCCCTCCCCGCCCCTGCTCGTGGCACTGCGCGAGCTTCTTTGTGACCTGGTTGCACCCAAAGGAGCTGGGCCCAGCGGCGGAGGGTTGTCAGGGGAGAGTCCTCTGGACTCCCGGACCCGGTCCGACACCCGTAGCATCCTACACTAGAACGCCCCCATTCAGGCCTTGCTCCTTGGCCCTTCGCTGACTCCCTCCTCCACCATCCACCAGCAATGTTAGAGCTGAAGAAGACTTACTTGTAAGGCTCTCAGGGCTGCTGCAATGGCCTGGGATTGTGCACCGCTAGGGGCAGATGTTTCCTGGAACAAGTCAGTCAACAGATCAATCCCACATGAAATTTCCTTACCAAAGAGCCTGATTCGTCATGCAAACTTGCCAGTTATACTTTTAGTGATCAACAGTGATTTTTTTTAATTGCATTCCAGTGTAATACTATTACTCTGTCAACTGATCTGATAATTCTACTAGAAAGTGCTATACAAATCTGCATACTAAATATCCATAAAGGAATGAATCCCCCCTCCCTTTAACACTACCTTGCAGCAAACACAACCTGCGCTGGCCACTGACCTTGTTTCCCAAGCAGGTTGCTTGCTGTGGAGGGGAGGAGACCGATGGTTGTGCCTGAAGGAAAGGGAAGAATAGGGAGTACAGTAAGCTGCAGTGAATCCTCCTCTGATTTGACTTCCCCAATCCGATGCCCTCCCGATATCTTGGAATACAACTGCCAGCAAGACCCAGGCGCCTGGAGAAAGCTGCATCGCACGTAAGGCGAAGCACCGAAAGACTCTAGTCGGGATTTGCTGGTTTCTCAGAGGGAGGGACAGTCCTTAGCCTCATCTTCTGCTGAGCTGGGCCTCCTAGTTCCCAGAACAGAGACCTGGAGTTCTTCCGAGCGCTCTGCTCTGATGACAGGGGAGCTGAGAACCCTCCCAGGAGTTTGGTCCTTGGGGAGAGTCCCGCTCCCCTCCGGAAGTTACATGGGACCTGAAGAAGAGTTGCGTGCAGAGCTTCCATCATTAGGGGCCTCTGCTGATACACAGGGCTTCTCCTTACTGTGTGGCCTTGTCCTTGCCTGGCTCGCATGCCCTTGGATGACCTCAGTGACCAGGCAGGTTGATGGGGAGAAGGCGCTCTCTCAGGTATCTTGGTCCCAAGTTATTTAGGGCTTTGTACACTAGTACACAAACCTTATACCTGGCCTGAATAGGTAGCCAGTGCAGTTGCCTCAGCATGGAGTTACATGCTGGAAGGCATCAGCTCTGGACAGCAGCTGAGTTCCGGAGAAACTTTAAGGGCAGCTCCACATAGAGCACATTGCAGTAATCCAGTCTTGAGGTTACCTATGCCTGTACCACCGTGGCCAAGCTATCCCTGTCCAGGACAGGCTGTAGCTGGTGATCCAGCTGAAGCTGGTAAAAAGCACTCTGAGCCTCCAGTGACAGAGATGGACATAAGAGTACCCCCAAACGAGGAACTTGATCTCTCAGAGGGAGTGCGACCCCATCCAGTGTCTCCTGTTTGGCTGTTGCTTCTGAAAGAGGCACAGAGTCAGATTCTCTCTCTCTCTCTCTCTGTTTGTGTGTGTGTGTGTGTGTGTGTGTGTGAATATGCATTTATGTTTTCTGTGTCTATGCACTGCATATTGTAAAAGGAGAAGGTTGTGTTTGTACTTGAGTTTTCTACCATGGAAGAGATTTCAGTCTTTTGATTGCAGGAAAGCAAAGAAGATGATTTCCATTCAAATATGTGGTGAAATATGTTTTTGCATTATTATTGTACATTATTGACTCTGTGTGTGTGTGTGTGTGTGTGTGCATAGTGTGTGCATGTTCAGTATTGGAGGACGAGTAGGAGGCTGACTACCGACCGTTACTTTGGGGCTTAGCCTGGCCTTCAGCTGGCTTTGCTGTGTGGCTCTGAGGAGAGCCTCATTAGCAGAGGAAGCATCATGATTTTGTGGTGTGTGGCGCACCTGCACACCCCATCCCACTGTTCACTCATGATTCTCTGTGGAATGGAAGTTGCCCCTGGGACAAGAGAATGTGGATGCAGAGAAGTGCGTTTGTGAGGCTACAATGTCCCCACGCTGTCCTTTGTCTGTGCAAACTTAATGTCCATGTGCCTCAGTTCTCCCTTTCTGTGGTCTGCATTGCGTGCTGTTGGGGGTTCAAAGATTGTTCCGCCTCCAGGACCCCTTAGTTCCGCCTCTGTTGACCTGTCCTAACCTCACCACTCAAATTAGCCACCAGCCTCCACTACTCAGGCACAAATGTGAATTCTGGGGAAGACACTGAATCATCAACCCCTAAACCTAAACTCAGTGCTGGGGTCAGAATGCAGCATTCCATGTCTCTGCCACAGCTAGATGCCTGGGTGGTGTTTATCCTAACCCCTGACACTGGTGTGAACTTAGTATGGCAAGCCTATCAGGATATATGTTCCACACTAGACTTTTTATTTTAACAACTGGTGTAAGTTTCAATAATAGAAAGGCAATACTGTGAGTATTATTTTAATATCATTTCACAGATAAAATCTCTCGGATAAGAGCCAATTTAGATGCCGTCGTTATAACAGAAGCTGAAGCCGAAGTGTCCAGCTACTCTGTGAGTAGGATTACACGGGATCAGTTCCACTTGGTGAGTACTGAGGATGTGGACAAGCTGCTTGGACGAGTAAGGAAGACCACTTCTCCTCTCGATCCCTGTCCTTTTGCGCTGGTCGCCCAGGGAGGAGATGCAGTTAGAGTATATCTACAACATATTATTAATGCATCTCTCAGGGAAGGGAGTTTTCCACCTTGTTTAAAAGAAGCAGTGGTATGGCCGCTTTAAAAAAAAACACTCCCTGGACCTTAATAATTACAGACTGGTATTAAACCTCCAATTCTGGGCAAGGTGATTGAGAGGGCAGTTGCCTTCCAAATCCAAGCAGTTTTGGATGATACAGATTTTCTAGACCCATTTCAAACCGGCTTTAGAGTTGAGACCGCTATGGTTGCCTTAGTGGATGATCTCCGCCTGAGTATTGACAGGGGGAGCATGTCCCTGCTGGTACTTCTGGACCTTTCAGTGGCTTCCAATACCATTGACCATTGTATCCTTCTGGAACGCCTGAGGGCTTTAGGGATCGAGGGCACCGTGCTCCAGTGGTTCCGGTCCTACCTCTCAGGTAGATTCCAGATGGTGATGCTTGGGGATAGTTGCTCCTCAAAAAAGGAGCTATTGTCTGGCGTACCACAAGGTGCCATCCTAACCCCAAGGCTGTTTAACATCTACATGAAACCGCTGACTGAGATCATCCAGAGGCATGGGGTGGGGTGCTATCAGTATGCTGATGACACCCAAATATATTTCTCTATGCCTTCAATAACAGCATCAGCTAAGGATAGTGTGTCTCCTCTGAATGAATGCTTGGAGGCAGTAATGGGCTGGAGGAGGAAAAGCCAACTGAAGCTGAATCCAGACAAAACGGAGGTGCTTGCTGTCAAGGGCTCTGACCTAGGTTTGGAGGTGTGGAAACCACTTCTGGATGGGGCTACACTCCCCCTTAAAGACTGTGTTTGCAGTTTGGGGCTGCTCCTGGATCCATCACTCCAAATGACAGTCCAGATAGATGCGACGGCCAGGAGTGCCTCCTATCAGCTTCGGTTGTGACCTTTTCTAGAGTTGGAAGACCTAAAGACAATAGTGCACACGCTGGTAACCTCAAGGCTTGACTTCTGCAATGCGCTCTACATAGGGCTACCATTGTACCTAGTTCGGAAACATCAACTAGTTCAAAATATGGCAGCCAGGTTGGTCACCGGTACGTCTAGAGGTGAGCATATTACCCCAATATTAAAATCACTCCACTGGCTGCCAATTAGTCTCCGGGCAAAGTACAAAGTGTTGGTCATTACCTTTAAAGCCCTACTTGATTTGGGTCCAGGTTATCTATGGGATCACCTTCTCCCATACAGTCCGCCCCGCACACTTAGGTCCGCTGGGGAGAACTGACTTCAGTCAGTCAAAACTAGGTTGACATCAGTTTCCCAGAGGACCTTTTCTTCTGTGGCCCCTGGATTGTGGAATGGCCTGTTGATTCCTGTACTAATGTTGTTCCCTGACTCGATCCAAAGGGAGAGGTGGGTAAGAAATAATAATGGGATTTTACCACCCACCTCTACAAGAAAGTTCAGAATTTGGGGAGACTTACAAGCAAATGCTGTTCCTGTAATTCTTTCTCCTCCAACCGCCTCCGCTTCGCAGGGACACCCTGGGCCTGCAATAGAAAGGTTCACCAACAGGTCAACAACTAGCAGATCAAATCCAGGATGGCTGAGAACATGTCAACATTTTAGGGGAGATCCAGGATGGGCAGAAGAGAGGCCACTGCAGGAGCACTGGCCAATTTCTCCCTCTGCGGGAGCACTGGCCAATTTATCCTCAGGCACCTAGTGCACACCATGGTAATTGATCACCTTACCTCTTCCTCTGTTAAGGGCTCTCCTCTGCGCTTCCTTGACTCCCTGGATTTTATGAAAGGGAGGTTCCCTTCAGTCTAAAGAGAAGGAAATAATGAGATCAGGCAGGCAGTCCGCATTCCCCTCGACTGTAGACTGTCCCTTCATGCTATTTCCTATCTTCGTTCCTCCATCTCTATCACCGCCCCCTCCCCACCAGTCTGCAGATCCATGCAACCTTATTTAGTTCGCATAAATTTTTCTAAACTTGCCTTTTTGGTCTTCGCTCCTGACCTGGGGCCAGTCATCCACCCTGTCCAACTAACCTACTTCAGGGGCTGGTCTGAGACTCAATTAGAAAGTTGGAGGGGATGGAGAGAACCATCTATGCCTCAACAAGATATTTGGAAGAAAGACTGAGGCCTTAGCTAGACCTAAGGTTTATCCCGGGATCGTCCCGGGGTCATCCCTGTTCATGTCAATGACGCAGAGGGGATCCCGGGAGCAGGCAGGGACGACCCTGGGATGATCCTGAGATAAACCTTAGGTCTAGCTAAGGCCTGAATGTGAATGTAGTAAATAAATGTGGAAAATAAGATACAGACATTTTTAACCTTATTTGGGGGATTCATTGGCCACCTTTCTCTTATTGGTCAAATTCTCTTATTGGTCCAACTCTTCAGCTACATGTTTGTAAAACTGGAATTCCAGCTGAAAACAAGAATGGACTACTCAACTCAGCCCACTTGTGTCCTCGAGAAATGGGAGAGGGGGAGGTAGATCATGGTCTGCCTGGGGGAGACTGGCCCATTTCCAGTGGACCACCTAGGGCCTGGCTGTGTTTCTGACTCCTGCAATTCTGGCTGGATTCACAGGGCCCAGGGATGAACAGATTTTGTCCAATCTTTCCGCCTGCATTTTGTGGATGGTCAGGGCCGGATCTACACTACTGCTTTAAAGCTCTTTACAACAGTTTTATAGCGCTTTAAAGCAGTTAAAGCGCTGTATAACTGTTATAAAGCGCTTGAAAGTAGGGGTGTGCACTGACCCGCCGATCCGCTTCTCTTCCAGATCTGCAACTTCCGGATTGGGTCCGCTCTGCTCCACCTATATTCTGCTTCGGTTCGCTGCGAAGCTCCGGATCCGGATCGGAGCTCCGCTTTCCCCCCCATAGGCTTGCATTGAAATCCAAAAAAACCTACAACTTTTTTTCTGTTAAAGTTAGAAACCTCAAATTCGGCACCATGACACCTCATGCACATATACACACGAATGCCAAGACTCAAGCCAATCCAATCCTCCCCTGATTTGGGGGCAATTTTTGAAAATCGGACACCCCATTTTCAGACATGGACTGTTCTCCGACATTTTGACAGATAAAAACTTGGGAGCAGGCACATCCGCATTCATGGCAAGTTTCAAGCAGATTCCATCATCCCCTGATTTGGGGGGGGCTTTAACCTCCAACGCAGCAGCCCTAACCCCAATTCAAACACCCCTTTCTATATGTCTATCAATTTTCATGTTAGAAACCTCAAGTTAGGCACCATGACACCGCATGCACGTATACACACGCATGCCACGACTCAAGCCAATCCAAGCCTCCCCTGATTTTTGGGGAATTTTTGAAAATCGGACACCCCGGTATCTCTAGGATTTAAAGCTGCAGACAGCTCAATGGGGCCATTTCAAAGGAAATCCCAACACGCCATGAACTGGGGAGTAGATAAATCTAAATATGAATCTTCTTCCACACTTGAAAAATTTATCTGGAACTTCAAAAAGTCTAAGTGAGAGCAAAGGACTTATCCCATGAGTCAAAGCAAGACACACACAAACCATCCCTGCGAGGCGGGCAGGGGAAGAGGGAGGGAAGGCAGGCAGGTAGCAGACATTTCTGGAGGCACAAGGAAGTGTGGCAAGGATGGCTTGTTTCTTTCTAAGCCAGCAGTAACGCATTGCAAACCAACCCTGTGAGGCGGGCGCAAGGAGTGAGCAAAGGATGGCTTGTTTCTTTCTAAGCCAGCAGTAACGCATTGCAAACCATCCCTGCGAGGTGGGCGCAAGGAGTGAGCAAAGGATAGCTTGTTTCTTTCTAAGCCAGCAGTAACGCATTGCAAACCATCCCTGCGAGGCGGTCATAGAGGAGGAGGACAGGCAGGCAGAGAGCCAGGCAGAGATATGCCATAGATTTAGTATGGGGGAGTCAGTCCCGGCAGATGCCCCACCACAGCAGCACCCCGGGGGGAAGGCAGGCAGGCAGCAGACATTTCTGGGGGCACAAGGAAGTGAGCAAAGGATAATTTCAAAGCCAGTAATGCAAACCATCCCTGTGAGGCGGGAGCAGCACAGAGAGATGCCTTTTCTTTTGCATCGCATAACTAGGAGGCTAGGAGGATAAGAGTAAAGCTTTGTGATCCTTGCTTCAGAGTTGATTGACTCACTGTGATCACAGCCATTATTAAACAACAATAGTAACGTTAATAATAGCAGTACTAATTAATATTAATAGCAATAATAATAACAACAACAACAACAACAACAACAACAACAATAAGGAGTTGAACCACAATGAAAGCCTGCCTGACTTCACTGAAGAGGAAAAGCCAGGAGAGCTTGGGCTATGGGGTGTAAATATAAAATGGAATAAATAAATAAACAAAGGAGGGGTGGAATTAAAAGCAGCAGTGTTGCTGAATAAACAACAACAAGATTTTTTTTTTAAGGCTATGTCTGTCTTTTACCAGTAAGAGGAACGTGGACGTGCCCAGGGGGAGTGGAATATGCCAATTTTTGACTGGCCCTAAGTAAGTACCAGTCTTAAGAAGCTACCTGTCATGACAGGCATTAGCTTCAGTCTCTCCACTGGGCTACTCTTTGGAGGGCTCTGATGACACTCCAGGGTGGAAGAGTGTGTGCACTGGGCACGTCCACATGCCCTAGGGGACCTCATCCCCTTGCACCACATCTATTCAGTTGTTCACCAAGGTTAGGGTGGGTAACAGTGCTGCGCTTCCTATCTGTTATTTATTTGCTTAGCATATGATTTCAGGTTGTGTTTGTGCATTTGGTGGGGCTACTGTTTTAAAAAACACTGGGAAAAGTCCATTCAGACTAAGAAAGAGAAGTTTCCCAGTATCCCAAGTTACTAAGTATCCTGTTTTGCCTATCCCTTCCTCCAACTTTGGGATCATGTGATCATGACTGGGAATTGAATCTGCCTCTCAGCACTTCAAAAAGGTACCTCTCCCGCTTTTTTTACCCGCTTATAAAAGAAATTATAGCAAGCGAACCGCACCCCGCAGAGTGCTGAGAGTAGGCTCAAAATGACCCCCAGCCACAACTCTCTAAGCGCAAGAAATTTCAGAAATACAGCTTTAAAAACAACACAGTTATGCCTTAATCTTTTCCGCAATGCAATCCTATGGGCGAAATTATCCAAAATGGCGGGTGGATCGCTCTGCAAAAAGAGAAGCGCTTCTCCTATGGCCGCTTCTCTTCGCCATGCTTCTAAGGGTCCCCGGTTCGCTTCTACTCCGCCTCTGGGCAAGGCGGAGCAGGCCAATTCGCTTCTGATTCTCTGATTCTAAAGGGAGAGGAGCACATCCCTACTTTAAAGCAGTAGTGTAGATCCTGCCCAGGTGTCTTTTGTTCCGTTATCCATTCACTGAAACAACTACAAGAATTTCATCCCATTTTCACTAATGCACATTAGCAAGGATCTAATTATGGGCATCAGTACGGACCGTTCGTGGAAGTGCGGTTTAGCGCCAATCCCCCTGAAAAGTAAAAAAGAAAAAAGTCCATGGAATCCACATGGTTTTAAAAAGTTAGTCCTCTGTGGAATTCGCAGGTCAGTTTCCTAGAAATCCCAACTCATTTGATTCTCCCACATTCCTGGCTGGGCCTTCCTGCGGC
This sequence comes from Elgaria multicarinata webbii, assembly GCF_023053635.1. Lineage (NCBI taxonomy): Eukaryota > Metazoa > Chordata > Lepidosauria > Squamata > Anguidae > Elgaria > Elgaria multicarinata. Next base: position 219,907,227 of record NC_086171.1, on the reverse strand, counting down.
CCATTGGGACAGTTTGGCTCAGTTCACATCAATGAGTTTCAGCTGAATTTTCAAAAGGTCCTGAATTATGCACACTTGATTTCTAAATTGACAAGACGTCAGTCAACCACGGGGCTTCTAATAGAACACAAAAGGGGGCCACACAGTAATGAACTGAAGCCACACCTGTTTGGGACTTCTCCATCTGCAGGTACCAGAATCAAGCGTGACCCAGGTCCTGCTCTACTTTTTGAAATGAACAATAGTGAATTAGAACCCGGCTACATGTGTGTGGTCTTCCTCTATTGATTCTGTGGCTAAGACCAAGTTCCTTAGTGGGCATCCCATAACTCCCTTCCAGTCAGACATCACCAACCCATGAAATAAAGGTGACTAGTACAGCGTCCCTAGTACAGCTGTGGGGGAAATGAAATAGCGAGGCTATCCCAACTCAATTACGGCACTATTAATATGTTGACAGCCCACCTTTCATAGAATCATAGAATAGCAGAGTTGGAAGGGGCCTACAAGGTCATCAAGTCCAACCCCCTGCTCAATGCAAAAATCCTGCATTGATACATTTCTTCATTCTTTCCTGAAGACAACGCTATTTTGGCCGCATTTTCCCATAGGATTGCATTGGCCGAAGAAACACCTATAACTTCTTTGTTTTTAAAGCTAGATCCCTGAAACTTACTGTGCTTAGAAATTAATCATTTGGGGTTATTTGTGTCAATTTCCAGAAGTTTTCATTTTGCGCTTTGCTTGTAATTGTTTTTTATTGAATGGGTAAAAGCTGGAGGGGGGAACCTATTTTCCCCAGCAGTGATAGACAGGTTCATCTCGCAATCGTGATAAGTTATCAGCCCATGCATAGCATCCTCCAATCACAACGTTGGGGAGGGAATACTGAGTAACTTTTCTTTCTTTTTTTTTTGTAGGACTTTTGTCACTTTTGAGTGCATTGGTGAAGCAGTAGCCTGAGCAAACTCACACAACCTTACGTTGCTGCAGTAAAGGAAACCACACCTATGTTTTAAATAATATACAAAGTAAAATAAAAGATAGGCAACACAGCACTGCAAGGTACCCACAATGACCTTGGCGGACAACTGGATAGCAGTGGTGCAAATGGATGATGGCCTGTACAGCATGTGGACGTGCCCAGTGCCCACTGCCCTTGAGGAACATCAGAACCCTCCAAAGGGGAAGCAGTGGAAACCAATGAGTTGCACGAGTTCATGTGTGATGTGGTTCCTCAAAGGCAGGCACCTAGACAGGACCAGCTGCTGTTTCCTCCAGGACACTGGGCACGTCCGCTCCAATACTGGTAATAGTCAAACAGCCTTTTTGTTCTATAGTAATAATAGTTGTGATGATGATGATGACGATGATGATGATGATTTGATAATGGCTGTGTAGTCAATCAACTCTGAAGCAAGGAGCACAAGGCTTTACTGCTGTCCTGCTAGCCTCCTATTGTTTATGGGATGAAAAGGCATCTCTCTGCGCTGTTCCCGCCTCACAGGGCTGGTTTGTGTTTCTGCCTTTGAATGGCCTGGAAAACAATCCCTGGCTCACTGACTTGTACCTGCAGAGTTGTCTGCTGCTGCCTCTCCTCCTCTGTGCCCGCCTCAGAGGGCCGGTTTGTGCGTGTCTTGCTTTGACTCAGGGCAATTGTCCTTCTTTGTTTTTACAATTATCGGCAGGGCATATCCTGGAGTGTGTGAATTGTGGCGGAGCCTGAAAGGATCGTCTATTCAATGGCATCTCTGTTTGATGTGTGTGCATTGCAGCGTCTTGAAAAGCAACGTGTTATAACATTTTGGAATGAGTGGATGGCATGAAAGAAATGCACTTTTTAGAAGTATTGCGACCCAAGCGGGGCAACGCAAGGTCTGAGTTGTTTATCCCATGAACAGTACGCTGTACGCTCACCCAGTTTAATAATTTTCTATTTTGAAGTTCCCTGTGTTAATTTTTAAAGTGGTTAACCTGAGAGGAAGATTCTGATTTAGGTTTAACTTTAAAAATTCCCCCCAAATCAGGGCATGATCTGATTTCTTTCAAAGTGGCCATGATTAAGGACCTATGTGTAAGCTCTCCTGGTTCCCAGTTGCATGTGTGTTTCTGGAAAAATGATGGAGATAACTGCATTTCTGTAAATGGGGGATCTTTTAAATATTCCCAAAAAATCAGGGCATGATGTGATTTTCTTCAAAATGGTCATGACTAAGGATCTATTTAGAAGCTATCATGGTGCCCATTTTGATGTTTCTAACTTGAAAAATGGTGTGGATGTATGCAGTTTTGCACACTGGGGTTATAGTTGACGGTTAAAATGTTAAAAATTCACTAAAAATCAGGGCATCATCGGATTTCCTTCAAAATGGGCATGACTGAGGATCTATTTAGAAGCTCTCCTGGTGCCCATTTTCATGTTTCTAACTTGAAATTAGAATGTAAGCCTATGCGGCAGGGTCTTGCTATTTATTGTTTTACTCTGTACAGCACCATGTACACTGATGGTGCTATATAAATAAATAATAATAATAATAATAATAATAATAATAATAATAATAATAATAATTGAAAACTAAAAAAGTTTTAGGTGTTTGACATTTTCAATGCAAGTCTATGGGGGGGGGGGAAGCGGAGATCCGGATCCAGATCTGCCACGGAGCGGAGCGGAGGCAGATCATCCCAAAGCAGAGTGCATCCAATTTGAAAGTTGCAGATTGGGATCCCGAGTGGATTGGGGGGTTTGTGCACAGCCCTATTCAAAACAACATCCACAAGAATAAAAGAAGGCACTTTAAAATGAATCCAGAAATGGTATTGGACACCAGCTTGGCTGGCAAAAATTAACAAGACCTTGATACCTTCCTGCTGGAGAGGTTGTAAGGAGAATGGAACTCCAATACATATGTGGTGGGACTGTGGGAACGTAAAGAAATTTTGGGACAGGTTCTTTAGAGGGATTGGGGGGAAATACTGCTAATATATATATAACTGCCACTATTAAATATTTTTTATCAAAGAAACTAAAGAGATAAAAGAAAAACCATTTATTGGATTATGCTGACAGCTGCAAGGCAATTAAGAGCAAGTAACTAGAAAACAGCAAAGATGCTAACAGTAGATATATGGAAAAGGAAAATTAGGGAAATAGCAATCATTTATTTATGAACATTTGTTTATATCTATACTGGAAAAATAAATATCTTAATGGAAGAATGGGGAAATGTGTGGAGAAAGGGTTTAAGATTTGCACGATGTGCAAATCTTAAAGAGAATTTTTATAAGATGATGTACAGATGGCATATGTCACCTGTAAAATTAGCTGAAATGTTTATAGGGGCTTCAAGTAAATGTTGGAAATGTAAAAAAGACAAAGGAACCTTGGCTTTTATCATCTTTGGTGGACTTGTAAAAAAGCCAAGACTCAAATACACTCCTTAATCCAAAAAATATTAAAGACAAACATAGAAATGAAACCAGAAGCTTTCTAACAAATAAAGGAGAAGGGGGGAATGTTGTTTTTGTATATGGTGACGGCAGCAAGATGGCTATTCACACAGAACTGGAAAAATGAAATAACACCAACAATGAACGAATGGATGTTGAAGATGTTGGAACTTGCAGAGATGGAAAAACTTACAGCAATAATGAGAGAAAGGTCAACAGCTATGTTTACGTTGGAATGGAAACCTTTGATAGAATATTTGAAAGAGACTGAGAAAAAGGATGTATTTGTTTGTGGATTTTAGTATTAAGGTGTGGAAAGTAAGGAAAGTGTTGGAAAATCACAGGCTGAACCAGTGACTAGCAGTAGTAGCAGCAGGGGCTCTCAGTTTAGGACGCAGCAAAGACCAATGAGGCAAAGGATTCCTTGTAAGTTAAAAGCAAATCCTTTACTGACACTTGTAATAATTTAGTTATGGCAGCACATATACAAATACTCACAGACGATCCATCAATACAGCATACATCAAGTTGGGGTAAGAGGAGGGAATAACAAATGTGCAAAACACAGCTACTTCTATAGGCAGACCTGTACACTGATGCAATCACTAATTGATTAATTACTGGAAACACATTCCCCACCATAATTCAACAACTCAATAAGTGTCCAGCTGAAATGTTGACCTTTAAGTGATTATGTTCTGCTGACTCCTCACTTCTTCCAGGTCCTCAGGTAATTGTAAAAACAGTGGAAAAATAAAAACCAGGATCCAATCCAGGATCCAACAGAAAGAAGCATGACTCTGTGAATCCAATGTAGGAGATTCAGATAAATTATAAGATTATAAGAAAAATTGAATTGGATCTATAAAGGGTAATGAAGAAATTAATCCGCATTTTTGGCATGAACAGGGCAACATAAAAAAATATACTTTACCCTCACCCTTAGGTGCTTTTAGTGTCATTGTAGTTGTGATATGTATACCCTTGTTTGTATGCACCATGTGTGATGTTTGCTTGGATGTTGCTGGGGGGAAATAAAAAACTTAAACCACCAAGATGGGACCCTTCTTACCTTGTGCCGCGCTGGGTTGTTGTTGCTGCTCATCGTGGACAGCGGTGGGTGGAAGACGGTGTGGGGAGGGGGAGGGGGTCGGCTCTCTGGGATGGGGGGAGGGGAGGGGAGGGCAGGGAAGGGAAGGCTAAGCTATTAAACTATGAAGTCCTCAACTATTAACCTATTAAAATATTAAACTTTAACTTTAGAATTAGTAAGAAAAATGAACAATAAGTACTGCTAGCGCTAAACAACCGCACTCCCACGCCAATCCGCCACACTCCCACGCCAATCCGCCACACTGCTCTCCAGAAACCAACGGTCTCTCGGGGTTGGAATCCTGCGTCACCACGGCTGCTAGAACTCCGGCATTGTGGAGAATCCGGCTCTGGACTGGATGGGATTGTGATATAGGCAGTGAACACCATGGGCAACCACAGGGGGGTGAAGGGGGCCTTCTTCCCCACCCCCACTCCCCCATGAGCCATAAGCCTAGCTGTCTATACGTCTTCTTTGCCCTGCAGTGGCTGTGCAGTGGTGCTGCATTGATTATTCAACGCAGTCACCGACATCACAAGCACAGCAACCCTTCGCAACAGCAGTGATCGGTGGTCATTTCTTCAGCACTGCTAAGGTGATGGTGTTAATATCTGCAGGAGTCCCTATGCAGACCTGAATGAATGGAATTCAGCTGCCTGATGAGTGAGTCCAGGAACTGCTATCTGAGGGTGACACTTCATTCAGCTGATGACGTGCATCTGGAAGCCCACGTTTCTCATGCTATACAACACTTGTTACTCTTTCAGGGGGCCCAAGACTCCTTGCGACAGGAATCTGGTTGATCATTATTATTATTATTATTTATTTATATAGCACCATCAATGTACATGGTGCTGTACAGAGTAAAACAGTAAATAGCAAGGCCCTGCCGCATAGGCTTACAATCTAATAAATCTTTCATACAATTTTACTACTTTTTCCTTATTTACATTTTCAAATTCTGAGTTATTTACCATTAAACACCTGTCATTTGCATTTCATCATAAGACCTCTTACATTGTCTTAAGACAGATGGCTTGGTCTTGTCAGAATCAGCTGTTTCCAAACAATCCAGGAGACTAGGGTCTATAGCCAGCTGGATTTTCTCTTCTCCCCCCATATTATTATTATTATTATTATTATTATTATTATTATTATTATTTATTTATTTATTTATTTATATAGCACCATCAATGTACATGGTGCTGTACAGATAACACAGCAAATAGCAAGACCCTGCCGCATAGGCTTACAATCTAATTTTATATATGGGGACCAATATTGCCCCCTCCACTCTGTTGGGACTTTTCAGGAACACTTCAGTATAAATAAAGTGTGATGCCAGTACTGGTGCCCACCATTCAACAACGACCTTTAATTAATGGGGACGGGGGGATATGCTGGGCTGCGTTGCTTTTCACTGGCACAATGAGTGACTTAATTCCATCTGCTATCACAGACGGCCATTGGCCAGCAATGGAGGGAGCAAGTCAGTCCGTTCAAAATCCTTGGACTGTTGCCCCCATAAGTCCTCCCACGTTGTTCGTGTAACACGGCAGTCCAGTTCTTGTGAGGAATGACCCTCCCTATCAGTCACCGCCTGATAGTGAGATCACGAGCAATGCTCCTGCTGACTCTATCCAGCCTTCCTTAATAAAAGCCGCCTCCTCATATTTTATCAGTTTATAAATCATTATTACTTATGTCTAAAAGAGGGCAGGGATATTTACTTGATTGGCATTCTGAACCAGCTTAAACCACTTCCAAAGTTTTCTTTTATATTGCATATAGTTTTATGAAGTATTTCCATGCACAGAATCTACTACTTGCGCTCTGAACACTCAGACAAGGTGTTAACTTCCCCACTAATGCCATGAATGTCTTCCGGATTGCAGAAAGAACGACGTCTTCCCTCACTGCCATTAAGGCTGGACATTTCAGCTGAGATTCCAACGTCTTTTCAAGGGGCATTGAGGCAGTGTGGTGTAGCGGCTAGGGTGTTGGGCTGGGACTCAGGAGATCTGGTTTCCCCACTCGGGCATGAAACTCACAGGCTAAGTTTGGGCCAGTCCCTGACTCTCAGCCTGACCTACCTCACAGGGTTGTAGTGAGGATAAAATGGAGAGGAGGAGGAGGACTATGTGAGGTGCCTTGGGTTCTTTGCAAGAGGAAGAAAGGTGGAATAATAGTAATAATAATAATAATAATAATAATAATAATAATAATAATAATAATAATAATTTTTGCCTGGTTTGAACGGATTCAATTCTATGCCTTTGTTCAGGGGTCCAAAGTCATGCTAAGACACCATCCCATCCGTTCCACCCTCAATGTTCGGAAACCTCTGAATGTGGAAGCTCACAAGTATCCCATGGAGAGCCAGAGACATGGCGGGAGCAATCTCCGCCTCCCTCTCCTCCCGCTCAGCCCTTTCATGAGATCGGCTTGTTTGCCTGTCTAGCTGGGAAGCTTTGGAGGGGGTGGGAAGGAGGCTGGAAAAGCCTCAGGATAACCCCCATCCTGGCCTCCCCAATCCCCTCCCTTCTGCCCTGCCCACTTGAGGAGTTCCTGACCTCGGAGAGGCATCAGTCATGGTTCTTTCTGTGTTGGCTGCAAGGAGGAGGAAGGTGGGGGGGGGGGCAGAGGACTGATTCCCGGATCTGAGGTCAGAGTGCTGCCTTCCACGATCCTGGAATCCTCAATCGCCTGTGGGGCCCCCAGACGCTGTCTAGGGAGCATAGAATTGTTCCCTTACACTACTGCTTTGTAACTGTTTAAAACGGTATTGACAACTGATGGGGCCCAGGACACGCTCCATATACCATTTTCAAACCGCTTTCAAAGTGTCATTTCCTGCTCAGTGTAGATCTGGCCTGAGGCTGAAATGGGGATTTACAACAACCCTGCAATGCAGTCCAAGGTTCTAAAGAGTATCCAGAGACATTAATGGCCAGCAGGCAGTACAGCTGCCACAAATAGCACAAGCGGTAGGAGCCTGCACAAGTTCAGGAGAGGCCCGAGGCCCAGTTATGGCACCCCAGAATCAGGCCTACATTCCTCCCCATCTCTCTCAGGTTGCAGCTTAATCCCGAGGGAACAGAGCTGTGGAACGAGGGGTGACGGGGTTGCGTGGAGATTTTGAGCAGAATGCTAAAGCCCCAAATCTTCACGTCAGACCCCAAGACCAGGCAACCCCAAACTCCGCAGGCTAAAGGCAAAACCCTTCCCAAGTAGGGCTAGTGGGGCTGGTTATGCGTCATGGGGAGCATCATTGACACTGCCTCGTTCTTTAGAGCTGTGCCGTCCTTGTCGAAATGGTTGGCCATGCGCTGAACCACGATGGGCGTAACTCAGGGGAATTGCACACCCACCGTCCCTCTTTCGTGGGGGTTGTAGCTGCATGCTGGTCTCAAAATGATGAGACATCTGACTTTCCCACAAGGCAAAGCCGCAGTTCCAGATACCGTCACAAACTGCCTGAATGTGACTCAACTGGTGTAGCCTGAACAATTCAGGGGATGAACCCATGTGCTTCAAATTTGGCATACCTAAATCCCTTCTTAGGACCTACCATGGTGCTAATTTTTATGTTTGTTTAAGTAATTTCCTTCCCTTTTGGGAAAACTTCTCAAGCCTCTAGTCCTCAACGAGGTTACAGAATTTTTTGAAAAACTGAAAATCTGGGGATGAACCCATATGCTTCAAAGGTGGCATACCTAAAGCCCTGCTTAGGGCCTACCATGGTGCTAATTGTAAGCCTGTGGGCAGGGACTTTTCAAGAAATACTTTTGTAAGCCACCGTGAGAGCCTTTTTTGGCTGAATGGCGGCATAAAAATGCTTAAATAAATAAATAAATAAATAAATAATTTTTATGCCTGTACCTGTAATTTCATTTCTTTTTTGGTACATTTTCAAGCTTCTAGTTCTCAACAAGGGTTGAGAATTTTAAAGAACACCTAAAAATCAGGCAATGAACCCATCTGCTTCAAACTTCACATACCTAAATCTCTACTTAGGACTTACCATAGTGCCAAGTTACATGTCTGTACCTTTAAAAATGGCAGCATATTTCTAAAAAAATATATTTAAAAACTCAAACTTCTAAAAATTCCTAAAAATCAGAGGATGAACAAATAGGCTTCAAACCTGGCATGCCTAAACCCCTACTGAAGCTCTACCATGGTGCTAATTTTTGTGTCTGTATCTGTAATTTCATTTCTTTTTTGGGAAACTTCCTTCTCAAGCTTCTAGTCCTCAACGAGGTTTGAGAATTTTAAAGAACTCCTAAAAATCTGGGGATAAACCAATATGCTTCAAACTTGGTAAACCTAAATCCCTACTAAAGACCTACCATGTTTCCAAATTACATGTCTTTATCTCTAAAAATAACAGCATATTTAAAAAAAATAATTTTAAAAACTCATTTTTTAAAAAAAAATCCTAAAAATCAGGGGATGAATCCATATGCTTCAAACTTGGCATCCCTAACGCCCTACATAGGACCTACCATAGTGCTAATTTTTATGTTTGTTTCAGTAATTTCCTTCCCTTTGGGGGAAACTTCTCAAGCCTCTAGTCCTCAACAAGGTTGGAGAATTTAAAAAAAGTCCTAAAAAACTGGGGATGAACCCATACGCTTCAAACCTGGCATACCTAAAGCCCTGCTAAGGACCTACCATGTTGCCAAGTTACATGTCTTCACCTTTAAAAATGACAGAGTATTTAATATATATATATTTTTAACAAGAAAAACCTCACTCAAAAAAAAAAATCCTAAAAATCAGCGGATGAACCCATAGGCTTCAAACTTGGCATGCCTAAACCCCTACTAAGGGCCTACCATGGTGCCAAGCTACATGTCTTTACCTTTAAAAATGACAGCATATTTTAATTTTTTAAAAAAAACCTCCTGAACATCAGGCGATGAACCCATATGCTTCAAACTTGGCATTATGCAACGTGGTTAGCAGCGCTAAGCATGGCTAAAAGTGTCACCTGACATGTGTCTGTGGTTAACATGCTGAAATAATAGAGCCTCAAGTATAGAGTGGCCAGAATTGCCATGGCTGCTCTATACTGCGGGCAATTTCACTGCTCCAGACGGCTGCTTTGCCTAAGCGTCTGCAGAGGCCACCATTTTGCATAGTCGGCAAAGATTTTGATGCTGTTACGTCCGATTCAACAGGCGCGTGTTAAACTCACATTTGCTTCCTCATTGCCCGGCACTTCTTCCCTTTGTTGTCGCTTGTTGATGAGGCGTCCCGTTTGCTTGCTTTGGCCCGCTTATTCCAATGGCCGACACACTCAAAATGGCCGCTGGAGCTGTACTATAAAGAGGACTCACCAACATGGCGGATGGCATTAGCCGGCACAGCAGACACACTCAAAATGGCCGCTGGAGCTGTACTATAAAGAGGACTCACCAACATGGCGGATGGCATTAGCCGGCACAGCAGATACACTCAAAATGGCCGCTGGAGCTGTACTATAAAGAGGACTCACCAACATGGCGGATGGCATTAGCCGGCACAGCAGACACACTCAAAATGGCCGCTGGAGCTGTACTATAAAGTGGGTTGCGTGGAGATCTTGAGCAGAATGCTAAAGCCCCGAATCTTCACGTCAGACCCCAAGACCAGGCAACCCACAACTCTGCAGGCTAAAGGCAAAACCCTTCCCAAGTAGGGCTAGTGGGGCTGGTTATGCGTCATGGGGAGCATCATTCACACTGCCTCGTTCTTTAGGGCTGTGCCGTCCTTGTCGAAATGGTTGTCCATGCGCTGAACCATGATGGGCGTAACTCAGGGGAATTGCACACCCACCGTCCCTCTTTCGTGGGGGTTGTAGCTGCATGCTGGTCTCAAAATGATGAGACATCTGACTTTCCCACAAGGCAAAGCCACAGTTCTAGATGCCGTCACAAACTGCCTGAATGTGACTCAACGGGTGTGGCCTGAAAAATTCAGGTTCCACTTGTGTAAAGAGCCAAGTGGGATAGGCCCCTTCCAACTCTGCTATTCTATGATTCTATGATTAATCTGTGGAGGAAGGAAGGAAGGAAAGAAGGAAGGAAGGAAGGAAGGAAGGAAGGAAGGAAGGAAGGAAGGAAGGGCAGGTGCATGTTTCAGCCCTCAGGGTTCATATAGCTTTTTGTTTTCCTTGAACATGAATGTTTCCCCCATCGAAACCACAGGGATGGGAAAGGCCTGTCACAATTCCAGCATTGCAATGACCATGGGAACCGCCTACCAATGAAAAGAAGGTCCATACACTGCTCCACATCCCACCTCCACCATTCTGCATTGTGTGAGCTGTGGCCCCAATTCTTACGCAGACCTGGAAATGCCCAGCGCTGCCCTGTTTTGAGCCCAGATCCAGATCCAGCAAACCCAGATGTGGAAAGCCTGCTTCTTCCTGCCGCTCCTCCTTGCTGGATCAAAAATATCCGCAATGCTCTTCTGCCATCTACTGGACTCTCAGAAATTACAATGTGCATCTTTGGAAAATAAATTATTATTATTATTTATTTATATAGCACCATCAATGTACATGGTGCTGTACAGAGTAAAACAGTAAATAGCAAGACCCTGCCGCATAGGCTTACAATCTAATAATCATGTGTCTCAGAGATAGCCATAGGATTGATAATTTCAGCAGTTTTGAAAATACATACAATCAAGGGAACATACCATAGCTTGTAAACACTTCAGTTCAGGTATTTTTTTTCAAAAAAGAAAATATATGTGGGCTGACTCAGTTGATCCCAAATTCAGGGAATATATAAAGATGTCTGTCACTCCCTATAACACGGTGAGTGGTGCCTCCTGGAATGAAATAAGTTCGTAGCTAATATTTTTTATTTTAAAAAACAAGAAAGCCCAGAAGGCGTCTCATTGTTAAGCACAATGCCAAACTTCAAACTGAAACTCTAACTGCTGATATCTACTTACATAAATCATTGACTGACCCAACTCCCGTAGGTTCATAACAAGCATTTGAAAGCCAGTTTGGACCTCCAAGAGGAACGGGGAGGGGGGAGGTGAGGTGGGGCCCATTGAGTACTTCCGTGAGAGACGGGTGCCCTACCCACTGTGGGAACTGCGATGGTGACTCTACCACAATGTGCTGAACATGCGGGGATGCCAGCCGTGGCGCAGGGGGTCGGAGGAGGCGGAGGCGTGCGTGCGGCTGCAATGCCAGAAGCTCGCTGTACGGACAGGCGTGACACAGCGAGAGACCATCGAGCACGTTGTTAGCACGTGCCCGGCCTCGAGGCGGATGTGGGAAAACGTTGCGCAAGCGCTCGACTGGCCAGGCCTGCTCACGCATCCGTGGCAAAGTATCGCATGGGGGCAGGAAATGACAGAGGGGGTGCCTGGGCCACGAGTCAAGCAGTCGGGGGGGAGGCAAGGGCAGCAGGGAAGATGCTGGGAGGTGCCCTGGACGACGGTCCGTTTGGTCAACCTCTATGTGTTGCTGGCGTTGGGCTTCCAGAGATGGCATGAGATCAGGACACGTGCTGAATGTGATTCTGCAGGCTCGGTGGCGGCGGTGTGCAGCCAGCTGGAGGCGCTTAGTCGCCGGGAGAGGGGGAGGTTCCCCTCGCAGAAGTGGAGGCGCCTATGGCCATGGAAGGCGGGAAACCTGGCGCCGCCAATCACGTAAAGGAGACAACGCCCAAAGTGAAAACAGCAGAGCAGGACTTTGTATTAGTCAGGGGAGGTCGGGGAACAGCCGTTTTGTAACACGTTTTCGCACATGAGTGTACATTTGAAGCCAGGTGGATAGATTTGATGAATAAAAACCTAAAAAAACAAACAAAAAAACTCCTAAAACCTAACCCTAACCCTAACCCTAGCCGATGTCTACGGGGCTGTGCGGGAGTGGAAGGTGCCGGCGAGTGCGCTGCAGCCGATGCCGACACCACCAACAGTGCAAAAAGTGGCGGACGGGGACAAGGCGGACATCGTCCAGTTGAAGCGCCGCCTGTGTTGGGAAATGCTACAGGCACACCTCTGGAGGCCGCATGCCGAGAAGGAGCGCGCAAGGCGGCAGGGTCGTCCGCGGTACCTGCGGGAGCTGACCTTTCTCATAGAGACCTTCCAGGACCGCCAGGTGCCCTACCGCTTGTGAGAGACGCGCTGGCGGGCCTTCCACCTGGTGCTCAACGTACAGGGCTGCAAGCCGTGGCTTCGGGCCAAGGGTGAGGGTGGGCAAGCCTGCGTGCGCATACGCTGCCAGTGGGAGAACGTGGGCTTCGGGCACGCCGCAGAGCAGGAGACGGTCGAGCACACTGTGCGCACGTGCGCGGCTACACGTCTCTTGTGGCAAGAGGTTGCGAAGCAGCTAGATTGGCCCGATTTGCTCGCTCAGCCCTGGGAAAGCATTGTTTCAGGGCAGGAGCCGCAGGGCGGCGTGCGCGGGCCGAGGAAAAAGATGGAGTGGGAAAGGCAGGGGGCAGTGCTGAGGCCAGAACCGAAGGGGGAGGAAGAGGCGAGGAGGAGGATGCCGCCTCCACCAATACCTCCGCCAATGCCGCCACAGCCACCAAAGCCACTGGAGGAAGGGGGAAAGGGGGAAAAGAGAGAAAAGCAAGGGGCATCAGGGAAAAACAGGGGATAATCAAGGGCAGCAGGATAGGAGGAATGGCAAGGCGCAAGGGGGGGCTGGAGGAGCACCAGGACCACCAAAAGCAGTGGGTGGTGACTTGGGGAGGGGGGCTGGACCAGCAAGCCGAAAGGGAAAGCGTGGAGGGTAGCAAAGGGCTAGATGACAAGGGGCCAGGGCTGTCTAGCCAGCGGACAGAGGGAGCGAGGCAAAGGGAGCTACGTGGGCACGATCTGATGCAGATTACTGGGGGGTGCCCTGGCCCACGGTTTGGCTGCTCAATTTGTACGTCCTGCTGGCCCTCGCATTTCAGCGGAGATGGGAACTCAAGGACGGCGTCGAGCGTGAGGCGGCACGCTCAGCCGGCATCCTTTGCAGGCAGCTCGATGAACAGTATCAGAGGGACAGAGAGCGCCTGCCCACGCAGCAGTGCAGACGACGATGGCCATGGAAGGGAGGACACCTGCACACGCCCATCTAACTCCACCCAAGCGGAGGCACTAAGGATGTATTAGTGGCCAGGCAAGTCAGCCAACAATTGTATTAGTTTGGGGAACACCCAGGGGGGAGGGTTTGGGCCGTTTGTTTTTGTGACGCGTTTTCGTGATCGGGCATGGATTCTGGTGGCCAGATGGAAGAGGGGCTTGCACCAATTTAAAAAAAAAATCTCATTCTTATCCCGAACCCGAACCTGAACCCGAACCCTGAACCCGAACCCGAACCCTGAACCCGAACCCCGAACCTGAACCCCTAAACCTGAACCCGAACCCTGAACCCGAACCCTGAACCCAAACCCCGAACCCGAACCCTGAACCCGAACCCCGAACCTGAACCCCTAAACCTGAACCCGAATCCTGAACCCGAACCCTGAACCCAAACCCCGAACCCAAACCCCTAAACCTGAACCCAAACCCAAACCCAACCCCATTTTGAGTTATGGCTTTAAAAGCTGATCAGTTATGGCACAGACTGAGATTCTGGCACATAACCTTTTGTGTTAAGTCTCTGTCTGGGCCTTCCAGAGACTAGCAGAGGTTGCAGCGGTTCTCAGCCAAGTCAGCAAAGACGTGAATTAAGACAGAGATTCATGTAGGTTAAAACAAACCTTTTTTACTGGCAAATAAATATATAATTTAGTTATGGCAGTACAGATACAAATACTTACCAACAGTCAGTCAATACAGCTCACATCAAGTTGGGTAAGGGACAGGGAAGTGTAATGAACATGAAAACACATTTACTTTTATAGACTACCTGTACAATGATGCAACTCCTTGCAACCCCTAATTGAAGACAATCAGTTAGACAATTATTCAATTATGACACTCAATGTCCAGGTGTAGAGTTGACCTTTAAGTTTCTGCTGAGTCTTCTGTGATTCCAGATCCTCAGCAATTAACAAAGCAATGGAAAACATAACCAAGATCCATTCCAGGAGCCAACAACCCAAACCTTAACCCGAACCCCAAACCCAGAACCCAAACCCAAACCCACTGAGCCCCTTGTTGTACGTGTTAGTATTAGATACTGTATTGTGCAAACTACAACTAGATGCAAACGTGCAGGGCCTGATTAAGACCCTGGTCCCCCCACGGGATGTGCGCATCAAGTTTGTGGTCCATGCAGATGACATTTCCCTATTAGTGAATAATAATGAAGAACTCTTTAAAGTAAGGACAATATTTGAAGACTATGGTCAAGTTTCGGGGGCACAATTAAATTTTCAAAAAAGTTTTTTGGTAAAATTGGGTGAAATGGAAGAAGAAATGCAAGTCATGTCCTTGGATGAGGTTTTTCAGGTTGGCATACGACGCATCTCGAAAGAAAGAGGGGACCTAGTTGATCAGGTTAAAATCTTAGGATTGTTGTTTTCAATTAAGAGAGGAGGATAGAAGAAAAATTGGCTGGATTGGGTAGAAAAACTAAAAGAGAAAGTCAAAACGTGGCAAAAATGGGAACTTAACATCTATCAGGAAGCGGTGTATGTTAAGACGTACGTCATTCCTGTGGCAGCAAACCTAGCCGCGGTATACCCACCCCCTCTGTCGATAGCAAAACAAGCAGAAACTATTTTGTTTAAGTTTCTCTGGGGAATGGCTATTTCCCCCCTAGCCAGAGCGGTAGCTTTCAAAAGGATTGAGGAAGGAGGACTGGATTTCCCAGCAATCACTATGAAATTTATAGCAGGCTTCCTAAGTTTTAATTTTGGAAAGTATGCTCTTTGGGAACGAAGCAAAATATATTCCCATGCGTGGATACTGTTATTTGCTAAACACTGGGACAATAAGGATTGGATGGAGAAATGGTGGGGAAAAGGAGAAATATCTTTTCGGGTTTCTGAGACTATTAGACCCAGACCTTTTCTGGGAAATGTACACAGCTTTAAAACAGTATAAAGTCAAAGTAGCATGGGTGAATGAAGGGAAACATCTTGTGAAGGAAGTGAAGCGAAAGTTGTATAGAGAAATGTTAGAAGTAAATAGTTTTCAACAACACAAGGAGAAAATTTTAACAAAGGAGTCGCTTTCAGAATATCTTAAACGTCAAGAGTATCCGATAGATTATTTTACAGATAAGCGAATTCCATATAGTTTGTGGGATATACGATGGCAATTTTATCACCAGGTGTATAAGTTACAGGTGAAAAAACCATGGCTATCCAAAGAAAAACAGATCTGTCCTCGGTTACACTGTAAAAAACTGGAAATAACAAAAGGGATTATAGGTTTAGAATCGATGGAACATTTTTTAAAAGAGTGTCATGGAGCAAAAGAAACTTGGACTAAATTAGCGGGTGCTTTGGACTGGCCACAGCTTAGTCAACAACCGTGGGAGGCGATTGTATCCAGAACAGAACCGATCGGAGTTGTTACAGGACCAAGGAAAGTCGTCAACAGAAAAAGGAAAAGGAAGTATGATCTACAACACACGGACTTAAAAGGGACATGGACAGTGCCATGGAGCACAGTGAGATTAATCAATCTCTTTGTTATTTTGGCTTTGACGATTCAGAGGAGGGAAGAAATAAAAACACAGCTACCCTATAAAATAGACAGTTCAGTAAGGTTTATTTTGAACCGAATACAGGTATTAAGTACATTTGAAAAGGGTAGATTACCATCTTTTAAATGGCAAAAATTCTGGCCATGGATGGCAGAGAGCACTCCTGCAATTACGTGAAACTTTGTATAGAAGAAAACATAAATCTAATGCGCTTATAAGATTAGAAATTTCTGTGTACTAGATATAAGTTAGAGAGTATTGTTTATGTATTAAACCACCCAATCAAGGAGAAGACGAGGACGAAACTTTTGAGAAACAAACTGCCAGTGTTTCAAGGAAGTGTGATGTAGTAGTGATGGGGGACTTCAATTACCCTGATATCTCTTGGGAGACCATTACTGCCAAAAGCGGCCCTTCCAAGAAATTCCTGACATGTATGGGTGATCACTTTCTCCTACAGAAAGTGGTGGAAGGAACTAGAGGGTGGCAATCCTTGACTTGTTATTGACCAATAGGGATGACTTAGTGGATAAAGTGGCAGTTACGGGAACTCTGGGGGAAAGTGGCCACGTTATACTTGAATTCTTGATTATGAAGGAGACAAAAGCTGAGTGTAGCCATACACGTTCTCTGGATTTTAGGAAAGCTGATTTTAATAAACTCCGAACTATGATAAGTAAGGTCCCATGGCAAATGAGCCTAATGAGAAAAGGAGTGCAGGATGGGTGGGAGTATTTTAAAAAGGAAATTTTAAAGGCACAGTTACAAACAATTCCAACAAGGAGAAAAGATAGAAGACAACAGAGGAAACCAATGTGGCTCCACAAAAAGCTTAGAGATGACCTGAAAACAAAAAGGGATACATATAGGAAGTGGAAGGAAGGCCAGGCTACAAAAGAAGAGTACAGACAAGTGGCGCAGAAGTGCCGAAATGGTGTCAGGAAGGCTAAAGCTCAGAATGAGCTGAGATTAGCGAGGGATGCTAAAAGCAATAAAAAGGCTTTCTTCAGATACGTGAGTAGTAAAAGACAGAGGAAAGAAATGGTGGTTCAACTGCTTAATGAGGATGGCAAATTGATAACAGATGACAAAGAAAAGGCTGAAGTGCTCAATTCCTACTTTGCCTCAGTATTCTCCCAAAAGCGGGTCTATGACCCCCCTGGAAAAAGTGAAGCAGAAGTTGAGGGGGCAGGATTACAGTTTGAGATTGATAAACAAATGGTCAAAGAACACCTAATTTCCTTGAATGAGTTCAAATCTCCAGGGCCCGATGAACTGCATCCTAGAGTAATGAAGGAGCTAGCGGAAGAACTCTCAGAACCTTTGTCTATTATCTTTGCAAAATCATGGAAGACGGGTGAGGTGCCGGACGACTGGAGGAGGGCTAACGTTGTCCCTATCTTCAAAAAGGGCAAAAAGGAGGAACCTGGGAACTACAGACCAGTCAGTCTGACATCCATCCCTGGGAAAATTCTGGAGCACATTATAAAGAAGTCAATCTGTAAACACCTTGAAATCAATGCAGTGATCACTAGAAGCCAACATGGATTTGTCAAGAACAAGTCCTGTCAGACAAATTTGATCTCATTTTTTGATAAGGTAACCTCCCTTGTGGGCCGTGGGAACACTGTGGACATCATATATCTTGACTTCAGCAAAGCTTTTGACAAAGTACCACATGACATTCTGATTAACAAACTAGCTAAAAGTGGGCTAGATGGAACAACTATTAGGTGGATTCACAGTTGGCTACAGAATCGGACTCAAAGAGTACTTATCAATGGAACCTTCTCAAACTGGGGAGAGGCAACGAGTGGGGTACCGCAGGGCTCAGTCCTGGGCCCAGTGCTCTTCAACATTTTTATGAATGATTTGGACGAGGAGGTGCAGGGAACGCTGATTAAATTTGCAGATGATACAAAATTGGGTGAGATAGCAAATACCCTGGAAGACAGAAACAAACTTCAAAGTGATCTTGATAGGCTGGAGTGCTGGTCTGATAACAACAGGATGAAATTTAATAGCAATAAATGCCAAGTTCTACATTTTGGAAATAGAAACCAAAGGCACAGTTACAAGATGGGGGATACTTGGCTCAGCAATACTACAAACGAGAAGGATCTTGGGATTGTTGTAGATCGCAAGCTGAATAGGAGCCAACAGTGCGATATGGCTGCAAGAAAGGCAAATGCTATTTTGGGCTGCATTAATAGAAGTATAGCTTCCAAATCACGTGAGGTCCTGGTTCCTCTCTATTCGGCCCTGGTTAGGCCTCATCTAGAGTATTGCGTCCAGTTCTGGGCTCCACAATTCAAGAAGGATGCAGACAAGCTGGAGCGTGTTCAGAAGAGGGCAACCAGGATGATCAGGGTTCTGGAAACAAAGCCCTATGAAGAGAGACTGAAAGAACTGGGCATGTTTAGACTGGAGAAGAGAAGGCTGAGGGGGAGACATGAGAGCACTCTTCAAATACTTGAAAGGTTGTCACACAGAGGAGGGCCAGGATCTCTTCTCGATCCTCCCAGAATGCAGGACACGGAATAACGGGCTCAAGTTAAAGGAAGCCAGATTCCAGCCGGACATCAGGAAAAACTTCCTGACTGTTAAAGCAGTACGACAATGGAATCAGTTACCTAGGGAGGTTGTGGGCTCTCCCACACTAGAGGCCTTCAAGAGGCAGCTGGACAACCATCTGCCAGGGATGCTTTAGGGTGGATTCCTGCATTGAGCAGGGGGTTGGACTTGATGGCCTTGTAGGCCCTGGACCCTGACCCCTGACCCTTACTTCTGAAGGAGCAAGGTGTGTCTCACTGGAGCTCCTGAGTGAGATTACAAACAACAATTCCTGTTAGCAAACGTAACTCCATTTTAGAAAAATCTTGCTCTGTTTCATCCAAACCCCCTGTGCTATGTAAGTTATTTTTCAGAATCAGCACTTAAGGAATCGGTTTGAACCAAACCCAGATGCCTGCTGACATTTAGTCAGAACCAGCACAATGTACACATTTTTAGAACAATGGCAGGAAAAAGCATATGTAATGTTAACTGTATAAATAATTGTAATTTCTTGTACTCAGGGTCCGAATGGCATTTAAGCTTTTCGCACCCAGAGCTGCAGCCTGAAAGCCTAAAATAAATCTACTGCATCCTCCAAACTTGATCTGTGCCTTTCTATGGGATCCGCCCTTAGGAAGAAAGAACCAGATATTTGTCTAACATTCCTATCCAGAAATCCAGCGGATATGCCGGAACCCAAATATCGAAGGTTGCCGGAGTAGACTCTCAGGCATCTTTTGATGCGAGAATGGACCTCCAAACTGAAGGGGTTCCCCCAACAAACTTTGAAGAAGCAGGGGCCCCCAGGGAACTCAAGAAAACCATGGAAGAGGCTGCTGCTTCTATTATTGCTACTGAGAAGGTGGGCCCAAATTTATTACAAGGCCAAAGGATTTCCAGCCCCACAGATAGTGAGGGGGTCCTTCAAACTGAAGGGGAAACTAGCCCAGAGTGTGGGGGAAAACAGAGGGAATTTCAAAGCAAGAAGAAAAGGGAACAGAAGTGCCATGGCCTACAGGAATAAAGAAACAAACTGTAGATAGGGAAGGCCTTGCTATGCAGGCAAACGAAGAAGCAGAAAAACAAACGGCACAGAGTGTTTTAAACACTCAAGCAGAGAAACAAACAGAGGAAAAACTGCCCCCGCAAAGGGACCTGTTTCGGTAGAGGGGCCGATGATTAACCCCTCCACACAAAAGGAAAGAAAAACATATGCTTATTTGGACTTTTATGAAAAAATAAAACCTTTACTGACAAACAGTGAAAGGGGAGAAAAGCTCAAGAAAATCATTAGCCAAATTCAAGACTTATGGGGAAAAGAGGAATGTTTGGACACCATGCTTGAAAATGGAAAAAAGGGACTATGGCTTAGAAAAATGTAGGAAGGAAAAAATGATTATTTTAAGAACTCTAAATGACCTGGAAAAGCGTTTTGACATCATTGCTCTGCAATTAGAAACAGAAACGCAGCCTGAGGCGGGTAGTGCTATATAAATAAATAAATAAATAAATAAATAAATAAATAAATAAATAATAATGGGGAAAAATAGGGTGGGCAAAGGAAAAACTTTTACAAAAACTTTGGAATTTCAAAAAGAAGAGATGGGGGAAGACAGGGATCGCTCACCCATTAAATCCAATGTCATCTTTGTGGAGGAAAGTATCCTGCAAAAACAAGGTCCCTCATCTGGACTGTTAGCAAACATAACTCCATTTTAGAAAAATCTTGCTGTGTGACTTGGGAATGAACTCTGTTTCACCCAAACCCCCTGTCCTATGTAAGTTGTTTTTCAGAATCAGCAGTTGAGGAATCGGTTTGAACCAAACCCGGATGCCTGCTGACATTTAGTCAGAACCAGTACAATGTACACATTTTTAGAACAATGATGGGAAAGAGGCATATGTAATGCTAACTATACCACGTATACATTTTTAGAATAATGGCAGGAAAAGAAGCATATGTGATGTTAACTGTATAAATAATTGTAATTTCTTGTATTCAGGGTCCGAATAGCTTTAGAGCTTTTCGCACCCAGCGCTGCAGCCTGAATAAATATATATATATCCTCCAAACTTGATCTGTGCATTTCTATGGGATCCGCCCTTAGGAAGAAAGAACCAGATATTTGTCTAACAAATTGGTGACTGCGACTCGGATGTCTTCTAAGTTGGATCGCTGTCGGCCATTCTGTCGAAGTGTGGGGCAACTAGGGTGTGGCCACAGGACTGAATTCAGTCCTTCCTCTTTGCCTCAAGACCACAGACTGACCGATGCCGATGTCCAATTAGGCAAGGATCTGAAAGTCTGACAAATTTAGACACAGACTTTGGAAAGGCGTCTTAAGTTGGCAATTAGACGTAATTGCATATTGGTTCGCAATTAGAAATAGTTGCATTGTATTGTTTGGCAGTTAGACGTGACTGCAATATTGTCTTTGGAGTTCCCGGGAACAGGGGTAAGTGTAATTCTTTTCTTCAAATTGGAAGTTCAGACTTGTCTGAATTTCACTTGGGAAGACATGGGAGTTAAAGTCCCAGTCTGTAGAAGAAAGTTCCTTAACCCCACTTGGTTATATGTTGGGAAATTTCTCTGTCCTTTGTGGTGTTGTGCTAAAAATGTTTGTTGTGTTAAAAATGTTTGTTGCGTTAAAAATGTCTGTTGTGTTAAAATGTCTAAAGATGAATTGATTAAGTTTTGTGATTGTGAATGGCCAATTTTTGGCACTGGATAGAGACCAGGGGGGTCTTTTGATGACGTCACAGCCTGCCCCCTCTTGGCTTTTAAAAATGTAAAATGCAAAGGTGTAATATTATGTTAATACAGAAATGGTTTAAGGAGTTAAAGTCCCATGTTTTACCCCAGAGTGAAACCTTTGCACCCCCCCTTCTCAAGGAGGCAAAGATGATCCCTTTGATCATCCCCCTTTGAAACCTACCCCCAAGAATAAGGTTCGCGCTCCCAGCAGGGCATCGCAGTCAATAGGATTAAGACAAAAGAAGTTAAAGCCCCCCCTTCCTCTGACTCTGATCAAGAGGAGGGAGCGTTTGCCCCGTCATGAGTAATGCCGCTCCGCTTGCGAACATATTTGCTTACTCTCTCTTCTTCACGTCAAATCTGCACAATTGGAAAAACCAGAACCCCTCATTTAGCGAAGACCCAGAGAAGTTGGCAAGTCTGTTCGAATTTATAGGAGTTGGGGGGGGGGGGCTCAGCGGATGCCGCTGATTCAGCTCATGCCTCAGGCAAGATCCCAGCAGGGGAACTGGCCAGGCAGAGAGAGCACCGCCTATTACAATTGTATAGTAGCTGGTTTAAGATAGATTGTTTCGTAAACCAGTGAACCTGTCTAAAGTTTTTGAAATCAAACAGGAGAAAAACTGAGAGCCCTTCCGCTTTTTTTTTTTTTGGAATGGCTGACAAATACTTTTAAAATGTATTCTGGCATAGAATCATAGAATAACAGAGTTGGAAGGGGTCTACAAGGCCATCTAGTCCAACCCCCTGCTCAATGCAGGAATCCATGGATCCCTTGGCATGGGTCCCTTGGATGATACCAACCAAAGGGTAATAGTGAATCAGTTTAGATACAACACAGCCAGATATATATATATATATATATATATATATATATATATATATATATTATGCAGAAGATAGATGGAGTGTATGGGAAAGGAATTGGAGAACTTTTAGAGATTGCTCAAGCAGTATATGATCGAAGGGATGAGATAGATGAGAAGAACCAGGTGAGGCAACAGGCAAAATTTATTGCCCTAGCCTTAGAGGAGAAAGACAAAAAGAAAGTTAGAAATCAGGAGGAGGTTCAAGAAGGCAGGCAAGAAGGCAGCCCCTTGATAAGAGTTAATGTGCGTTTTGAACAAGGACAATGAAAACAAGAATGCCCTATTTTAAAGGCAAAATTGGAACGTGAAAGTCCCCGAGGAGGGTCTGGACCAACACCAGTTCTTTATGAATCCCAATGAAGGGGATCCGGGTCGGGCTCCCCCATTCTTCAAACTGATTCAGCCAGCACCGACCCAGTGGTTAAGATTAAAGTGGGGGATAAGACCTTTACGCGCCCTCTACTGACCAAAGTTGGAAACACTCACTTGAAACATGCAGGACATCTGGGCTGAAAATGGGAAGAGAGATGAATAAAGCGTTTTTAAGACCTTAAATCAGCATTACAGGTGCCACCCGCATTAGCCTTACCCGATTACCGGAAGCCATATCATATCGCCTGTACGTGCACGAAAAGAAAGGAGTGGCCTCAGGATTGCTGTGCCAGAAGCTGGGACCTTCATGGAGACCGGTAGGCTATTATTCTAAAGTCTTAGATCCTGTAGCTAAAGGTTGGCCTGCATGCTTGAGAGCTGTCGCTGCCACCGCCCTCCTCGTCCAGGAAGCGGACAAGCTGACCATGGGAGGAGAGATGGAAGTTCTTGTGCCACATGGAGTGCCCCAGATCCTAGGATCAGGAGGAGGAGATATCTCAACCCTGCACGGCAGTCAAGGTATGAAATTGGATTATTGTTAACTGAACGATTGACTTTCAAGGCCATTGCCTCTTTAAATCCTGCAACATTGCTACCTGAAGGAACCTCAGAGGAGGGCCCCGAGCATGACTGTTTAGAGACTTTAAGTCTAGAATCCAAGTCTAGACCAGATTTAAATGATATTCCCCTTGAGCATCCTGATGTGACTTATTTTGTCGACGGCTCTAGTTTTGTAACTGAAGGGAAAAGACACACAGGAGCAGCTGTGGTAACCAGTGAAGAAATCATATGGCAAGAGAGATTACCTCCACATTTCTCTGCACAAGCCGCTGAATTGATTGCTTTAACGTGAGCCCTCAAGTTTAGAACAGGTAAACGCCTAAATGTATATACAGACTCTCGTTATGCTTTCTCTGTATTATATGTACATGGTGCCTTATGGAAAGAAAGAGGTTTCATCACTGCCAATGGACAGCCTGTCATGCACTGAGGTCTCATCAATGACCTATTACAAGCCCTGATGCTTCCCCTTGAAGTGGCTGTGATGCATGTGCAAGCCCATGGACGTGCGCCTGGAGAAGAATTGAGAAAAGGAAACCATAAAGCAGACCCAGCTGCTAAACAGGCTGCCCTGCAAGGAGAAGCAGGAATTTTCCTAATCAATCCCACCAAGCTGCCACCACCCATGAACGAGTACACAGAGAGACTATAGCTCGAGAAGCCAAAGCCCAGAAGAATGAGAGTGGTTGGTGGATAACCCCCAAAGGACTTGCAGTACTGCCTTGATTGATCATGAGAAAAATCTTACAAGATCTTCATCAGAACCTGGGACATCCTGGAGCCAGCAGCATGGTGGAACACCTGCAAAGAACAACCATTGGAAAAGGGATGCACCAAGAAGCCCAAAGAATAGCCGCAACCTGCACCATCTGTCAGAAGACCAACATTCCTGGACGACCCCCTCCAGCGATGGGAGGAAGACCGTGGGCACACTACCCATTCCAGCGTCTACAAGTAGACTTCGCCGAAATGCCTCCTGCCAAAGGGTTTAAATATTTGTTAGTTTTTGTTGATCAGCTCACGGGTTGGATGGAGGCCTTTCCTTGTCAGAATAACCAGGTTAAATCTGTAGTTCAAAAGTTAATGTCAGAAATTGTAACTTGCTTTTCCTTACCTGAAGTCATAGAAATCAGATCAAGGAAGCCATTTTACTTCTAAGATAGTGCAGGGGGTAGCTAAAAGAGCTAGGGATAGATTGAAAGCTCCACACTCCTTGGAGGCCACAGGCCTCAGGACAAGTGGAAAGAATGAATAGGTCCTTGAAAGAAACACTTAAGAAAATCCAGCTAGAAACCTCTCAAAATTGGGTAGATGCCTTGCCCCTAGCCTTAACAAAGCTTAGGAGAATGCCTCGCAAGGGTTTAAAGATATCACCTTTTGAATTGATGTTTGGGTTTCCACCACGTGTGCTGACTGGGATAAGGGAAGAAGTTAAGTGGGAAATGGGAGACCAGATGTTATTTGATCATGTAACTGCCCTTCAGTCTGTTTTAACACAGCTCCACAAGTACGCCGCACCCTTCCAGCGATTGCCACTTGATGCCCCGATCCATCGCTTCCAGACTGGAGATGAAGTGTTGTTGAAAAAGTGGAACCCAGATTCTGATGGCGTACGGTGGGAAGGACCTTATTCAGTAGGACTTGTAAGCCATTCAGCAGTTAAGTTAATTGGACTAAATAAATGGACTCATTGTTCTAGAATTAAAGCCTAAAGGCCACCCCTGCCTCCTTCGAGCCTTGCATGCTCGAGGGACACGGGCAACCTTGAGGACAGCAACCCTCCCTCTCTGAACTCACCAGAAGCAGCTCAGAGCATAGGACAAGAATCCAACAAGGATCAAGACAAGCGTGTTAAGTATACTTGTATACCTCTTGGAGGCACCAAAGTTAAAATTGTGAAAAATCAGTAGATGGGTGGGCCTCCAAAGTGTGCACTATCATACAGCAGCTGAACCAGTCATTCGAAATTTTGTAAGCCCACTGCCCCAAGGAGAACAGAACAACACTGTTGTGTGGACACAAGGAAAAGGGCCTCAGAAAAATCCCTACATCTTTCAGAGATTAGGGACTGTAGAGCCCAAAATCTACTGGCCTTCGTGGTATAGGCGGCATCCAAAGAATTATCGGCCTCGGCCCTAAATTAAAAATAAGTGTGTAACCACTTTAAAAGTAAAGAGTCTCAATTAGATACTCCCATTTGTGTACACCACGATCGGCACCCATCAAAGTGTGCCGTTTCCACGATAGGCCATGTCTACTTTTAAAAGATTCAGAAGCATGGCCTTGGTCCTGCTTGAATGCTTGATCCTAATCCAGACGGGACAAGGAAACTGGTTCAAAACACATGCTGAATATATGTTTAACCAACATGGACAAGATGCAATTTTGTTTTATGAACATCCTCTTACTGTAAGAGACTTTGCCATGATACCTAGTTTAATTACTGATCCTGACGTGGTTGTAGGAGCTCTGCAAGCCACGCTAGGGAATAAAGGAGCAGGTACTCTTTTTACTAAAGTAAGTAGCAGTGAATTCAGAGCAAACCCACACCGAAGGTTTAAAACCAATAAGTACACCAAAGGAATGTGTTTTTGTTGTTCACACTCAGGAAGTTGGAATAACAAGACCAAAGATTGGGGAAAGTGGAAGCCATTCTATGAACGATTAAAGAATTATTCCTATTGTTCTGATAAATTTTGGTTGTGGGGACAGAGAAATACTTCCATGTCTATTAACTCTCCTAATCAAACAACCTTTTCTGATATATATCCTGAATACCCAATGTTTCAGGCAAAATATTCAGGAAAAGGAGGAAGTATTTGCTCTGGATGGCAAGCCAGAGACCCCAATTTATGGTTCTTTTATAAAGGATGGGCCACTAACTATCACCCTGGAAACTACCAATGTGTGGACGTTGGGTATCTGACCATGCCAGTGCAAGTGGTAAAACTTGCTGGAACCAGAACTCGGAGAGAGACAGGGGGCTTAGGACAGCTAGTAGGACCCATAGGAAAGAATTGTAATGACATGGTGATTGTAGGAGAACAAATGTCTAAAACAGAACCTTCAAGAGTAGCAGGTGGATTATTCTCTGGAATCCTAACATTAGGAGCATATCCTGGCATCATTGCACAGGAAAACCGCAAAAGTATATTAGGCTTGACCTGCCGCTTAGAGAAAACTATAAATGCTACTGCAAGAATGATTAGAGCAATGCAATCTGAAATAGAAGACCTTAGTCAAGAAGTTGCACAGCAGCGTTTTGTATTAGATTATATTTTGGCCAAACAAGGAGGATATTGTAAGATAGTTGGTAAAGGGTGGCGAGTCACCTTTCAAGATTTAAATAAAACTATTGAAAATGAACTTGAGAATCTCCAGCATATGAATGGCCAAAATACAAGAGGGATCAGCGGACCAAATGATTGGTTTAACTGGCTTACCAGCTGGTTACCTGATTTAAGTTGGCTCAAGGGATTGATAATGATTATGTTAGCCGTATTGTTTGTTTGTCTAGTATTATCTTGTTGCTTTCCCTGTTTAATGGCTCTTATTCGCCACATGCAAAAAAAAGCTTGATGCAAAAACAAATGCTTGTAATGTATGAACAAATAGATGAAGGAATCAATGATAAACTGTGATTTATGATCTATAAACGCTTTAGAGGAGGGAGAAATGTTAGCAAATGTAACTCCATTTTAGAAAAATCTTGCTGTGTGACTTGGGAGTGAACTCTGTTTCACCCAAACCCCCTATCCTATGTAAGTTGTTTTTCAGAATCAGCAGTTGAGGAATCGGTTTGAACCAAACCCGGATGCCTGCTGACATTTAGTCAGAACCAGTACAATGTACACATTTTTAGAACAATGGTGGGAAAGAGGCATATGTAATGCTAACTATACCACGTATACATTTTTAGAATAATGGCAGGAAAAGAAGCATATGTGATGTTAACTGTATAAATAATTGTAATTTCTTGTATTCAGGGTCCGAATGGCATTTAAGCTTTTCGCACCCAGAGCTGCAGCCTGAAAGCCTAAAATAAATCTATGGCATCCTCCAAACTTGATCTGTGCCTTTCTATGGGATCCGCCCTTAGGAAGAAAGAACCAGATATTTGTCTAACACCATTGATGACTCAAATATGGTGGGGCACAGACTCATTCTGCACAGACTCGTTTCCCATCACTGCCCCTCCATCCACCTTCTCTGCTTGCTGCGGCCCTCCAGCCGTGGGGAGACAGACCGGCCTCCCCATTTGTCACAACGTGCCCCTCGCTTTCTCCTTCACTGCCACTTCCCCAACCAACCACCAGCTACTCATCGCCACAACCTGCCTGGGCAGTCTAAAGTCACGTGCCCAGATACGGAGAGGGGCCCTTGTCATCAATTTGCCCAGCACCGCACTGACCTCACTGCTAAAAATGAGGAAGTTGTCATAGCATTGCGGTGAGACAGAGGTGCGGAAAGCCAGGGTGTGCCAGGCAAGGGCCTGAGAGCAGAGCAGAAGTTGTTCTGCTTAAGGAAGGAAGCACAGAATGAGGACACCTCAGCTTCGTCACAGACATGCCGGGAACTGGCCACTGCAAGAATGGGGGAGGGAAGCAGAAGGCCAGTGTCATGAACAGCAGGGAGGGGGGGTTGTGCCGGAACGAATGTGGGGCCATCCTCAGGGACACCTGACACCTCCTGCCGAGGATTCAGCAAGTTTGGGATAAGGGATATGGAAGAAATCTGGGAACAGGCAAATCAAAAGAAACGCCTTTTCGCTCTGATTCTCTTGCAGAGAGCTTTCGGGGGCAACAACAGCTATGCTGACTCTATGATTCTTGCTACTTTTTAGCACTCTTCAAGTGCTTGAAAGGTTGTCACACAGAGGAGGGCCAGGATCTCTTCTCGATCCTCCCAGAGTGCAGGACACGGAATAACAGGCTCAAGTTAAAGGAAGCCAGATTCCAGCTGGGCATCGGGAAAAATTTCCTGACTGTTAGAGCAGTACGACAATGGAACCAGTTACCTAGGGAGGTCATGGCCTCTCCCACCCTAGAGGCCTTCAAGAGGCAGCTGGACAACCACCTGTCAGGGATGCTTTAGGGTGGATTCCTGCCTTGAGCAGGGGGTTGGACTCGATGGCCTTGTAGGCCCCTTCCAACTCTGCCGTTCTATGATTCTATGATTCTTTTTGTTTTTATTAGTTTTATCGGTTTGTGTATTTTTATAATGTTGAGTGCTACTTTAGACACATTTTGGGTTGGAAACAACAGAGTGCCCTTGTTCAGACAACACACTAAACTATGATGGTTAAGTGTTTTGAGCTAAACATTATGGCTCAGCGTGTCATGTGAGCCATGACTTAGGCCCTTTTCAGAAGACTCCTTAAACCACGGCTGTAACCATAGCGAATAAGGCAAAAAGCCTTGTTCACCATGGTTAAAGCCATGGTTTAAGGTGTCTTCTGACAGGGCCTCAGTCTGTCATGTGAACAATTCCTAACCCCGGTGGCTACGTAACCACAGTTGAAATATGCTCACTAACCATTTGCTGCAAATGGCTTAACTATGGCTCAGTGTGTTGTCTGAACAGGCCCAGTATCCATTTTAAAACAAATAAACAAACAACACTGAGCGATCTCACACTCATATGCATACACACACACACACAGGGCAACTCAACACACACGACTCAATGACCTAAATGGCCCCTTCTATGATCCTCTGGATCGATCTCTATTTTCATCTCCTACGAGAAAAGCAACATGAACTCTCTGCCTCCCCTTCACCAAAGGAGCCACCCAGCTTCAGGAAATGCAAGTTGACCCATCTGCTGAAGAGAACCTAGCACATGGGCAGAGCAATCCTATGTGTGTATATTCAGAAGTATACATAGGATTGCAGCCCAAAAGCAAGTTGCAGGAAGCCAGATTCCGGCTGGACATCAGGAAAAACTTCCTGACTGTTAGAGCAGTACGACAATGGAATCAGTTACCTAGGGAGGTTGTGGGCTCTCCCACACTAGTAGGGTGACCCTATGAAAAGGAGGACAGGGCACCTGTATCTTTAACAGTTGCACAGAAAAGGGAATTTCAGCAGGTGTCGTTTGTATATATGGAGAACTTGGTGAAATTTCCTCTTCATCACCACAGTTACAGCTGCAGGTGCCCTGCCCTCCTTTAAATCTGGTCACTCTAGTATAGCTCCTAGGGTGAAACAACCTGCTTCAACAATCATGGTGGTGGGAAGGGAGGATAGATGAAATGCAGGAACTGAATGGTGCAACGTGGCTGAATAGTGCAGTGAGACTTTTTAAAGTATTGGCTGTAGTATTTGTCTGTATGTGCGGTAGAGAAATTACTTGGATTTCACTTCTGGCAACAAAGCGGTGTCTTCTTTCAAAGCTTTGAATTACTGTTACTATTAGCATGTTTGTCTTAGGTTTAGTTTTCCTATCTATTTGAATGGGCTGGTGGTGGTTTGTTTTGTTAGTTTGTATGCTATATTATATTATATTATATTATATTATATTATATTATATTATATTATATGGCTGGGATGGGGTGGCATTTGACTGCAGGAAGGAACTGTGGAGTATACAGCATTGCAGCAGTATCACAAGCCAGCAATTTGAAGCCCCGGTCCTGCAATACAAGGCTATATTGAAGGGTAGTTCTAATACTTTGGAAATTTCTGGTGACATTTGTCTGTGAGCACCTAATCTGAATACAGACAGAGAAGGAGAAATAAAAATTGCACCGAAGACAACGTAATATTCAGACAGAGTATTTTCAGAGATGAAGGAGCTTTTTCTCTAAGTACATTCGTGTCTTGCCAACTGGTTCAGTTGGGCTTTGAGACTGGTTTGTTTGCTTGTTTTCTTTTTCCCAAGCTTCCGCAAGGAGGAGAAAAAAGAATCCCTTACAATGGGATCTCAAACAGCTTCCCAGAAGGGTCTTCCATGAAGGAAAGTTGCTTGAAAATGTAAATTATCTGAGATGCAGTCCCACCAATGAGCAGGTCTTCTGGTCGATGCCACTCATGAGGAACGGGGACGGGATCATTCATGAGGCACCTCAAGGAATCTACCTTGCATATCTTGTCAACCAGCAACAGCAGCACCATCCATAGCATCACCATCTCGACAACAAAGCTTCTCTCCCGGGAAGATACCCCTGTGCTTGCCTACAGCTTCATTGCCGGCATGGCATCAGACTACTTCAAGCAAGTGACAAGGGCTGGCAACGGTTTTCACAAAGACAGAAAGACAGGTAATCATCCTTACGTTTGACATCAATCAGATTTGAGGAGCATGCTTTCGAGGTCCAACAAGCTTGATTTGAGATCAGCGCTGTTCTAGGAAAGGGGGAAATGCTCAGAGTTCAAAGTGACATAGCATTCCCTGCCTCTCGCCCCCACCTGACAGCTTTGATGGGCACAAGTGCAGGGATTTATAACCTCTTTCAGACTTCCTTATGGGTTATTTAGTACTCACTAGAAAGCTGCTGGAGCTGTATCACGAAGAAGCAATAACAGCCACTTTGATAATTGCTGGGTGAGATAATTACAGCTGCCAAGTTGAGTCTCTGGAGCACCAAGAACCAGTATTGGTAGGAAACTTTGATTTTGGGCTCTTAGTGGCACCATTGGAAACAAATCTCTCTCCTCTGCTCCTTAGTGAGACAGCAAGTAAGAAGTTTCAAGGTGACCATTGTGAATTTAATCACAATCTCCATGGGATCTCTCCAAACTAAGAACTGTGTTTCTGGTCGCTATGTGAGGGTTCCACATCCTGTCTCTTTTAATTTGATTTTATTTATATACCACACATCTAATGATGACCTTTGGAGTGGCTTTATCATAAAACCTCAAAGAGTAATATATAACAATGAATGTAAAAATATTGCCAATGAAGAGTTCAATCCTATGCATGTTTAGATGGGGGGAGGGGGAAGTCCTATAAAACCCAGAATTCTCAAGGGGGTGTTTGCCACGACACAGGCTCTGAACACCAGACCTCACGTCTACCACCACTTCTTATGGGGTGACACAGGCTCTGAACACCAGACCCGGCCGAGGCTACTCCCTGCTCAAGCCAAGCACCACCACTTGATACGCCTGAGGCAAGGGATAAAGCCCACCTTCCTCCAAACTATGTGGAGAAAGGGGTTTAAAATGGAGAATGGATTTTAATATATATAATAATGCGCTGTGAGTTATATCTGCTTAGGTGAATGATTGTCAGAGTGGGTGTTATATGTGTAAACTTAAGATGATAAATGCCAAACAGACACGTGGGATTTTTGTGGTAGTTTTAAAACAAACAATCAAAATTTATTTTTAAAAGTTCATAAGCTTTGTTTCAAATAACATTTAAAAACCTTTTTGAAACCTTCCATACAATCCTGTCACTCTCACACTCGCGCTTTCCTTTCTCTCACACAATCACTCTTGAACTTTCTTTATTATCAGTATTGATTGTTATACATCCGCTACGTGCACACCACACCCTAAAGACACCACTCACTACACTGACTCTCAAATTTCCCAGAACTTAAGTCCCATAAATACAGAGAGCACTACAGACTCTAAGAGTACCTAACAAGTCTCCCTGAAAAGCCTTTCCCGAAAAGAACAAGAACAAGAACTTCTGAAAAGAACTCTGAAAAGAACTCTCCATCCCCTCAGTCCTTCCCTTATATATCACTCCTCCCCCCTCCCAAGACATTCTAACTCCGCCCACTCAGGCCAACATTCTAAATACCACAGACTTACAAACTGCAGACATACCTTTGGGAATTGACTTGTGGGGTGTAACGTCACAGTGTTCCCCAGAACTTCGTTATACTCAAGCTAATTTGCATTACCATCAATGTGCATTGCGGCTAATGTGCACTTGCACAAATTCATTAGTTAATGTGCATTTGTGCAAGTACACTTGTGCTGATGCACTAATGCAAATTAGCACTTATGCACCTTAGCGCAACAGCTAGTTGACTGCTGTGTGAACAGAGTGCTGGACTAGATGGACCCTTGGTCTGATCCATCATGGCTCTTCTTATGTTCTTATGTACTTCACCATTGGTGATGGCATAGAATCATAGAATAGTAGAGTTGGAAGGGGCCTACAAGGCCATTGAGTCCAACCCTCTGCTCATTGTAGGGATCTACCTTAAAGCATACCTGTTAAGGTCCAGCTGCCTCTTGAAGGCCTCTGGTATGGGAGAGGCCATGACCTCCCTAGGTAACTGGATCCATTGTTGTACTGCTCTAACAGTCAGGAAGTTTTTCCTGATGTCCAGCTGGAATCTGGCTTCCTGTAACTTGAGCCCATTATTCTGTGTCCTGCACTCTGGGAGGATCGAGAAGAGATCCTGGCCCTCCTCTGTGCGACAAACTTTCAAGTATTAGAAGAGTGCTGTCATCTCCCCGCAGTCTTTTCTTCTCCAGACTAAACATGCCCAGTTCTTTCAGTCTCTCCTCGTATGACTTTGTTTCCAGACCCCTGATCATCCTCATTGCCCTCTTCTGAACCCCCTCCAGCTTGTCTGCGTCCTTCTTGAAGTGTGGTGCCCAGAACTGGATGCAATACTGAAGAGGAGGCCTAACCAATGCCGAACAGAGGGGAACCACTACCTTGTGCGGTTTGGAAGCTATACTTCTATTAATGCATCCCCAAAATAGCATTTGCTTTTTTTGCAGCCACATCACACTGTTGGCTCATATTCAGGTTGTGATCTTCAACAACTCCAAGATGCGGTGTTCTCCACATCTCCTGAGGGCAATAGGCTAGCTTAGGAGAGCGTAAGATAGACCTGGAGCTCTGTTCTCCAGCACCTTGCTGCCACTCCACACCTCCCAGCAGCTGCCAACTGAGACAGCTGCCTCGCTCTGCCTAATGGCAGGGCCTGCCTGGCTATGTGCCAGGTTTTATATACTGGTCCTCACAACATTCTCTAACATCAACTGCATCCAACTTAGCCAAATGACAGCAGCTGAGATGCGCATAGCCTGCTTCTTTGTCAGTGTCAAGTCACAGACTGCGGTATCTCCTCCCTGACACAACCACATGTAATGGTATTATTTATTGTTTTACCAGGGAACACCCCTTTAAAAGCAATGCCCTGAATCTAAGAGAGGTGCTGGCTTGATTCTCTCTCATGTGAAAATTCCCATGGGTGACATTTGTAACTAAACACCTAAACACACACACACACACACACACACACACACACACACACACACACACGACTTCCTCACATGAGCAAAACAAGGCATGCTTGTGCCTGGCCAGTCACCAAAGTTCTCAAGTCCTTTTGATGACTTCAGTAACCTCAAGCACATCTCCTGCACCTTCCCCAGGTAATTCAGTTTTTTTAAAAAAAAATCCTGTGATAGCCCAACTCTGCTGAAATACCTTGTGTTTTCCTACCATGGTAGGATCTACACTACTGCTTTATAATGGTATTGAAGTGCTTTAACAACTGTTTGTGGCCCAGGACACATTCTGTATACTGCTTTCAAACTGTTACATCCTGCTTGGTGTAGACCTGGCCCCTGTACAGGGGAAGTTGCACTACAAAGCGCCCACTAGAGGGTGCTGTCACATGCAGGGCTTCAAGTGGCAAGAGGAGGGGACGTTTTCCATTACAAGCAAGGGGTTCTGTTTTCTAAAAAACAAAACAAGAAACATCATTGCACAAATGACAAGAAGGTAGGCCCAGCCATGTCTATGGCTGAGAGTTCTTTTTGGCTTCCAGTTGTGCAGAGGCCCTATTGCATCATCTTTTATGATGCGTTCCAGAACACTCTTAGGGTGCTGCTCCTATGGAACCTAGCCATTGGCTGGGTATTCCAGGTCTTGTTTGCATTGGGTTTGCGAACTTCCACTACAATTTATGGGGATGGCTTTGTATAGTCTCCTCTTTGCCCTTTGGGAATCTTGTTTCCTTCAGGGCAGAGATCTCATATTGGCCCTGATTATCTGTCTCATATGGAAACTCCAGCATTGTTTCCCTGCATGGCTTGAGGTATTTAACTGGCTCTACAGAAACTGCAGGTGTCCCTCTGCCTTCCCTGAAATGTTATCAAAGCTTTCAGCCATCATAGGATGGATAAGTACTGTATTCACCTCTTTGGCTGTCTTACTCAACTTCTGTTAACAACCATAGTAGTTAAGCATCTAATGTAGCATTTCTCAATACTGAGGCAAATTCACTTGACTCATGGAATTTGCTAGGTCTTGTTCCAGCAATGGGTATCCCTGCTAAAGGGCATCTCAGCATTCTGGAAGTGCTTTGTGTGTAGGGTGACCACTAGGGTGACCCTATGAAAAGGAGGACAGGGCACCTGTATCTTTTTCCTCCTAAACCTTCTCCTCATCTCTCATTCTCTCTTACTCTCAATGATGTTACGCTTACTCCGGTCAAGGAAGCTCGTAGCCTTGGCTTTATCTTCGACTCCTCGCTCTCCTTTATTCCTCATATTGAGGCAGTAGCTAAATCTTGTCGATTTTTCCTGTATAATATTGCCAGGATTCGATCATTTTTGTCTGTGTCTTCTGCCAAGACGCTTGTTCATGCACTGGTTATTTCACGGTTGGACTACTGCAACCTTCTTCTCTCTGGCCTTCCTTCTTCTCACATCAGTCCATTGGTTTCTGTTCACCACTCTGCCGCAAAGATCATCTTCTTGGCTCGCCGCTCCGACCATGTTACTCCGCTTCTGAAATCTCTTCATTGGCTTCCAATTCACTTCAGAATCCAATATAAACTTCTCCTGTTAACCTTCAAAGCTTTTCACGGTCTAGCTCCTTCCTATCTCTCCTCTCTCATCTCACACTATTGCCCCGCTCGTGCTCTTCGCTCCTCTGATGCCATGTTTCTCGCCTGCCCAAGGGCCTCTACTTCCCTTGCTCGGCTTCGTCCATTTTCGTCTGCTGCCCCTTACGCCTGGAACGCTCTTCCAGAACATTTGAGAACTACAAGTTCAACCACAGCTTTTAAAGCTCAACTAAAAACTTTTCTTTTTCCTAAAGCTTTTAAAACTTGATGTTGTGCAGACTTCTACTGTTACTTTCTACTGTTAGTTTTTCCCTACCCTGTGCCTGCTTACCCTACCCTGTACCTGTTTGCATTCTCTTCCCCTCCTTATTGTTTTACTATGATTTTATTAGATTGTAAGCCTATGCGGCAGGGTCTTGCTATTTACTGTTTTACTCTGTACAGCACCATGTACATTGATGGTGCTATATAAATAATAATAATAATAATAATAATAATAATAATAATAATAATTGTGTAGAAAAGGGAATTTCAGCAGGTGTCATTTGTATGCATGCAGCACCTGGTGAAATTCCCTCTTCATCAGAGCAGTTGAAGCCACAGAAGCCCTGCCCTGTGTTGTATCAGGTCACTATAGTATAGCTCCTGCAGCTTATATTATGTGTGTGCGTATATATATATATAATATTTTTATTATTTAGATTTTATAACACATACAATAATCACGTTACATCAACTTAATACACCACAATAATGAAATTAAAAAAGAACTTATTGAAATAATCTAATACTGTCTCGTGCACCCCACCACCTGGGACCCTTATTCTCCTTTCCAAAATTGTAATGTATCCTGCGACGGTTTACTCCCTTTCCCTTTTTCTAATTGTGGACTACAACTCAATTCCAGATGCAGTCTTAAAAGGAAAGTCCACTTCTACTTCAGGTACTTAAAAAAATCTCTTTGTACAAAGGTACCCTAAAGCATCCCTGACAGATGGTTGTCCAGCTGCCTCTTGAATGCCTCTAGTGTGGGAGAGCCCACAACCTCCCTAGGTAACTGATTCCACCGTCGCACTGCTCTAACAGTCAGGAAAGTTTTTCCTGATGTCCAGCCGGAATCTGGCTTCCTTTAACTTGAGCCCGTTATTCCGTGTCCTGCACTCTGGGAGGATCGAGAAGAGATCCTGGCCCTCGTCTGTGTGACAACCTTTTAAGTATTTGAAGAGTACTATCATGTACTCCTGGCGTTCCCATTAGGCCTGCTGTCCCTCGCCTGCCAGCCGTTTCCAGTGCACAAAGGAAATGGGCGTGTGTGTGGTTTAACCTGCACAGCCGTCACTTTTAAAATTGGGGCCGTGAAGGGCTGCTTAGTTACAAACAGCCCCCCCCCTGGACTCTGGGCAGCTGGGGGTGGGGTGGGGGTGCTCAGAGGCCCTGCTCCCGTGGTCCAGGTGTCGCTTCCAGTGCAAGCAACACACGCTCCGGGTCTTCAGCTGGATCTCAACCTCCCCTCTTGGAGCCCGGAGCACACACACACCCGGTTGCTTTTCACAGCGCCATGGAGTCACCCACTGCAGTTCCTTGTACTCACACAGCCTTCCCCAAGCGGGCTGTTGGGGATGATGGGAGTTGCAGTTGTCCGCATCTCAAGGGCGCCAGGCTTTTGGCATTTCATGGAAACTTGGAGCGGGCCTGCAGAGAGCCCTCCCCTCGAGGTTATTGATGGGGCTTTTTTTGGGGGGGAACAGCGCATCCCTGCCCCCTTGCGCCATTAAAACGGCGAGGAGGAAGGTCACGGCGCCATCCTCCTGCTCCCGTCTCCTCCTCCTCCCCCAGAAGCAACAGCAGAGCGTGCCGCCCCGGCAGGGAGACTCCGAAGAAGCCAAATTACTGGACGCCCTGCACCTGCTGGACACCATGATGGAGAAGATCCAGCGTCACCTGCGCCGGCAGGAGAGGAGGCAGAGAAGGCGGAGGGATGCCAAAGCCGCCTGCAGAGGGACGCGGAGCCAGCCCAGCTGGAATAAAGAATAAATTCCTTTTATTAATACAGAATTGCAAGTCTGTACACAGAGCTGTTGCCAGTTGTTCATATACTAGAACTATTTCTTTAGATTCAAGGAGGTACCCAAAGATGTGGAATTCTATTCTAATTCTTAGCAAGGTGTTACAAAAATTGTGGACTACAACTCAATTCCAGATGCAGTCTTAAAAGGAAAGTCCACTTCTACTTCAGGTACTTAAAAAAATTTCTTTGTACAAAGGTCTCCCCCACCCCCTTGGCAATGTAAGGGAAAGGGCTCAGAACAGTGCTTGTTCAGATCGTCACAACCGATCCTTCTCCCTGCCCTCCCGACATGCCTAGATGGGCGAGTGAACCCATCAGCCTCGCAAACTCCACCACCACATGACTCTCTCAGCAATGAATCTTGGGACCCTCTTGTCACATACTTCACCATCCTCAACCAAGGCCTCCCACAGCTGTCATGAAATTCTTAGGTCTACAAATTAGTCTAGCTACGTAGCAAATTGAAAAGGAACGTTGAACATTAGTGTGGATATTTATAGATAAGCCCTTTGCTTTATCAAAAATAATCTATTTTATGCTTCATACCTGGGACAGAACAAACACAACCTCTATTAGGGAGATTGTGGTCTCTTCCACACTGGAGGCCTTCAAGAGACAGCTGGACAACCATCCGCTACATTTCATACGTCACCCAACCTTGGTGTTTATTTATTTATTTATTTATTTCATTACATTTATATACCGCCCCACAGCCGAAGCTCTCTGGGTGGGTTCAGCCGCCCGCCCTTAATCCCCCACAGGCAAGGCTTTATACAATCTTTTCCAACTCCTTCCCCCCTCCCTTCGGCTTTGATGCGTGGATCCTTTTGTAAAGGAAACTGGACCCAGCCAAGCTGGCCTTCCACTGGATTTTGCACAGATCCCCAGAATAACGCACACAGCTCTCAATTAGAGGTTTAGGCCCGATATTTATTTATCAGGTAGGAGGCAAGCCAGTACAGGATTAGCGCACTAAAATCATGATACATACAGATACATTGAACCCCAACACCAGCAAACTAATACAATGTTTCACTATCATACGTCACCCAGCCATGAAGTCCGCCAGCTCAGAACAAAGAGCCCCTCCTTTTGTATCCCTTTATAGTAACTAAACTACCCTTTTCCCCCCCACCCTCCGGTTCCCCCCCTCCCCCCCCCGTGAGGTATTTCACACTTCTCCTGGATGCAAGGACGCTCGAGCGGAGCCAGGAGGTGCCCAAACGCCCACGGGCAGCTGGCGATTATCTCTCTCTCCTAAAACCAACGACAGGACATTTACATTTCTTTTAAAAACAGCAATTCCATGTATGACTTAACCCCTTCGTTACACCTTTCACACCTCTGCCTGAGATGTTAATTTCTCTCAAGGCCAAGTGGACATGCCACAAGGAGTCTTGGCACTGGCGTTCTCCCCCATGCAGCTGGGACGCTTATCTCCCTTCCTATGGACCATAAAATTAACACATTAAAAGACAAGCTAGCCCCAAGTTCCATTTAACCCTTCCTTACCCTTACAACGCTGACCCTTGCAGGCGAGGAAGGCCGCGATCCTGTGGTGGTGCTCAGGGTCTATCCCTCCTCAAACAGCGGTGTTCACCGGGTACATCCGATGCTGCCATCTCATGATCCGGTGAGTTCCGACGGATGGCTACCCTGACTGGCAGCGCTCACTCCCACCGTGAGCAGGATGGATCCTGGGGTCTCCTGCACCAGCCAGTGAGCCACAGCCTTTCTGCGGGGGGGGGGGGCGTCTCTTGCAAGCCTGTGGGCCCCACGCCCTGGCAGGAGGCTGCACTTGAGATGCCTCGCCCCCTCCTGGTTGCCTCATCTCCAAACAGGCCACGGTGGGGCTCTCAGGGTGGGCAAAGGGGCAAAACCCAAACTCTCCCATGGCCGGTGAGGGGGTGAGAAGGCCACCACAGTCGGGGCTCTTTAGGCTAGAAAAACAGGCACGTAACAGAAGACAGGATAGGGGCTGGCCCAGCTGTGCCTGGTGTGGAGACAGTGGAGTGGGGCCCCTCTGTTAGCCCTCAAACCTGAGGGCTGGACAGGCCGCTCCCTCAGTGTGTACTTTGCCAATAAACACACCAGGTTGGAGAATGCAAGTTAAAGTTTATTCGTAAATGTTGCAACATTGGAGCTCCAGTGGGAAATGCAAATTAAGAGCTCCCTGAACAAAGGGATCCTCTAGCATATATAGCCTCTGATTACATCACTTGTTAGAAGACATAATTGGTCAGTTTGCTTATCTCTAATGGACTTTACTGGCCCATGCTCTGTTAATCAAACTAGGTTACATTGCCAATACAAGGTAAGGTGCATACAATTCATACATCACAGGTTACATTCGACACTGATTGGTTGAAAGTTTTTCCTTTGTCTAAGATGCACTTCGAATCCGCCATGAAGGAATGCTGGGGGGCATTTCCTTCAGATGGTGTTTTTGGAGATTGAAGAAATTGTGGAAATGAAGATAGAACAAACACCAAAAGTTGCATTGCTGTCACTATTTGAAGAAGATTTTAAATGTAAAAAGGAAATTAAGGAACTGATAACGAATTTGCTGACTGCAGCAAGATTGATTGTAGCTAGGAACTGGAAGATCCAAGGGGAATATTCTATTGAAGAATGGTACAAAGAAATATGGGATATAGCTATTAATGATAAGTTGACTTGTAATATTAAATGGAGAAAAGGTATAACCAAAATAAATGAGTTTGAGGGAATTTGGAAACAGTTCCTGATATTTGTGTTTTCTAGGGGAAGTGGGAAACCGCCAGCGGAAGAAAGCATGAGATTTTGGAAGCAGGAATAGATCCCGAGGTGGGGGGGGGGGGGCACTTATATGTTAAGAATGGTTATATTGTATGATAGGATAGGTAATAGATAATATTTACTCAATATATATGTATTCAACATTTATTTAAATGTATGTAGTATGTTGTGTTGTTGTTCTTTTGTAAGATGTTTTAATATATATAAAAAAAGGGATGGCTTTCCTCACTCCAGTCCAGGCCCAAGCGAAGAGGTCGTCACGCAGTGACCCCTATCTCTTCTGGGTTCCTCTGGGCAAGGCAGCACCCACATCAGCTCGGTCTGGAGGCAGGGCAGGGCTGTGGAAAGCAGGAAGTGCTGGCTGGAAGATCCTCTCTAAGGACCTGTTCTTCAGGCAAAGGTCTGCAGTCCATAGAAGCCAGAAGGCTGGAGGAGACTTGTGCAGAGAATGAGGCTCTTTGTTTTGCGTATTTTTGGAAATTTACTTCCATCGATAGGACCTCAAATTGCTTTTGCTTTGTTGCAGAGGATTCGGAATTGCTGGATCACCAAAGCTTCTTCCCTTCCTGCTGTGGATCATCAGCCTCTGAGGCCTCTTCCATGTCAGGCTGCCTCTTGCAGCAACGCCTGCCTTGCCAGGCCCAAAAACATCGTCCAGTCCTAGAAGAAATGGCTCAGAGGGCCTGGGCATCCCAGGAGTTGGGCTCCCGTGGTGTTTACTCCCCTGTGCCCCATTGAACTGTGTTATGGGGCACTATCTCTGTGACCGGTTGAGCCTACAATGCGGCA
The DNA here is from genome assembly GCF_023053635.1 of Elgaria multicarinata webbii. Lineage (NCBI taxonomy): Eukaryota > Metazoa > Chordata > Lepidosauria > Squamata > Anguidae > Elgaria > Elgaria multicarinata. Next base: position 219,866,555 of record NC_086171.1, on the reverse strand, counting down.
GAGAGAGGTCTCATCTCCCCCACACACTGGGCACCAAACCCATCGGGGTGGGGGGGAGGCGACGTCACATCAAACTGGAAACCCTGCGCCTTCTTTTAACGTGGGAGGTGGTTAACTCTGCCCCTGCCGGAAGTCCGATCCCATCCCCACAAGTCCCACGTCCGGAGCCCTTGGGCTGGAGGCAGGGCGGGGCCGTGGAGAGCTGGAAGTGCTGGCTGGAAGATCCCTTTAAGGTCCTGTTCTTCAGGCAAACCTCAAACTCTTCTTCTCTATCTATTTGTATTGGAGGTGGTGAGCTTGATATTGATGTGGGTTTGAGTCAGCTGTGAAGGGAACAAGGAAAGATGGAACACTGGATGAATGCTGAAGGAGCTGGGAAGGTTGAGATCGAAAGCCACAGGAACGATGATCTGGATTATGGCGGAAAGTCCCAGGATGTGATAATCCAGCTTTCAACAGCGGTGAACAATTTTGGGATACTTCGTGGAGAGCCGAACTTTATCTCTGATTTTTCGGGGTGGGTCTGCTGGTTGCTTCTTATCAGCCTGGGCCTTATGCGACTGTTCTGATTGTTCCCATTCTTCTCTGGCCCTTCTGGACACATGCAACTCTTCTAGGAATTGGTCATCTGCTGGTCCAGTCGCATGTGGGCAGGGACTGGGGAAATACTGGGTGTGGAAGTCATCAATTGAGAAGAATGAGCTGCACTGCGTAAACACATCAACAGCGTTCTTGTAGGCCAACTCATTCATGGGTTGAATGAGTTGGTGAGGCTCAGTTATCATGTGGATCGGTCGTATATCAACGCAGATGCAGTTCCAGAGGTTGATTTGTCTATTCCAGCTGCCTATCTGTTGGAGGGTGATGAGCAGAGGAGAGCAGTCCTATATCCAATGACTGAAAAATACACCAGCTGGTCCAGGAGGTCTTGTGAAAATATTCGTTGGGAATATTTATTTATTTATTTATTTATTACACTTATATACCGCTCCCATAGCCAGGGCTCTCTGGGCGGTTTACAGAAATTCTAAAATTGAGGTAAAAACAAGTATACAAAATTTAAAACTCTAAAACACAGAACATACACACATAAAGCAGTAAAAACTGATTAAAAACTAAACATTTGGGTAATTAGGATGTGCCGCCATATGCCTGGGCAAAGAGGAAAGTCTTAACCTGGCGCCGGAAAGATAGCAGCGTTGGTGCCAGGCGAGCCTCATCAGGGAGATCGTTCCACAGTCTGGGGGCCACCACTGAAAAGGCCCTATCCCTCGTTGCCACACTCCGAGCATCTCTCAGAGTAGGCACCTGGAGGAGGACCTTAGATGTTGAACGTAGTGACCGGATATATTCACGTCGGGAGAGACGTTCCGTCAGGTATTGTGGTCCCAAGCTGTGTAAGGCTTTATAGGTCAAAACCAGCACCTTGAATTGGGCTCGGAAACATACAGGCAGCCAGTGCAAGTGGACCAGAGCAGGTGTTATATGGTCCCGAAATCAATCTGGCCGCTGCATTTTGCACGAGCTGCAGCTTCCGAACTCCGAAAAGAGTTGTTCTTTTTCCTCTAGTGTAGAAGAGCCTGTGCATGGTACAAAATAAGCTAAAGGGATCAACTACCACTAGGTTGACTGTGTGTTATGGAGGCTGAGTTAGCTCTGTACGAAAGTCTAGGATCACTGTTTCCCAGGGTCCATCTGGAGTTGACACAAGAGGTACCAGGCCCTCTGCTTTCCCAGCATGATCCTTCACATGGACACACAATTCACAGGAGGTAACATAACATTGTGTGTCTTCATGTGTCTAACCACCAGAAATCTCTGGTTATTCTGTGGAGTGTTTTAAAGAGTCCAAAGTGGCCTGACAGAGGCCATCCTGACAGAGGTCAAGAACCTGACAGTGAGCGAGACCAGCAGGGAAATACGGGCAAGAATGCATATATAGAAGCCCATCAGGTATATAATTGCCCACAGGAGGGCTGTCATCTTCTGCCGGTGCTTGAATCTGCACTTGGGTGCATGCATCCTCTTGCTGCCATTGGCGGACAAGGGTTAGCAAGTCGGAGCCTTGGATGGTGGCTGCAAAATTCCATGGATGCAAGAATCCCACCTGACGCTTTCTACAGATCTTCAGGTTTCCAAGAAAGAGCATCAGCCCAGAGGATTTGGCTGAGTGGAATGCACAATAGTTGGAAAGTTGATAAGCGGAAAAAGCAGAGACCACCGTATTTCAGCGCTGATTGAGTTCTTTAGCTGTTCGAAGGTGCTGAAGATTGCACGGATCAGTAATATACTCCTTCTAAATGGTGATGCCAAGTTTCGAAGGCTCCCTTGATGGCCAGTAGCTCTTTCTCCCAAGTGGTGTCGTTGCATTCCTGTGAGGTACGTTTTCGAGAGAGGCAACCACATGGGTAAGGAGGTTCTGTGCCACACTTGAGGCATCAACTGTTTCTCAGGTAAGGTAAATGAGTACTTGAGCTGTGATGAGCTGTCTTTTGAGATGGTCAAAGGATATTTGAGCCTGAAGGGTCCACTTGAAGGCTACCTGGGTTCACAACAGGTCTGCTGACAGAGCAAGTGCTCCCTATTGAAGGTCCGTCTCCACCATGATTACCTTTGAGAAGGATGGAACGTCCAGTTGAAGAAGATGGAGTGGGGTTTTCCATATTTTGCTCTATATCTGTTTACTTGTAGTGAATGTTGGTCTTTCCCATTTACATTGTGCTTTCAACCTTGGTCAGTGCTGGACTCTTCTTGCATGCTTCCCCTGTTGGACAGGGAGGTTCTGTGTCGACTCCAATCGCCACGAGATGATGCACCGGCCATTTCTCAGGTCAGGGTGTTTCTGCCTGTCACATCTATGGATCTTAAGCTGTCTAATAGTCACCAAAACCTTTTGCGCTGTGCCAGTTGGACACCATGAGGTCTCTTGTAGAAAAGATTGTCTAGTGCTTCTTTTAAACACATGTTTTGGCAAGATCCAGTCATTGCTTCCTTTCGGGAGGAGGTCCTCATACAGAGGAATTAATGGATTCTCTGCACCCTTTTGACAGTGAAAAGACTGATAGGATGGCAGTAGAAGGATGAATGCTCACCTCTTATACTGCAATGGATGGAGGACCTTCCAACACTTCCAGTATTCAAACGGGTGCCCTATAGACATGGCCTTTGAATGGATTCCTATTTGGATATCTGGTCCACTTTCTGCATTATGTATATAGATCTTTTTCTTCTCTTTTTTTCTTTTCCTTTTGTTGAAATTTCACAATAATCATTTAATTTTTAAAAAAAACTGGCTGCACAAAGATGGGTCTTTTTCTTGTGGGTTGGTGGCCTCCTAAACGTTGATCCAACCGCTGTGGGGTCCGTCGCAGTACAGCTTACGGATTTTGCCATCGTCCAATTCCCCGAACTTTTTCTCTGGCCGCCCTGCTGTGCACTGCAAATGTTCTCTGGCCACATGGCTCCACCGCTGCTGGAAACCGACTCCAGGTGTGAAAGGGCCGGTGCCAGTTGCTGTCGCCTCATCCTCCTGCGTGGCTGAGGGACAGGGGAAGCTGCAGCGGGGTCTTCCCCAGAATCCGTTGACGGGAGAGCAACATTCTCTGTCCGAGCAGGAACAGATGGGAAGCGGGTGCTGAGGACTCCTGCTGAAGTCTGGTTACCTGTGATCTGTCTGAATCGGGGTCCTTCTCGGGGTACTGTGGAGCCTGAGGACCGGGGGAGGTCTAATCGAAAGAATCATCCTTTGCAGCCAAAGAAAAACTGCCGGTCGTTGTGTCACTGGCGGGATCTCTTGTCCACTCAGGGCTTCAACAGGTGACTCCGTTTCATGATGCGGAACTGACACATGCAGGAACCAGGACGGTGCATATCATCGAGAGGGTCTACACGGTCAGCGTAGGGACAGAGGCCTGCGGAGTTTGCTGTGGAAATGTGTCAGGAGCAGTGCAAAGAAGGACCGCTGCCCCCGGAACACCTGCCGCGGAAGATCTGGTGAATGGGAGCTTCAAACTCTCAGCCCGACTGAAGAATGAAGGGATCCCATCACCTCCGCTGTGGAGTTCCAGCCGTATGTCTGTTGCAACATGACCACAAGCAGCCAATTCAGGCCCTGGCCGCTGGCTGCTGCTCTGGTGGGTGCCTCCCTCCTATTTGAGGCCACAAGGCACCAAATGCTAGAGAAGAGATGGTGGGGAGCAAAGCGGCATTGTGTGACATCCCCTGCAGCGGAGTCTCAGATCCAGGCCAGCAAGGAGAGCAGAGGTGGGGAGGGATTGATCCTGAAAACTGGCAGTAAAACGGCTCCATGGGGAGAGTAGAACCAGGGGCGAACGGAGCAATGTCCTTGGTGGGTGAAAAACAACAACATAGATCGTAGGTTCGTATCTGGTAGATGGACCCTTGGTCTGATCCGGCATTAGAGGCACGAAGCCGATGCACACCAGTTGCTGGGGAACATGGGTGGGAGGGTGCTGTTGCACCATGTCCTGCTTGTGGATTCCTGGTTGAGAGCTGGTTGGCCACTGTGTGAACAGAGTGCTGGACTAGATGGACCCTCGGTCTGCTCCAGCAGGGCTCTTCTGACATTCTGATGTTCTTAAGGGAGCCTTTAGGGCTTAGCTCAAAGCAAGCACAGGTCTCCCTAGTGCCAGGGTTGACGATGGAGTTTTAACGCAGGCAGCTTGAGGCCTTTGAGAAGTCCCAGGGCACTTTGAGATCACTGCAGCCTTCTCTGTTCAGGTGAGGTCTTGAAATAGTTGGGGATCTCTTGACAGACGGGTAGAGCAAGGAGGTGGAGGCAGGAGAGGCAGGCTGACAGGCCAGTGGTGGTCTTCTTGTCTGTTGTGCCTTTTGCTTCTCAGGCTCCCGTCATGTGTTCCAGGACCTTGTTCACAACCTTGCTTATGGGCCCCTGGCACAGGGAGGCGCTTTCTAGGAATCCTTCTTGAAGGGAAAGAAACTCCACGGTTCCTTTCTGTTCCCCCAATCATCTACTTTGAGAAGAGGTGTCTTCAGCTGTCCAGTGATCCTCCCTTGCCCAACGCTTTGGGGGGATGGACTGCTCTTTTAAAAGTTCCATGTGTATAATTATGACATTTGGTTTTGCGGGAAATTGTACAGCTACTGAAATGTGGTTTCTGTGGGTGTTTTGTAGCTTACTAAATTAAGCCGATCTAGTCATGTGTGACTGGTGAATTTGGCTGCTTTGGAAGTTTTGTGGGATTTGGACTGCTAAGAACGTAACAAGTGCCCTGATGCTGGATCAGACCAAGGGTCCCTCTAGTCCAGTACTTTGTCCACACAGTGGCCAACCAGCCATCAGCAACTGTGTGCAACTGGTGCACACAGGCTAATTGCCTCGAATACTGGAGATAGCACACAACCACCAGGGCTAATAGCCATGGATAGCCTTTGCCTCCAGGGACTTATCCAACCCCCTTTTCAAGCCATCCAGATTGGTGGTCATCACCACATCCTGTGGTAGTAAGTTCCATAACATAACTATGTGCTGTGTGAAGAAGTCCTTCCTTTTATTTGTCCTGGATCTCCCACCCATCAGTTCCATGGGATGACCCCATTGGGTTCTAGTATTTTGAGAGAGGGAGGAAAATGTCTCCCTGTCCACATTCTCCACACCTCTATCATGTCTCCCCTTAGCTCCTCTTCTCCAAGCTAAACAATCCCAGCTGACGTCACCTTCCCTCGTAGGGGAGATGCTCCAGCCCCTTAATCATTTGAGTTGCCCTTTTCTGCACTTTTTCCAGCTCTATAATGTCCTTTTTTAGGTTGGGGACCAGAACTGTACACAGTACTCTAAGTGTGGTCGCACCAATTCATTTCCTTATAATGTCCAACATGGGGTTTGCCTTCTTTACAGCTGCCGCACACTGGCTCGACATTTTCATCGAGCTTTTCCACCACAACGCAAATCTCTCTTTCTTGTTCGGTCACCGCCAGCTCAGATCTCATCAAATTATACTTGAAGTTTGGTATCGTTACCCCCCCCCCCCCCCGCCCAACGTGCATCACCTTACACTTGCTTCCGTTGAACCGCACCTGCCACTTGGACGCCCACTCTCCCAGCTTGGAGAGATCCCTTTGGAGCTCTTCACCATCCCTTTGTGTTTTAACAGCCTTGAATAATGCAAGAAACGGTTACTGAAATGTGGCTTCTGTGGATATGTTGTGGCTTATTGCAAGAGTCCGTTATACTTATGTGTGGTTGGTGAGTTTGGTTGATTTATCTCACAAGGAAGTTGTCGTTCCGGGCCATTTTTCTTGAATAAGGACTATTGCCCAGAACGGGTAACAGAATGTGGTTTCTGTGGATGTTTTGTGGCTAATTTTGTAGCAAGTGTGGTGTATTGAATCAGATTAAGGCTGGCTCTACCATTAGGGAAGGGGGACGTCACCACTTCAGATGACAGGCATGTGGAGCACCATAAAAGAGCCAGTGTGGTGTAGCGGTTAGAGTGTCGGACTGGGAGTCAGGGGAGCCAGGTTCTAGTCCTCACTTGGCCATGGATGCCCACTGGGTGACTTTGGGCCAGTCACAGACTCTCAGCCCAGCCCAGCCCACCTCACAGGGTGGTTGTTGAGAGGAGGAAGAGGATTGTGTACGCTGCCTTGGGTTCCTTGCAGGGGGAAAAGGCGGGATATAAATGCAATAATAAATTAAAATAAATAAAAATTATTTCCCCCAGGGGTTTCTATTAGAGACCCATGCCACTATTTTTGGCTTCGCTTCCTTAAATAAAATGGGGCTGTTCTGTGCCGGCTTTTGCATCCTGCTTTCCTTGCCCTCTTCTTCCCGGGTCCCTGAATCGCCCTTGGGCTGGGAGGGTGGTGGGTGCTAGGAGGTGGGTGGGAGAGTGGAGAACAGTCACGTGGCCCCGACTCCGGTGCGATCATGTGGCAGGGCCCTGGCATTGCCTTGGCAGCGGAGAAGGCGGTCCAGGCGTGGCGGCTGCTGCTGCTGCTGCAGCCGTGGGGTGAGTCGAGGGTGGGTGGGCTCAGGCCACCTTTGGGGTGGGGGGTGAGTGAGGAGAAAGAGGTGGGGTGGGCCCTCATTTGCATATTCATGAGCTTGCAACAAGGTAGACAGGACCCCCCTTTTGCCCGGCTTGAGACCAAAGAAAAGGGGAGGTGGGGGCGTTTATTGGGATACCCCCCAACACACACACACACATGCCCCAATCTGGGACCCCCAACACACACACACCAATTGGGGATCCCCAACACACACACACACCAATCTGGGACCCCCAACACACACACACACACCAATCTGGGACCCCCAACACACACACCAATCTGGGACCCCCAACACACACACACACACACACACACACACACCAATCTGGGACCCCCAACACACACACACCAATCGGGGATCCCCAACACACACACACACACCAATCTGGGACCCCCAACACACACACACCAATCAGGGATCCCCAACACACACACACACACCAATCTGGGACCCCCAACACACACACACACATCAATCTGGGACCCCCAACGCACACACATCCCAGTCTGGGACCCCCAACACACACACACCCCAATCGGGGACCCCCAACACACACACACCAATCTGGGACCCCCAATGCACATACACACCAATCTGGGACCCCCAACACACACACACCCCAATCTGGGACCCCCAACACACACCCCAATCTGGGACCCCCAACACACACACATCCCAGTCTGGGACCCCCAACACACACACACACACACACACACACAAAGATGGTTAAAATTGACTGTATCTTTATATAAGCCTGGTTATCACTACAGCAAAAAAAATAGTATTCAGAGTCTCTGTTTTAAAATGTGTATTTGTAAAGTACAGATTACTTGTTAATGAAAAAAAATACAGTTTACTTGAGTTTTTGTTTGTTTGATGAATGAAAAAAAGTCCTTTATTACTGTATATTCAATCAATGTTTACCTTAAAAAAATATCCCTGGCCGAACCACCTAATGAAATGTGCTGCGCACGCCTATGCTCACAGGGTTGTTGTGAGGGTAAAGTGGAGAGGAAGAGGAGGACTATGTGAGCTGCCTTGGGTTCTTTGCAAGAGGTAGAAAGGTGGAATAATAATAATAATAATAATAATAATAATAATAATAATAATAATAATAATAATAATAATAATAATTTTTGCCTGGTTTGAACAGATTCAATTCTATGCCTTTGTTCAGGGGTCCAAAGTCATGCTAAGACACCATCCTATCCGTTCCACCCTCGATGTTCAGAAGCCTCTGAATGTGGAAGCTCACAAGTATCCCATGGAGAGCCAGAGACATGGCGGGAGCAATCTCCGCCTCCCTCTCATCCTGCTCTGCCCTTTCATGAGATCGGCTTGTTTGCCTGTCTAGCTGGGACGCTTTGGAGGGGGTGGGAAGGAGGCTGGAAAAGCCTCAGGATAACCCCCATCCCCAATACCCTCCCCTCCGCCCCGCCCCCTGGTGGAGTTCCTGACCTCGGAGAGGCATCAGTCATGGTTCTTTCTGTGTTGGCTGCAAGGAGGAGGGAGGTGGGGGGGGCAGAGGACTGACTCCCAGATCTGAGGTCAGAGTGCTGCCTTCCATGATCCTGGAATCCTCAATCTCCTGTGGCCCCCCAGATGCTATCTAGGGAGCATAGAATTGTTCCCTTACACTACTGCTTTGTAACCGTTTAAAACGATATTGACAACTGATGCGGCCAGGACACGCTCCATATACCATTTTCAAACCGCTTTCAAAGTGTCATTTCCTGCTCGGTGTAGATCTGGCCTGAGGCTGAAATGGTGATTTACAACAACCCTGCAATGCAGTCCAGGGTTCTAAAGAGTATCCAGAGTCATTAATGGCCAACAGGCAGTACAGCTGCCACAAATAGCACAGGCGGTAGGAGCCTGCACAAGTTCAGGAGAGGCCCGAGGCCCAGTGATGGCATCCCAGAATCAGGCCTACATTCCTCCCCATCTCTCTCAGGTTGCAGCTTAATCCCGAGGGAACGGAGCTGTGGAACTAGGGGTGACGGGGTTGCGTGGAGATCTTGAGCAGAATGCTAAAGACCCGAATCTTCACATCAGACCCCAAGACCAGGCAACCCACAACTCTGCAGGCTAAAGGCAAAACCCTTCCCAAGTAGGGCTAGTGGGGCTGATTATGCGTCATGGGGAGCATCATTGACACTGCCTCGTTCTTTAGAGCTGTGCCGTCCTTGTCAAAATGGTTGGCCATGCGCTGAATCACGATGGTCATAACTCAGGGGAATTGCACCCTCTTTCGTGGGGGTTGTAGCTGCATACTGGTTGCAAAATGACGAGACATCTGACTTGCCCACAAGGCAAAGCCGCAGTTCTAGATGCCATCAGAAACTGCCTCAATGTGATTCAACTGGTGTGCCCTGAAAAATTCAGGCTCCACTTGTGTAAAGAGCGAAGTGGGATAATCTGTGGCGGAAGGAAGGAAGGAAGGAAGGAAGGAAGGAAGGAAGGAAGGAAGGAAGGAAGGAAGTGCAGATGGCATAGCCCTGTGGACACGTGTTTCAGCCCTTGGGGTTCATATAGCTTTTTGTTTCCCCCATCGACACCACAGGGATGGGAAAGGCCCATCGCTATTCCAACGTTGCAATGACCATAGGAACCGCCTACCAGCGAAAAGAAGGTCCATCCACTGCTCCACATCCCACCTCCACCATTCTGCATTGTGTGAGCTGTGGTCCCAATTCTTACCCAGACCTGGAAATGCCCAGCGCTGCCCTGTTTTGTGCCCAGGTCCAGGTCCAGCCAACCTACATGTGGAAAGCCTGCTTTTTCCTGCCGCTCCTCCTTAATGGATCAGGGCAAATCTAAGTAAATATCTGCAATGCTCTTCTGCCCTCTACTGGACTCTCTCAGAAATTACAATGTGCATCTTTGGAACATAAAGCCAACATGCACAAGACAATAATAATCATGTGTCTCAGAGATAGCCACGGGATTGGTAATTTCAGCAGTTTTGAAAATACATACAATCAAGGGAACATACCCTAGCTTGTTAAACACTTCATTTCAGGTAATTTTTTCCCAAAAAGAAAATATATGCAGGCTGACTCAGTTGATCCCAAATTCAGGGAATATGTAAAGATGTCTGTCACTCCCTATAACACGGCGAGTGGTGCCTCCTGGAATGAAATAAGTTTGTAGTGAATATTTTTTATTTTAAAAAACAAGAAAGCCCAGAAGGCATCTCATCGTTAGGCACAATGCCAAACTTAAAACTGAAGCTCTAACTGCTGATATCTACTTACATAAATCATTGACTGCCCCAACTCCCGTAGGTTCGTAACAAGCATTTGAAATTTGGAGTGGGGCTATTTATAAAGGCATAAGGGGTGAGGTGAATCAACTGTGCTATGGCCCCTTAAGGCTAACGTTTTATAGGGAAAACGTTCCTTCCTGTGACCTCACAGGCACAAGACATAAATAAAAACCACAATGATCATAAAATAGGAAAAGTAGCCATTTAAGCCTGCAGAAACACACGTAGAGATAGATCAACACGTTCTAGCATACACACTGCCAATTGCATTCCTCACTGAGACCCAATGGCATCATCGTTTTAAGCATAGCAGACCAAAAGACTTCCCTCCGTGAAGGCCAATCGGCATGATGTACTGGTCGATGCGCCACTGCCCTGGCCAAGGGAAACGTCTTCATGCGCCACAGGAAGATGAAAAGAGTGTCGTCAACGCCCCGAACGATATGCTCCAGGGCCGGGTAGACAGCTGCCAAATTGGCCCCTGCCGGGAGCAGATACGTGCGCTGCTGGCGGCTTTCTTGGCCCATAATTTCGGGCGGTGGGCACAGGCGGGGGAGAGGGAAAGGCACTTCTGGATGGAGGGCTTCGAGAGGGGATGGAGGGGAAGCCGGTGAGCTGAGTGCTGGTGGGAGGGTGGCCTCTGGGACTATGTGGTGTCGCAAGCCATGAAGGTGGAGGGGCCCGACTATCTGGCTGAGGTGTACGTGGCGGTGCGGCGGTGGAAGGTGTCAGCGCAGGAGCTCAGAGGAGAGAGGGGGGTGGATGGGGGAGAGGAAGGAGGGGTGGGCATTGCGCAGCTGAGGCGCCAGCCCTATGGGGGCATGCTCAGGGAAAAGGAGGAGGAGGCCAGGAAGCAAAGGGCAGGGCGTAAGCGAAAGAGGCAGCATCAGCAGGAGGGGGAGGCCGTGGCTCCCGGCCAAATGCGGGACCTCCAAGAGGAACGGGGGGGGGGAAGGTGAGGTGGGGCCCATTGAGTACTTCCGTGACAGACGGTGCCCTACCCGCTGTGGGAACTGCGATGGTGACTCTACAACAATGTGTTGAACGTGCGGGGATGCCAGCCGTGGCACAGGGGGTCGGAGGAGGCGGAGGCGTGTGTGCGGCTGCGATGTCAGAAGCTCGCTGTACAGACAGGCGTGACACAGCGGGAGACCATCGAGCACGTTGTTAGCACGTGCCCAGCCTCGAGGCGGATGTGGGATGCAGCCATGGCAAAGTATCGCATTGGGGCAGGAACCGACAGAGGAGGTGCCTGGGCCACGAGTCATGCAGTCGGAGGGGGGGAGGCAAGGGCAGCAGGGAAGATGCTGGGAGGTGCCCTGGATGATGGTCTGTTTGGTCAACCTCTATGTGTTGCTGGCGTTGGGCTTCCAGAGATGGTATGAGATCAGGACACGCACTGAATGTGATGCTGCAGGCTCGGTGGCGGTGATGGTGATGGTGTGCAGCCAGCTGGAGGCGCTTAGTCGCCGGGAGAGGGGGAGGTTCCCCTCGCAGAAGTGGGGGCGCCTATGGCCATGAAAGGCGGGAAACCTGGCGCCGCCAATCACGTAAAGGAGACAACGCCCAAAGTGAAAACAGCATAGCAGGACTTTGTATTAGACGGCAGGTGAGACAGTATTAGTCAGGGGAGGTCGGGGAACAGCCGTTTTGTAATGCGTTTTTGCACACGAGTATACATTTGAAGCCAGATGGATAGATTTGATCAATAAAAACCTAAACAACAACAACAAAAACCCCGAACCCGAACCCTAAACCCGAACCCCTAAACCCTAAACCCTGAACACTGAACCCAAACCCAAACCCAAACTCCCGAAACCCGAAACCCGAACCCTGAACCCCTAAACCTTAACCCCAAACCCGAACCCTGAACCCAAACCCTTAATTTTGTTTTAATTGTACAGTACTATTTATTTTTTTGAAAATAAAAAAAATCATTCCTTTAAAAAAAAACATTACTAACCCTAATCCTAACCCTAACCCATGGAGGCAAATGTACTCTGTGATGTGATGGTGGTTTGGGATATTTTTCTTTTAAAAATCATGAGGATCCATGCCTCAGATCCATTATTATTATTTTTCACTGTGGAGGTGCCCACAGGTGGCAGATCTGTGATTGTTCTAGTTCAGCCACAGAGGCAAATGTGCTCTTTGATTTGATTGGGGTGGGGGGGGTGTATTTTAAAATCAGATAAAACCATGAGGATTCATGCCTTGGATCCATCTTTTTGCACTATGGTGGCACCTACAAGTGCTGGATCTGTGATTTGAATGGTTCAGTCAGTGGAGGCAGTGTGCTCTGTGATTGGACAATGGTTTATTGTGGGTGGTTAGCCCTTTAAAAAAACTCAGGTGAAATCATAAGTCTCTGTTCTGTTCTGTTTTGTTTTAATTTCATGGAGCCAGCTTTTAGTTTCTTCCTTGCATATTTGCACAGCTCTAAAAACAGCTTTTTACCTCCAAGTGAGAGTGTAGCTTTACAGGTGGCAACGCAGTTCAGCAAAACTTCAGTGTGTGTGTGTGTGTGTGTGTGTGTGTGTGTGTGTGTGTGTGTGTGTGTAAATAATTGCTTACTGCAGCTAAAATATTTTTAACAGTATTTACTATGGAGTCTTCAGGAACTATACTTGAGGCATTTACGGAGCAGCAGAAAATGTTCTGGAATGTTCTGCTCTCAGATGTATTCTTCAGGTATTTAGTGAAGGGCAATTCATCCTTGTTCAAATATTTGATCAAATGAGTTTCTGAATAGCTTGTCAAGTTTAGCAAGATTCAGTCTCTGCTAATTCAAAAGGCAGAAAGCATTTGCAGCCACAACAAAGGCCAAGACATTCTACAGCAGCTCCAGAGTGTGGCAGTCTTTACTTCTGGAATGAACCTTCTCATGCTTGACGGGGCGTGTGAAAAAATCACCAGCTTCTTTGGTTAATCTATTCTATTATATTACCATATTTCTTCGATTCTAAGACGCACTTTCCCCCCCATATAAACATCTCTAAAAATGGGGTGCATCTACACTGTAGATGCCTGGCGCCTGCACTGTACTGCTTTCGTTGCCAGCTGAAGACCTTTTTATTCTCTGAGTATTTTAACACTTAATTTTAACTTAAATTTAAATTTTACTGTTTTAACTCTGTATTTTAATCTTATATCAATTTTGCTGCATGGTTTTATCCTGGTTGTGCTTTTTATACTGTAGTTTGTAATTGTGCTTTTAACCTGTTGGTTGTTTTATTGTGGTTTTAATTTTTGTGAACCGCCCAGAGAGCCTTGGCTATTGGGCGGTATAAAAATGTAATAAATAATAATTAAATAAATAAATAAATCTTAGAATCAGAGGTGCGTTTATTATTTCTTAGAATCAAAGCTTTTTTTCTGTGGGTGATACTGAAATTAGTGTGCGTCTTACAATCGATGGCATCTTAGAATCGAAGAAACATGGTAAAATGATTGTAGTTTTTCAGGAACAGAATATACAGATAAGAAAGGGTTAACTGTAGGTAGCATGATGGGGCTTCTGTGTTTGGTTCTACCTGGAGTGGCAGAGGAAGGTTGGGGCTTCCTTGTTTTGAGAGTTTAGTTTAGCATTTGGAGTTTGGTGAAGCATCACCTTAGGTTTGAGGGGGGCAGGTAGAGGGGCTGTGAGTGAGGGTTAGAGTTAGGCTATTTATTAATCATCTATGTAAATTGTAACATCTATTGCACTGAAAAAACATCTTGTAAATAATAAACTATTATTTTGTGTAATTGAGTTAAATCCGTGTGCCACCTCGGACTTTGTTTATGCTAACGCACACATTAGCATTTGTTGGTCAGCACCTATTTCCTCAAACTAGTAATTATAGTAACCGCGATAAACTCAACACACTTGGCATTAACTGTGGCAGGGTAGAAAGTAAGCTCAGCCAATGTGTGCAGCTGATTTGGCAGTGATATCCCACTCCTTCAGCTTATTATCCTAATCATGAAGACTGGGTGAAAGTGTGGTGAACGTCACAGGGGGCTTTCAGCAAGAATGACGCTGAGGGGAGGAAGGGGGTTTACCTTGCTCCCAGACCAGCCCTGTCTGGCCAGCAGGCAGCACGCTCCTGGTTGCACTTGCAACAACATGATACCCCCCACCCCATCCCTACAGCAGGAACATCTGAGCCCTGTAATATGACACCTGACAAATCCTGACAGCCTCAATGGAGCTGCAACGGAATTTAGGGAAAGTACTCCTTGGAGGCCAAATAACACATTCCCTAGAACCAGTGACTTAGGGAGGTTGTGGGCTCTCCCACACCAGAGGCCTTCAAGAGGCAGCTGGACAACCATCTGTCAGGGATGCTTTAGGGTGGATTCCTGCATTGAGCAGGGGGTTGGACTCGATGGCCTCATAAGCCCCTTGCAACTCTACTATTCTATGATTCTATGAAGGTGAGTGACTTTATCCTCAAAGTGACTTGCAAATTCATCACAGCAAGATTCCAGTATTGGATTTGGTGGGTAACCCCCGAACTACTCGGAGAGTCTCAGCTGGATGACTACTTGAGGATGGCATGACGGTGACAAAGTACGCCTTCTTTGCTGCCTTCACTGCCATGCAGTAGATGCAATTATATGCTCTAACTCATGTTCGGTCACCTTCAGGACAAGTCTTATGCCACTCATGTTCCATCTGTCTTCTGACCTGTTTCATTGTCTGGAGCTTCCCAGTAAACCAGGGAGCCTTCTGGGCTCCACAATTATGAAAAGAGCACTCAGGAGCGATGCTGTTAACGGCTCTTCACTCCTCACCATTCCATACTGTGACAAGGACCTCAACAGAATCACCATCTCTGGCCATAGCTGCCATTGCTGGGAATGCACATCCCTGTCCCTTCTTAGCGAGACTTTACACAGTTCAGAGGGAGGGGAGCAATTGTTCTGCAGCACCACTCCCTTCCTTCTCCACACACCTGCTCGCTCTCCTGGTCTCTCTCTCACACACACACAAACACACGCACCCTGTAGTGGCACCTGTCCTCTGAGCCGTGACCACACCTGCACCCAACCACCTTGCTCCCCACCCAGTTTCCTGCCTGGACACTGCCATCCTATACCCTGAGGTGCAAAACCGCCAGCCCAGCGACCAAATTGAAAGCATCTTCAAGGCAGGGCTGGTGATGGAAAACAGCAGAGTGGTGTCAGAGGGTCTGGTGTGTGGGTGAGAATCAGACAAAATGTTTGATGGATGGGTTGCACACTTGTGTGCATGTGTGCGTGTGTGTGTATGGATTGGGGGGAGTGAAAGACAAGAGAGAGAGAGACAATGGTGAAGAGTGTGAGGGTGTGTGTCTCTGGCTCTGCCCACTTCTGGCTTGAGCTCTACCCACTGCTGACACGTGGCCCCCAACAAATTACACCTCAGGGAATGCAGCTCTTTGTGCGGTGGGGGTGGGGAGTCTTCCTAACCCTGACCCTGATGCATAGGATACCATGGCTGCTCCATTTGCACTGCAGTCACGGCCCTTTCTGCCCCCACCCACCCACCCCATAATTAGGGTATATGATTGCTCAGCCTGATGCTCAGTTCACGAACAGCTCTGTACCACAGAAGTCATGCTTAAGAATTTTAGGTAGGAAAGACAGCCTTCTGGGTTTATGGCATTTCTTTAATAGCATGTAGCTCTTCAGTTAATAAATTTTGACTATAAAACAAAAAAACGAAGCAGCCACATTGTAAACAGATGAGTTCAAATATGGAAGTATTGTTATTGCCTTGAGAAATTGTGCAAGGATTGCCCTAATGTAGGCAGGCGAGGTGGAAGAGACAATCAGGCCCCAAATGCTTGTTAAAATCTGCACTCCACACTCCTCAGCACATGCACTCAAGTTGTACCACACCAGAAGTGGGGGGGGGGGAGAGAGAATAAATGTGTGCTTATGAACAGGGACAAGGGAAGTGGTCTCCTTCAAGAAAGTTGGGTTGTTCCACAATGTGGGCTGTACAGTTTCTTTGGGGGTTTCCCTGTAGCATAAGCTTTTAGGCCAGGGCTGAAAAGCTGAAGTCCTACAAAACAGTGTGCAGCTATTAGAAGTGATGTGCTTGGTAAAAGCTAAGGCAATGCACAAGCAGATAAGCTCACACACATGTAACTTCAGTGCAAGGCTAAGGAAATCTCCTGTACAGTGGAAGCAGTGCCAAACAGGGATGGGAGGGTCCTCCTTGCTCACTGCTCTGTGCCAGGCAAAGTGCTTTCCCCAGAGGAGGAGCCCTTCATGGTGGCCAGGATGCGGAGTCGCAGGGGGCGCTGGGAGCTCTCCATGCACTGGCGGCAGCAGGCACATTTCCACCAGTCTGGCTGCCAGGAAAAACGCTCAGCAGCAAAGTAGTAGACCAGGGGATCAAGGCAAGCATTGAGACTCGTAAGTGCCATGGTGATGCGCCGGGCCACGTAGGTGGCGCGGATGAGGGGGCAGCCACCCAGGACACCCACACGGCCAAGGGTGTGGACGAGCTGCACCAGGTGGTAAGGCGCGAAGCAGACCAGGAAAACCCCAAGGACCACGAGCACGGTCCGCAGCGCCTTGCGCCTTATGGCACGTGAGCTGGGCTGCATCCCGGGGGAGGCCAGCAGCCGCCACGCAATCAGTGGGTAGCAGACGCCGATCAGGAGGAGGGGCAGCAGGAAGCCAATCACAGCCGCAAAGATGCTGACGCTGGAGATGCGCCCTTTCCAGGACCTCGAGGAGAAGTTCTCGAGGCAGGCGGTGCGGCCGTCAGGAAAGGTGCTGGTCAGGGGCCCACGGAGCGCCAGGTACAGGATGGCTGCCACCAGCACCATCCAGACCGCCAGGGCAGCACCCACACGGTAGCGGAGCTGCCGGAACTGCAGGTGCCGAAGCGGGTGCACCACGGCCACGTAGCGCTCCAGGCAGATGCAGGCCAGGAAGAGGGAGCTGCCGTAGAGGTTGGCAAAAAAGAGGCAGCCCGTGATTTTGCAGAGGGCCTCCCCAAAGATCCAGTCGTTGTGGAGAGCGTGGTAGGAGATGCGGAAAGGCAAGGTCAGCACAAAAAGCAGGTCGATGGTGGCCAGGTTCACCAGGAAGACATTGGCTGGTGCAGTGGCCGACTTGGTCCGGAGGAAGTAGCCCAACACAGAGAGATTCCCAGCCAGGCCCAGGACAAAGACCAAGCTGTAGACCACAGGAAAGAGGAGGTACTGGAAGTCAGCACTCTCTGAGCAGCTGGAGTTGGTATTGCTCCTGTTCCACATGGAGCCACCAAGAGGCAGCACTGAGAGATTCTGCAATGGTGACTGAAAATTAAAGGAACATAATCTCAGACCGGCTTGTGGTGCTCACTCCATACACACACACACACATGCACACACACACACACACACACACACACACACGGTTTGTTTTCTCCTCACACAGTGCCAGGGGTGTCATGGTAAATGTTGGAATGCAGGTGCTCATTGTGGAAGTCCCGAAAGCCACACCCCCAAGGAAAGTCAAAGAGGCTGGCAGCCATGTTGAGCTCTCTCTCTCTCTCGCTCTCTCTCTCTCTCTCTCTCTCTCTCTCTGTGTGTGTGTGTGTATGTAACTATGTATGCACCTACCCCAAAGAGTAGCATATATAGCATAATATCCCATTTATTAAGATCAGTTGACAGTATTAAAACATAAGAAGGTTCCATCTAGTCTGGTATGATATTCACACAGAGGCCAACCAGCTGCTGACAGGAAACCCATAAGCAAAATATGACTGCAGCTGCACCCACCCACCCACCCATGTTCTGCAGCAACTGGTGTATTGCCTCTGACACTGGAGGCAGCACATAGCCAGCAGGACTAGTAGCCACTGATTGGCTACTAGTCTAACTTCCTGACTGTTAGAGCAGTACGACAATGGAATCCGTTACCTAGGGAGGTTGTGGGCTCTCCCACACTGGAGGCCTTCAAGAGGCAGCTGGACAACCCTCTGTCAGGGATGCTTTAGGGTGGATTCCTGCATTGAGCAGGGGGGTGGACTCGATGGCCTTGTAGGCCCCTTCCAACTCTGCTATTCTATGATTCTATGATTCTATGATAGCCTTCTCCTCTAGGAATGTCAAATCTCCCCAAGAAGCTTAGCAGGCCTGTAGAAGAGGGCCGGGCTCCACTTGAACCAAAATGGAACCTGACTTGCTGGTGGAAAACATAGAAATGGTGGCAAAGGAGCTCTTAAACCAAACCCTGGGGGTAAGCTGACAGAAGCTGGGAAGCATCCGGTTCAGGTTAAATCATCCCTAGGGGATGAAAGTAATAATGTTTTCAATTGCCCAAATACAGAAGGGGAGGAAATACACCATGAGTATATGGAGGAACAGGCTAGCCAATCAAACAGGCCTAAGCGCCATAGCAAAAGATGCACACACTGGAGACATCTGGGGGAGGCACATTGTGTACAGGTGTTTCTTCGCAGATGCTAGAAGCCTCCAAGGCAAAATGGGAATGTCGTTGGAATGCCTAGTTTTAGACTACAGGAAAAGCAGAGGAGGGTGTACTGGGGGAGGTGTTGCTCTGCACATTGGGGGCCTAAAGTCAAGCAGACTAGAAGCACTGTGAATGGCAATACCAAGCTCCAACACTAATTTTGTACTAGAAATATGCTATTGCCCCCTAATGGTTCTTTTTTATAAAAAGCCCGACAGGTTGTTTTTTAGCAGCCTGCATCTATTGTCAGGTCAGTTCCTATTACCCTAATAATATGTTTCATATGTTTTGCACTGTGCAACTTTCTAGTATGAGCTATCAGAGAATGATGTATAATATATAAAATTTTCAGGAGGGTTTGTAATTCATATTGTTCCTTGTAGAATTCTATATGACATTTCATGTATTTAAAGTCAGATTTTTTTTAAAAAAAACACCAAGCTTCTGTTGTTCTTAAAAACTAATCTTGTCAATATAAGCAACAAAAAACATGAACCAAGTTTGTTTCTGTATGTGTGTTGTTCCCTATGTCTGTTTGTATTTTTAACTATTTAAAACTTATCTGTTGCAGCTCCTGAGGAAGGATTTTGTTAAATCCGAAACGTTGAGGCTTTTATATATAAAAAAGAACAATTACAGACTTTAACTGTTTCCAGCAGCACCAGAGCTTGTCTCTTGTCTGTTATCCGGAATTGAAGCCACCCATTACTGCAACACTTCCTCATTGGGCTGCCTCCCTGATTTCCTGCTTCTGGGTTTCCTGTGGGCAGCTGGTTCCATCTCAAGATCACCCTGAGCAATCTGGTCTGGAGGACAATGTTATGTTCCTAGTAGGAACTTATTATTATTATTATTATTATTATTATTATTATTATTTATTTATTTATATAGCACCATCAATGTACATGGTGCTGCACAGAGTAAAACAGTAAATAGCAAGACCCTGCCGCATAGGCTTACAATCTAATAAAATCATAGTAAAACAATAAGGAGGGGAAGAGAATGCAAACAGGTACAGGGAAGGGTAAGCAGGCACAGGGTAGGGAAAAACTAACAGTAGAAAGTAACAGTAGAAGTCTGCACAACATCAACTTACTTTTTGGAGGCCGGTATTTTCAACTTCTGTGGCATCTGCCCCTTTTAGGTTTTCTAGTCTGCTCAACATTTTGCCCTTTTTGAGACTCATAGTGTCAGAGCAACACCTCTGACTCTACATCCTTCTCTATCCTTCCTATATAGTTTAAATCCAGAAATGACCACGGCCTAACTACACCAAGCAGGATATTTCACTATGAAAGCAGTATGAAAGTAGTATATAAAAGGCAGAAGCCACACTACTGCTTTATAGTGGGGTATTGAAGTGCACTGACAACTGTTGGGGTACATTGGCACAGACCATAGACTGCTTTCATAGTGTAATATCCTGCTTGGTGTAGATTAAGCCCTTCTCCCACTAGTTCTCTTCATTCCACCAGGTTTCCATTAATGCCCACTGTATTCCTTAAAAACAGCCAGGCACTCCAACTCTCCCATCTTAGCCTGGAGTCTTCTAGATTTAGCACAAAAACCCCGCTACATGGTGCTTCTCTCCTGTGTGCAGTTTCTGCTATAGCCCTGAGGCTATTTGGCCCAACAACCTCTACTTCTCCATTACCAGCTCTGATTTTGTGAGGATTGTTGCTATGGAGTTGTAGCAAAGGATGAGGACTGGGTTGCAGCTGGGAAGTCATAGAATCATAGAATAGTTGAGTTGGAAGGGGCCTACAAGGCCATCGAGTCCAACCCCCTGCTCAATGCAGGAATCCACCCTAAAGCATCCCTGACAGAGGGTTGTCCAGCTGCCTCTTGAAGGCCTCTAGTGTGGGAGAGCCCACAACCTCCCTAGGTCACTGGTTCCATTGTCGTACTGCTCTAATAGTCAGGAAGTTTTTCCTGATGTCCAGCTGGAATCTGACTTCCTGTAACTTGAGCCCATTATTCTGTGTCCTGCACTCTGGGAGGATCGAGAAGAGATCCTGGCCCTCCTGTGTGTGACAAGCTTTTAAGTATTTGAAGAGTGCTCTCATGTCTCCCCTCCATCTTCTCTTCTCCAGGCTAACCTGCCCAGTTCTTTCAGTCTCTCCTCATAGGGCTTTGTTTCCAGACCCCTGATCATCCTAGTTGCCCTCCTCTGAACACGCTCCAGCTTGTCTGCGTGCTTCTTGAATTGTGGAACCCAGAACTGGATGCAATACTCTATATGAGGCCTAACCTGGGTTCAACTCTCCGGCTGAGCACACAAATATGTTATGTGGTCTTCTCTGTCCCTCAGCCCTCCCAACCAATATTCTGGGGACTCCCAAAGCAAAGTCCTACCACGCAGGGTGCAGCTACATTGTCCCTGGCAGGCAGCCATCCAGCCTCAGCTTAAATACATCTGGTGAAGGAGGTCCCAGAACCTCCAGAGGCAGTGTCTGTTCCACTGCTGAACAGCCCTGACTGTTAGGATCTGTCTTTGAACCTTAAGCCCTGATCTGCTTCCCTGCTGTTTCCAACCATTGCTTCTAGACAAGCCCTGGGAACATCAGGTAACATGCCTACTTCATCTTCTCGATCTGCTCAGTTTGTCCACGTCCTTCTTAAAATGGGGCACCCAAAAGTGGACATGGGACTCTGGAAGCCTGTATAGGCAGCTTGCTACTGCCCTGAAGCTCCAAGGGCACCTATCCATCCATGCATCCATCCCAGCTTTGTTATGACAGGCTTAAGACACCACCAAGTGAGGGAGATGGAGCCACTGGTTCCTGCAGAGATCCCCCCTCCGGTCTAGCCAACCGCTCCTTCTAAACTTCCTAATGGCCTCCGCCCCTACCCCATTGAGAACCTTGGGCAGGGTAGGGATGTGGCCGCCCTGGGTGCCCGGGAGAGAAGGCGAGTGTGTTGTGTGTAGCCAACATGGGGGGGAGTGGTTGCCTCTCCTCCAAACAGGTGATTCGGGGAGGAAGGTGCACAAAGTGGACAGATTGGCAGAGAAATTAGCAGTGGCCGCGGGGGTCCTGCCGCCCACTTCCCGTCCCGGCTCGCACTACCACCGCGCCTACCTCTGGAAGCGCCATGGGGCGGCTGCCTCCCCTGCAGCTGGTCTGGAGAGTGCCCGGGGAGCCGCCTTCCACTCCCGTTGCGGCAGGCCAACCCCTCCGGGCACATTCCGGGAAGGCTCGCCTCGGCCAGACCTGCCTCCTCTTGCGGTTTCGCGACGGGGAAGCCCCGAGCGGTTCCCTGGCCGCCCCTTCCCTGTTCCCTCCCTGGCAGATGTCGGGGAGGGAGCCCCGATGGCAGGTGCTGGCGCCACCCCACTCCCCAGAACCCTGCAAACGCATTCGCGCCGCGGCCCCCTCTCTCCCTCCCTTTCCACGCACACGGGCTGGCGAGTTCTCGGGTTCGCTGCATGTGTGAACGCTGCAGGAGCCTCCAAGCCGCCCCGCGTTCCATGGCAGGAGGCGGAGGCGGGCGAAGGACCGCAGGAGCCCGGAGCCGCCCCTTTCTGGAGGGGAAATGCCCAGGCTTGAGCAACGTGCCTGCTTGCTGAGCTGGCCACGCGGACGTTTCCTCCTGCCCCTGGAGGAGGGGGGGAGCTGAAACCAGGCGGAGAGCCTCGGCCCTCCTTCGTTTCCCCACGCATTGGATCGCCGCCCCCCCCCCTGCAGTCTGCTGGAGAAGGAATGGGGATTTCAACTGCGCCGCACCCCACGGGCGACCTGCCTCGGGAACCCCGTTACTGCTGGGTGGGGCGGGCGGAGGGGGCTCCTCCACGCCTGTCCTGCCCCAGGGCTTCTGGCGGGCGGAGAGCGCTGGGCGAGATGGGGGCCCTTCGGTCTGACCCAGCGCCCGATGCGCTCCGAGCCCCAGGCTTGCCTAGAGCGCGGAGCGTCTGCCTGAAAGGGGAGACCTGCTGTGGCCAAGCGGGCGCCCCTGACTCATCAGCCCCCTCTTGCTGCTGCCTCCACCGGTGGCCCAGCTGGGGCCGAGGAAGGCGGAGGGCGGCGGCCGCGCCCTCGGGCTGCTGCTCATCCCCGAGGGAGGCAGGGGCGGTAGAGGCGAAAGTTGCAGGCCCGCCAAAGAGGGACGGGTCCGGGCTGAGCTGGCCGTGAGGCGCTGAGAGCAGGACAGGACGGGTCTTCGTCCCAGAGGCCAGCGGGTATGGGCGTTGGGGGGGAATGAACGCGCCGGTTGCCTATTTCCAGAGGGACAACCAATTGAACCAAGGCAGAGTCGGGTGCCCGCGCCCGCGCCCACCCCCTTCCCGGCAATTTCCTATGGCAAAAGCTTTCGCGGACAAACGCCACTCGTTTCTCGATTATTTATTTATTACGTATTTATACTGCCCAACAGCCTCGGCTCTCCGAGCAGTTTACAACTAAACCATGATGTGACAATCCAGTTTAAAACTTCAGAATCACATAAAACCAAAATAAGCTACAGCCCAGGGAAGGCTTGTCTAAAAAGGGGATGGTGTAAAAGCCGGAACGGAACGGAACAGGCCGGAACGACCCCATTATATTAAAAAACCAGGGATGGTGTAAAAGCCAGAACGGAACGGAACAGGCCGGAACGACCCCATTATATTAAAAAACCATACCAAAAATAGTGGCATGTGTTAGCAACACTTGGGAACAATATTTTAGGACTAAAACCATGGCAATATTATATCACTGTTAACCCCAGAACTCCCCAAACAACATCCGGAACAGAATGGGATGGCCAGAACGGCCACTTCTGAACGAGCGATATCAACCAAACTCACCAGTCACGCATAACTCCATGGCAGGGATGCAATAAGCCACAAAACGTGCAAAGAAACTGCATTCGATAACCATTCTGCGCACAGCGCACATTGCGCAAAATGGGCAGGGACAGCAGCTTCGAAGTGAAGTATGTTAACCAAAATCACCAGACACACATTACTAGGTGAGCCTGATATAAGCTCCAAAAATTGCCCCCAAACCACGTTCAGATACCCGTTCCAGGCAAAAACGCGTATTGCGCATAACGGGCCGTAATGGCAGCTTCCCAATGAGGAAAGTCAACCAAACTCACCAGATGCACATGACAAGGTGGGATAAATATAGAAAGCTCCAAAAGTTGCCCTGAAACCACGTTCAGATACCCGTTCCGGGCAAAAGTCTGTATTATTATTATTATTTATTTATTTATTTATATAGCATCTTCAATGTACTCAGATGCCCATAACTAGGTGGGACAGATGTAAAAAGCTCCAAAAGTTGCTCCGAACCCACGTTCAGATACCCGTTCCACGCACAGCGCATATTGCGCAAAACAGGCAGGGACAGCAGCTTCGAAGTGAAGTATGTTAACCAAACTCACCAGATGCATATGACAAGGTGGGACAAATATAGAAAGCTTCAAAAGTTGCCCCGAAACCACGTTCAGATACCCGTTCCGGGCAAAAGTCCGTATTGCGCAAAATGGGCCGTAACGGCAGCTTCCCAATGAGGTAAGTCAACCAAACTCACCAAACGCACATGACAAGGTGAGACAAATATAGAAAGCTCCAAAAGTTGCCCCGAAACCACGTTCAGATACCCGTTCCAGGCAAAAGTCCGTATTGCACAAAATGGGCCGTAACGGCAGCTTCCCAATGAGGTAAGTCAACCAAACTCACCAGACGCACATGACAAGGTGTGACAAATATAAAAAGCTCCAAAAGTTGCCCCGAAACCACGTTCAGATACCCGTTCTGGGCAAAAGTCCGTATTGCGCAAAATGGGCCGTAACGGCAGCTTCCCAATGAGGAAAGTCAACCAAACTCACCAGACACACATGACAAGTTGAGACAAATGTAGAAAGCTCCAAAAGTTGCCCTGAAACCATGTTCAGATACCCGTTCCAGGCAAAAGTCCGTATTGCACAAAACCGGCCGTAACGGCAGCTTCCAAGTGAGGTAAGTCAACCAAACTTACCAGATGCCCATAACTAGGTGGGACAGATGTAAAAAGCTCCAAAAGTTGCTCCGAACCCACGTTCAGGTAACTGTTCCGGGCAAAGACGCATATTGCACAAAATGGGCCGTAACGGCAGCTTTCCATTTTGCGCAATACGGACTTTTGCCTGGAACGGGTATCTGAACGTGGTTTCGGGGCATCTTTTGGAGCTTTCTATATTTGTCCCACCTAGTTATGAGCATCTGATGAGTTTGGTTGACTTACCTCATTGGGAAGCTGCCGTTACGGCCCGTTTTGCGCAATACACGTTTTTGCTCGGAACGGGTATCTGAACGTGGTTTCAGGGCAACTTTTGGAGCTTTCTATATTTGTCCCACCTTGTCATGTGCATCTGGTGAGTTTGGTTGACTTTCCTCATTGGGAAGCTGCCGTTACGGCCCGTTTTGCGCAATACACGTTTTTGCCCGGAACGGGTATCTGAATGTGGTTTGGGGACAATTTTTGGAACTTATTACATCAGGCTCACCTAGTAACGTGTGTCTGGTGAGTTTGGTTAACATACTTCACTTCGAAGCTGCTGTCCCTACCAGTTCTGCGCAATATGCGCTGAGCGCGGAACGGTTATCGGAGTGCAGTTTCTTTGCACGTTTTGTGGCTTGTTGCATCCCTGCCATGGAGTTATGCGTGACTGGTGAGTTTGGTTGATATCGCTTGTTCAGAAGTGGCCGTTCCGGCCATCCCATTCTGTTCCGGATGTTGTTTTGGGAGTTCTGGGGTTAATAGTGATATAATATTGGAATGGTTTTAGTCCTAAAATATTGTTCCCAAGTGTTGCTAACACATGCCACTGTTTTTGGTATGGTTTTTTAATATAATGGGGTCGTTCCGGCCTGTTCCGTTCCGTTCCGGCTTTTACACCGTCCCTCTAAAAAGGTATGTTTTTAGGAGGCGTTTAAAAGATATTACATTTTCCGCCTCCCCAACCGCAGGAACGAGGGTTTACCAGAGGGTGGGAGCCGCTACAGAGAAGGCCCGTTGTCAATTGTTGTTTTATACTTTGAATGTTTTTAAATTTTGTGAACCGCCCAGAGAGCTCCAGCTATTGGGCGGTATAGAAATGTAATAAATAAATAAATAAATAAGGTGCTGCATGACGACATTCTCTTGAGCAGAGCCTCCTCTGATGATGGCTCAGTAGCTAACAGGCAGCCAATGAGATACATTATCAGTATAGATACACTTATGGGGCTGGGCTGGGCTGGGGGCAAACACTGACGCTAGGAGGAATTGAAATGCAGAAAGTGTGGGCAGTGATAACGAATTTTATTGACCGTGGCCATCCACAAAACAGCAGCTGGCTGATAACACAGGCTTCTTTGTGATGCCGCTGATTTAACACATACAGTGCAACTATTATTTTAATTTTGTTTACATGCACACACAAATATTGTCCCTGTTCAAACCACAAGTGATAAGAGTTGAACCTCTTGATGGATTGTAATTTTGCATTGCAATAGGAATAAGAGCCAGGCTGGTCAAGTCACAGGCCTCTTTAGTCCACAATGCTAGCCTCTTCTTTGCACAAAAACTTCAAAACAAACCAGTCAATGTGACAAAATATGAATGCAACATGCATTGCTGATAAGAATTCGTTGTAATTCATAAAAGTGTTGTTCATTATAATCTGTGTATCATAACTGTAAATATAGGGTGACTGGTTCTTGGAACTGGGGCAAAGAAGCTTACCATAGGAGGGTTGGTTAATTCTTCGAAGTAAAAAGTTCATTACTTCATGAGGCGGACCTTTGTGAGGGTGCTTCTGAAGTGAGCTGTAAGCTGGTTGCGTGATGGAGAGGCCCTTCTGCGGTCATGAGTAGAAGCTATGAATCAGTCCAAAAAGTCAAGGTGCACAGATGTAAGTCTAAGATATTGCTAGGTAGAATGTTATAAGTGGTAAGATTTTTGACATGGTTGAGCCGAGATCCTGGGAGATGGAGAACTCCACCAAATACTACCTAAACTCTGCCTGAGAGGTGTTTCAGGGACCACAATCCATTAATTCTTGAAACTGAAAACAGTCAGCTGGGATTCATACATCTGCTGCTGAGTGTGTTCTGTCCATACGGCCACTGTTTTCTCTCTTGGTTAGGTGAGTGACAGACACACCTGTTCAGGAAAGAGAATCATCCTAGTTGGATGGAATGGGGATAAAATAAACTGAATAAGGATCTGATGTTTAAAGGGTGATGCACCCAAAACTAAGCATAGGACTGTGTCCTTTATCTCCTTGATTAGGGGAATGTCCCCTTCCAAATAAATAATTAATTCCAAACAGTATTTTTACACAGCACATATCAAGGCATGATGTCCTCAGATGACAATGACAAATAAGGAACTGGTGCTGTGCACTGCACAATAAGCTCTGTGCACCCCCAAATCTTGCACCACATGTCCAAGTCAGTGTCCTCTACAACATGGCATTGAGTTGTGAGAAGCCCAAAGTTTTCTATATGTTCACAACACTGTCAAGAAATGGCACACCGGGAAATTAATAGCCAAAATTGGTTGATAAGAATAAGGAATTGGTCCTCTGCAACCCACAACATGTTTGGGCCACCCCCCAAATCATACACCTGCATAGCCAGAGGAGTGTCCCTGTTGCATAAATTATGCCAAAGCCAAGTGTGCCAAAATCCAATACTGAGACACTCGCGAAAGATCACAGGCAAGGCGTTGGGCTCCAAATGTTTATTCTCAAGAATAAGGTGACTCTTCTTGCTCACGCTGTTAACTCAGAGTCACCCTGCACTGAGGCAAGACAGTAGCTTATATATTCCATGCAGTGGTCAGAGAGGGGGATTTCAGGTGAAACTGCTCAGCCACTATCGCCATGTGCTTTCCCAGGTGTGCTTTGCGCTTCTAGCCCTTCTCCTATTGGTAATGTGGCTAGGGGGCACTCCTAAGGACTTGGCTGGGTTTGATTGGTCAGCTTCATTTGAACCTGACCTATGGTGTTGTCCTGGCAGTTAGGCAATGTTTAACTGAAGTTAGGTGGCGCTGGAACTGTTGGGGGGGAGGCATCAGTGTGAAATACCTGCTCTCAGATGTCCTTTGTCTTGCATACCTGCACTTAACCTTTCCCCTATATGTGACTTCTGGATTTGATGGGATTAACTCAATTGGTGTTCTTTGGAGCTGACAAGGCTAGGGGGCTGGGAAAGTATCTACGTGCTGCTTGCATGGGGGTAAATGGAGTTCTTTACTGGGGGCATCTGGCCACTCCCCCCTCCCTGCCTTGTGAGTCCCTTTACTTTTTCTAAGTATGTGCGTGTCAGGGGGAAATGGACACTAGTTTTTACATCAGTCCCCCCTAAAGGCTTCTTCTTAATTGAAATGTGTCTGTCTTGAGGGCCTACCCTGCAAGGTGGGTTTTTACTTAAGTTGTCCTGCCATACTTAAACTTCTGGCAGGCTGCAGATATATAAGGTACACATTGAATACAACAAGATACATATTACTATAGAAATAACCAACAGTCCCCTCTACGACTGCTTGAGACTGCTAAATCACGAGATTAACAAATTCCTAAATAACATTATATTCTAAACTGTCTTTACATTTTTCAAATTTCTCTTGGCTTCTAGTTAGTCTTACCATTCCTGCATTTCTTATACACTGCGGTAGGGAAGGTGCACATTGGAAACAACAACAGGCAACAATGTAAACACGTATTATCATAACGATGATTATCAATCTCTTTCTCAACTAAGACTACTAAACCATGAGGTGAGCTAGGCTCTTGGAGCAGATAGGTCAAGACCAGAATTCTCTAGCTATTCTTTGTTAAGTCTTCAAGTCCTTCTTTCACAGCCTGGAACCCCTGTTCTGTGGTGTTCATGTGGTGTTCTATTACTTTAGACACGTTCACTAGGGCTGCACAGTTGATCTCAATTCCAAGCCAAGGTAGTGCGTCTACTGCCAACCTTTTAAAGAAGTTCCCCATGTCACCCCAAGTTATTTCTCTTGCATTCCTCCACCTCTCTTTAGGGTAGTCATCCAGGACTCTGAAAGTGGGAGCTATCACCCTTATTTAGCAGTTCTCATTCTAGTCCTTTGGAAGTTGCTTGTAAGTGAACTTCCCACATATTAGCCACAACTGATGCATATGCATAACCTAGTAATGCTAACAGAGTTTGTGAGGTGACGCGGGTGTGCTTAGGTAGGGGGGTCCCATTGGCCTAGTGGGTGCAGTTCTTCCCCAAAACCTCCACCATTGTCTGATTCAGAGAACAAATACAATCATAGAATCATAGAATCATAGAATAGCAGAGTTGGAAGGGGCCTACAAGGCCATCGAGTCCAACCCCCTGCTCAAGGCAGGAATCCACCCTAAAGCATCCCTGACAGATGGTTGTCCAGCTGCCTCTTGAATGCCTCTAGTGTGGGAGAGCCCACAACCTCCCTAGGTAGCTGATTCCACTGTCGCACTGCTCTAACAGTCAGGAAGTTTTTCCTGATGTCCAGCCGGAATCTGGCTTCCTTTAACTTGAGCCCGTTATTCCGTGTCCTGCACTCTGGGAGAATCGAGAAGAGATCCTGGCCCTCCTCTGTGTGACAACCTTTTAAGTATTTGAAGAGTGCTATCATGTCTCCCCTCAATCTTCTCTTCTCCAGGCTAAACATGCCCAGTTCTTTCAGTCTCTCTTCATAGGGCTTTGTTTCTAGACCTCTGATCATCCTCGTTGCCCTCTTCTGAACACGCTCCAGCTTGTCTGCGTCCTTCTTGAATTGTGGAGCCCAGAACTGGACGCAATACTCTAGATGAGGCCTAACCAGGGCCGAATAGAGAGGAACCAGTACCTCACGTGATTTGGAAGCTATATTTCTATTAATGCAGCCCAAAATAGCATTTGCCTTTCTTGCAGCCATATCGCACTGTTGGCTCATATTCAGCTTGTGATCTACAACAATTCCAAGATCTTTCTCATTTGTAGTATTGCTGAGCCAAGTGTCCCCCATCTTGTAACTGTGCATTTGGTTTCTATTCCCTAAATGTAGAACTTGGCATTTATCCCTATTAAATTTCATTCTGTTGTTTTCAGCCCAGCACTCCAGCCTATCAAGATCACTTTGAAGTTTGTTTCTGTCTTCCAGGGTATTAGCTATCCCACCCAATTTGGTGTCATCTGCAAATTTGATCAGCGTTCCCTGCACCTCCTCGTCCAAATCATTAATAAAAATGTTGAAGAGCACTGGGCCCAGGACTGAGCCCTGCGGCACCCCACTCGTTGCCTCTCCCCAGTTTGAGAAGGTTCCATTGATAAGTACTCTTTGAGTCCGATTCTGTAGCCAACTGTGGATCCACCTAATAGTTGTTCCATCTAGCCCACTTTTAGCTAGTTTGTTAATCAGAATGTCATGTGGTACTTTGTCAAAAGCTTTGCTGAAGTCAAGATATATGACATCCACAGCATTCCCACAGTCCACAAGGGAGGTTATCCTATCAAAAAATGAGATCAAATTAGTCTGACAGGATTTGTTCCTGACAAATCCATGTTGGCTTCTAGTAATCACTGCATTGATTTCAAGGTGTTTACAGATTGACTTCTTTATAATCTGCTCCAGAATTTTCCCAGGGATGGATGTCAGGCTGACTGGTCTGTAGTTCCCAGGTTCCTCCTTTTTGCCCTTTTTGAAGATAGGGACAACGTTAGCCCTCCTCCAGTCGTCCGGCACCTCACCCGTCTTCCATGATTTTGCAAAGATAATAGACAAAGGTTCTGAGAGTTCTTCCGCTAGCTCCTTCATTACTCTTGGATGCAGTTCATCGGGCCCTGGGGATTTGAACTCATTCAAGGAAATTAGGTGTTCTTTGACCATTTGTTTATCAATCTCAAACTGCAATCCTGCCCCCTCAACTTCTGCTTCACTTTTTCCAGGGGGGTCATAGATCCGTTTTTGGGAGAA
Organism: Elgaria multicarinata webbii; assembly: GCF_023053635.1. NCBI lineage: Eukaryota > Metazoa > Chordata > Lepidosauria > Squamata > Anguidae > Elgaria > Elgaria multicarinata. The sequence continues at coordinate 219,835,897 of NC_086171.1, read as the reverse complement.
GACCGAGGCAAAGTAGGAATTGAGCACTTCAGCCTTTTGTTTGTCGTCTGTTATCAATTTGCCATCCTCATTAAGCAGTTGAACCACCATTTCTTTCCTCTGTCTTTTACTACTCACGTATCTGAAGAAAGCCTTTTTATTGCTTTTAGCATCCCTCGCTAATCTCAGCTCATTCACAGCTTTAGCCTTCCTGACGCCATTTCGGCACTTCTTATCTGCTTATTCTTAGTATTTTACCACATTCCCACAGAACAGGCCTCGCCGCCCTATTAACATTTTCCCAACTGTCATTACATTTTGACTTGCCAACAAACTTCCCTTTTCCCTCCTGGGACACACGCAGACTTCCCTTTGGGGCATAAATTAGTCTTAGGACATAGCTAGACCTAAAGTTTATCCCAGGATTGTCCTGGGGTCAAACCTGTTCATCTAAGTGCCACACGGGGCATCCAGCGCTCAGGCAGGGATGAACCCGGGATGATCCTGGGATAAACCTTAGGTCTAGCTATGGCCTTACTCTTCTTGTGGCATTGAAGGAAGGTTCCTATTCTTCTAGAAATTGGTCAGAAATCAGTGCTGTCAAACTGAGGGGGGTGCTACAAAAGGTACTCCCCCTCGGTGAGACAAAGGGGCCGTTCTGCAAACCACGCAAGTCCCGCTCTTCCAGACTTTGGTTAGGTTCAGCATAAGTTGCACAAAATGGTTCTCTTACAGTGCTTCTCTCTCAGAAATCAAAACCCCACCCACCAAGTGACTTATAGCCTACAGCAACTTCATGCTGCTTGGTTCTGTTTGAACAACAACTTCAGGTCCGAATCGCCTCTTCTTCTGGTGTGTTGACCTGGATCTTTGGTGGTGCTTTCTTGATCCTCAAGTAACGGGTCTACTTCCTCTTCCAACTACTTTAACAGCACAGTTTGTAGTCAATAATACCTGGTACGGACCTTTCCACTTCTCGCACAGAGGCTCACTTTTCCAAGTTTTTATTAAAGTCCCATCTCCAGATCGAAATGGATGGGCTGGCACATCTAGGGGTAGCCTCTGGAAAGGTGCCATGTACCTGTAAAGGGATGACAAAACAGACTGGAAGGCAGTTACATATTCTTGGATTTCCTGACTACCCATCTCTAAATTCACACTTACAGATATGGTCATAGGCATGATATGAGGCAGCTGTCCGGGTTTTGATTTTTAATATCCATAGTTTCAGTCCCACCCAGGTAGTTGCAAGAATTGCAAGGAGTTACATCAGCCACTTAAAAGTCAGGAGATAATTGGATAATTGGTTAACGACCTGACAAGTGTGATTGATTGACTGTTAAGCTGTAAATTGGTAGGTAAAGATAATGCTCTGTATATAAGTCTTGTGTAGAAGCATATCTTTACTCTCTCCTGTGTGAACATGACGTTCTGTGAGTATATTGTATGATATTGTAAATAAGATCTCTATGTCTATGCCTCAGTAAAGCGTTGCTGAAGAAATTGCTGTGGCTGTCGTTTATCTTTGTGGCTGTATTCGCTTTCTCTGAATCCTGCCTGGAACGCCGTATTACTCTGCTAATCTCTCTGCTTGGAGAGGAATTTTTCCCGACCACCCAACAGTGGCCTCCCATAAACCACCTCAAAGGGTGAGAAATTAGATCTTCCCTTGGGGTACACCTGACTCACCAGATCAGAGGGGCAAGTTGGATCATCAGACGTCCTTCCTAAGTCCCTCAGCCTCCGGATCTTTCATTCTTCAGCAGCCGTGTTTGCTAAGATCCCGGGACGGTGAAGCGAGCAAAGTGGGTGGGGAGGGGGCACTCACAAGGGAAATTTTCTCTCTCTCCAGCCGCGGCTCCCCACAAACGATTGCAGTCCTCCTCCTGGGTCCTGGGTCACTTTGCCTCCTGCCTGGCTCTCCATTTTGTTGCATAAATTATGCCAAATCTAAGTGTGCCAAAAGTCCAATACTGAGACACTCACGAAAGATCACAGGCAAGGCGTTCGGCTCCAAACATTTATTCTCAAGAATAAGGTGACTCTTCTTGCTCACGCTGTTAATTCAGAGTCACCCTGTGCTGAGGCAAGACAGTAGCTTATATACTCCCATGCAGTGGTCAGAGAGAAGAATTGCAGGTGAAATTGCTTGGCCGCCATTGCCATGTGCTTTCCCAGGTGTGCTTTGCGCTTCTAGCCCTTCTATTGGTGATGTGGCTAGGGGGTACTCCTAAGGACTTGACTGAGTTTGATTGGTCAGCTTCATTTGAACCTGACCTATGGTGTTGTCCTGGCAGTTAGGCAATGTTTAACTGAAGTTAGGTGGCGCTGGAGCTGTTGGGGGGGGGGCATCTTGCCACCGCCATCAGTCTGAAATACCTGCTCTCAGATGTCCTTTGTCTTCCATACCTGCACTTAACCTTTCCCCTATATGTGACTTCTGGATTTGATGGGATTAACTCAATTGGTGTTCTTTGGAGCTGAAAATGCTAGGGGGCTGGGAAAGTGTTTACATGCTGCTTGCATGGGGGTAAATGGAGTTCTTTACTGGGGGCATCTGGCCTCTCCCTCCTCCCTTCCTTGTGTGCCCCTTTACTTTTTCTAAGTATGTGCGTGTCAGGGGGAAATGGACACTCTAGTTTTTACATCATCCCCTATCAGATGGCATTGCGTCACGTGTGGCCTTATTCTCTTCCATGTTTTGGGAGCATTACTGGGCCCCACATGATACAATGTCATCTTGTGGAAGACATTATCCTGGATTTGTGCACCTATAGAAAGTTTTAGTCCAGACACGACTCCCTGCTAGGCAGCAGAAGGTCCAGCCTCTCATGAACTTGTGGAGACAAGGCTGGGGCATCCTCTGGAGCTCCTGCCTCTGATGCCTGATCTCTCAGGCTCATCTGGGCTCATCAGGCATAACTGCCAAGGGCTCTGTGCCAAGGGCTGCTGTGATGGGAAGAGTCTGTATCTGTCTTGAAGGCGGCAGCCTCCCAGGCGTGGGCAGGGCTGAGATGAATGGCAGCCCTGAGTAAGAGCTGTCCCCAAGACAAATAGTGTCCTGGGTGAGGAGTACCTGGGATGACCCCCCCCAATGGTCATCTTTGCAGGTCCACCAAGAGTGCTTATGGGGCCCAGGGCAGGTGTGATGTTGGGGAACCTGCTGTTGCCATCAACAAGGACCCATGCACGTGTGTACAAAGCTGGGGGACACATGGGAGAATCAGTGCATGCATGGACTACATCTGAAAATTCTGACCTGCAGCTCCCCTAAAGCAGAATTATAGATGTGATGCATTTTTCCTTACATGGGGATATGGCAATAGGGACTGGGGTTGTGCTTCTCCTGAGTGCCTCCTCCGAATTCCAAAACCCTTCCAACAGAGCTTCTTTCTGCTTCCTGGGGCTCAGTCTCCAAGGTCTTCTGCTTGTGTCCTGCTGCTAGCCTTCTATACTACTCAGGAAGTATTTCTCCCTTAAGGACGTTGGTTTCTGTTCACCACTCTGCTGCTAAGATCATCTTCTTGGCTCGCCGCTCTGACCATGTAACTCCACTTCTGAAATCTCTTCATTGGCTTCCAATTCACTTCAGAATCCAATATAAACTTCTCCTGTTGACCTACAAAGCTTTTCACTGTCTAGCTCCTTCCTATCTTTCCTCTCTCATCTCACACTATTGCCCCGCTCGTGCTCTTCGCTCCTCTGATGCCATGTTTCTCACCTGCCCAAGGGTCTCTACTTCCCTTGCTTGGCTTCGTCCATTTTCTTCAGCTGCCCCTTACGCCTGGAACGCTCTTCCAGAACATTTGAGAACTACAAGTTCAATCGCAGCTTTTAAAGCTCAGCTAAAAACTTTTCTTTTTCCTAAAGCTTTTAAAACTTGATTTTGTTCTGACTTTTATACTGCCTGTTCGGTGCATTCTCTTCCCCTCCTTATTGTTTTATTATGATTTTATTAGAATGTAAGCCTATGCGGCAGGGTCTTGCTATTTATTGTTTTACTCTGTACAGCACCATGTACATTGATGGTGCTATATAAATAAATAAATAAATAAATAAATAAATAATAATAATAATAAGGTGTCGTTTGTATATATGGGGAACCTGGGGAAATTTCCTTTTCATCACAACAGTTAAAGCTGCAGGAGCTGTGCCCTCTTTTAAATCTGGTCACTCTAGTACAGCTCCTGCACCTTTAACTGTTGTGATGAAGAGGGAATTTCACCAGGTTCTCCATATATAAAAATGACCCCTGCTGAAATTCCCTTTTTTATGCAACTGTTAAAGATACAGGAGCCCTGTCCTCCTTTTCATAGGGTCACCCTACACATTGGTTTCCTTTGTTGTCTTCTATCTTTTCTCCTTGTTGGAATTGTTTGTAATTGTGCCTTTAAAATTACCTTTTTAAAATATTCCCACCCATCCTGCACGCCTTTTCTCATTAGGCTCACTTGCCATGGGACCTTACTTACCATAGTTCTGAGTTTATTAAAATCAGCTTTCCTAAAATCCAGAGTACGTGTATGGCTACACTCAGCTTTTATCTCCTTTATAATCAAGAATTCAAGTATGACATGGTCACTTTCCCCCAGAGTTCCCGTAACTGCCACTTTATCTACTAAGTCATCCCTATTGGTCAATATCAAGTCAAGGATTGCCGATCCTCTAGTTCCTTCCTCCACTTTCTGTAGGAGAAAGTTATCACCCACACATGTCAGGAATTTCTTGGAAGGGCCGCTTTTGGTAGTATTTGTCTCCCAACAGATATCAGGGTAATCGAGGTCCACCATCACTACTACATCACACTTCCTTGAAACACTGGCAATTTGTTTCTCAAAAGTTTTGTCCTCATCTCCTTGATTGGGTGGTCGGTAGTAGACTCCGATTATCATGTTCTTTTTATTCCTTGCCCCATTTATTTTAATCCAGATACTCTCGATGGGGCTCCCAGTCTGATCCACCTGTATTTCTGTGCAGGGATAGGTATTTTTAACATATAGTGCAACTCCACCTCCCTTTTTATTTCTTCTGTTCTTTTTGAACAAGTTATATCCTTCAATTGCTATATTCCAGTCATGGGAGTCATCCCACCAAGTTTCAGTTATACCTATCAAGTCGTATTTGCCTTCATGTAATAAGAGTTCAAGTTCGTTCTGTTTGTTTCCCATACTCTGGGCATTAGTATATAGACATCGAAGACCATGTGTTTTACAGTCTGGCTGTGTTCCTACATTGTTGTGGACACTATTTTAGAGCACTATTGGAGCTGTTCTCTGTACTGTGGTGCATGGGCCTTCATCCATTGTTGCCTCAAAGTTTACGTCTCTCACCCCCATAAGATTCAATTTAGGGTTAAGATTCAGTTTAAAGCCCTCCAGATGAAGGTCCTCATGCTGGAAGTATGCCTCTCCCCAGTTTGAGAAGGTTCCATTGATAAGTACTTTTTGAGTCTGATTCTGTAGCCAACTGTGAATCCACCTAATAGTTGTTCCATCTAGCCCACTTTTAGCTAGTTTGTTAATCAGAATGTCATCTGGTATTCTGGGCATTAGTATATAGACAACGAAGACCATGTGTTTTATAGTCTGGCTTTGTTCCTACATTGTTGTGGACACTATTTGGGGGCACTATTGGAGCTGTTCTCTGTACTTTGGTGTATGGGCCTTCATCCATTGTTGCCTCGAAGTTTATGTCTCCCACCCCCATAAGATTCAGTTTAAAGCCCTCCTGATCAAGTTCTTCATGTTGTGGCCAAACACATTCTTTCCAGCCTTTGTGAGGTGCAACCCATCGCTTTCCAGCTGTCCATCTTCCAAGTAGTGTAGCCCGTGGTCCCAGAATCCAAAACTCTCACGTCAGCACCACCTTCGTAGCCAGTCATTCATCTGGAGTATTTTTCTTTCCCTTTCTAATCCTCTTCCAAGAACCAGGAGGATGTGAGAAAACTACCTGGGCCCCAAAGTTCTTCAGTTTCCTTCCCAGAGCTTCAAAGTCTGAAATTATTTCTTCGTAGCTCCACTTGGCATCATTATTTGTTCCTACATGAATGAGAAGAAAAGGGTATGTGTCCGTGGGCTTTATGATCTTTGGTAACCCTTCAGTCACATCTGTAATCTGTGCTCCAGGGAGACAGCATACCTGGCGAGTCCATGGGTCTTCACAACATTTCAATTCTATGCAGCAGGGAGTCTCCCACAACGACTACTCTTCTCTTTTTCTTGGTCGACCTACTTTCTACCTCTTGTTCACTGTTGCATGGTGTCTCCTGTAATTCTTTCTCTGCAAACTGTCCTCCAGTGGCATCCTCCAGTAGCTGAAAGCGGTTGCTTAACTCTAATGGTTCTACCGGTGCAGAATGCCTTCTAGTTCTGCTCCTAACTGTCACTCTTTTCCAAGGAGTTTCCTCTTCATTGGCTTTCCTCCCCTAAGCACACTCCACTTCTGCTTCCACTGGCTGTTGCTCTTCAATCTCATGTGCTTCTTGTTGCTGTTGCAGTTCCACCATTCTATCTAAGAACTCCTCTTCTCTTATTCCTTGGAGGGTGGACACTCACCACTCAAGTCCTCTCACTTTTTCTTCTAGAAGTGCCACCAGCTTGCACTTGTTGCAGGTGTACGCCATATCAATCTCAGGCAGGAACATGAACATTGCACACCCTTTGCAGGTCACCACCACTAGGGGCTCCTTTACGTCCATATTGTCTATTTCTGCTTTGTTTTTTCCTTTCTGATTATAGTGGAATTGCCTTTGCTTTGTCCTGTCCTCTCTGAAGGCGCACAACTATATGAGTATGTCTTAAGAGAGAGGAAAAAATTTTTTTAATTTTAATTTTAATTTTTTAATTTTTGTTGGTATTTTTGTTTTTTGTTTTTTGTGGGGTTTTTGTTTTTTTCTTTGTTTATTTTTCTTATAGACCTCCACTGCTGAACTACCCCTGTCAAACTCCTGTTTGCTGCCTCTGTTCGCTTGCTCTCTGTTAGTTCGCTCTCCGGGAGCTGGCTTCCTTTTCTAGTTCAGCTGAGCCAGCTGCTCTTCTCTGCTTCTGCTCAGCTCTGAGTCAAGAAGCAGAATGAGGTCACTGGGAGGCCAACAACAATCAACAATCAGACCACACACCCTTCAGACCCCTCAGGCACAGTCAGCAATCAGGCCTGACTGAAGGGGGAGAAGCAATTGGCAGTCAGCCACCCTCTTTAGTGGAAATTAAAGCGGCAATAGCGGAGAATAATACCGTTATTTTTTAAAAAATGGATCAGCAAATGGATGTTTTTAGACAACAAATGCGTGTTCTGGCTGATAAGACATCTGAAAATTCAGACAAGATCAAAGATTTGGAGGCAAAAGCTGATTTGGGCCAGAAGAAGCAAAAGGCTTTTGAAAAATCAACTAATATTCAATTTAAAGATTATGAAATAAGACTGATAGCCTTGGAGGATCAATCTCGTAGATCTTCAATTCGAATAAAACAGCTGAAGCAGACACAAGGAGAAGATCTAAGAGAAATCATTCTGAATTGGTTCAAGGAGCTGATGCCTGATATACTAATAGACGGATCGGATTTGGATCGAGTCCACCGTGTGGGGGGGCAAAACTACAAAGGGACTAGAGACATTTTGGTGAAATTTGGTAACTATTACAAAAAAGAGCAAGTTATGAAAGAATTGAGATCTATGGCTCAGTTGCAGTACAAAGGCAAAGCAGTGCAAATTTATAATGATCTCTCTCAACACACACTAAATTGGAGACGCAGTATTAAACCAATAACTGAAACATTAATGAAGAATAAAATTCCTTATGCATGGGGTTACCCTGTTTTTCTAAGATTTACATATGGGAGGGGGGAACACAGAGTAACCTCACTGGATCAAGGTAAAGAGTTGCTGAAGAGGCTGGGTCTGTATGGGGAAGCAAGTGGGACTGGAGTGGGGGGGGAACGAGGCTGGGACATCTGGGGAGTAATAGAATTGTTAATTATGTCTTGAGATAATTACAAATAGAAATGCCAACATAGAAACTTGCCGGCCAGGCGCAGCACTGCCTCCCCACCCCCCTTAAAGTAGATGGCTGGAGTATTAGACTCACGGGGATATGGGGGGGGATCAGAGTGGGGGGGTGGGGAGGGGGGAAGGTAGGAGGGGAGGGGTTGGGGTAGGAGGGTGGGGGTTTGTTGTATGGAGTTTGTGTTTTTATGTAAGTAAATTTGAGTTGCAGAGCACAAGGGATCGGAAGAGATTTCAAAAGGGTGAATATGGATAAAAAGATAAAAGTATCAACACTCAATGTTAAAGGTTTGGGGGCAGTCGTGAAAAGGAGGAGAATAGAACAAATGTTTAATAAAGAAGGATCGGATATTATAATGGTCCAAGAAACACACCAAGGCTCCGAGAATTCAAATATGATAAAATTAAAGTGGTTAGCTTATTATGAAAAGTCATTAGGGACATCAAAAAAAAAATGGAGTGGCCACTTTGATTTCAAAAAAAAAGTGGGTTTATATTAGAAGAAACAAAAAAGGATGATAATGGCAGATATCTTATGTTAAAAGGTAAAATTGAAGGAAAGGTATATACGCTAATTAATGTGTATGCCCCAAATGAGAGACATAGAGAGTTTTTTATAAAGCTATTTAAAGAAATAGAAGAATTCAAGGAGGGGTATGTCATATTAGCTGGGAACTTTAATATGGTTATGGATAATAGATGGGACAGGTCAAATCCCACTAATGTTGAAAAGAGGAATAATATAACTATATTGAATAAACTAGTAAAAGAAAATGATTATTCAGATTCGTGGCGTTTACTCAATGGGACTAAGCCTGGATTCTCATACTTTTCCCCAGTTCATCATACATACTCCAGGATAGACTATATATTTGTCTCAAAAGATTTTGCAACGAAGATTTGTAAAATGGAAAGGGGGGTAATAAAAGTAACTGATCATGCCTTGTTAAGCTTAGAATTTACAGTTAAGAAGAATTATAAAGAGGCATATAGATGGAAGTTGAATACAAAAATATTGAAATATAATAAACTGGTAGAGAAAATTCAGAAGGAACTGTCGGAGTCATGGGAAATTAACGAAAAGGGAGGAACAGTTGGGTCAGTCGTTTGGGACACCATGAAGGCTGTAGTAAGAGGAATTTGTATTAGAGAAACGTGCAGCTTAAAAAGACAACAACGTGCAGAGCAGGAAAAATTAGAGATAGAAATTAAAAATTTGAAGGAAGAATATTGGCGAGGTAAAGATAAATATAAATTAGTAGAAATACAAGCTAAGAAGAAACAATCAGAAAATTTAAATATAGAGGAGGTTCAAAAGAATTTAATGTATATGAAAAGGGAATATTTTGAAAATAGTAATAAGAATTCTAGGTTGCTTGCCAGACTCACACAAAAAGAAAAAGGGAGGAATGGGATAGAAACATTGAAAGATAATCGAGGGAACTACTGTCATACAATGAAAGATAAAATAAAAAATTTTCAGGAATTTTACCAGGAATTATATAAGGGTAAAGAAACTCAACAAGAAAAGGTGGAGGAGTATATTGGAAGGTTTATAAAGAATGGAATAAAATCAGAATATAAAGAGTTAATGGAGAAAGTAATAACTCAAAGAGAAGTTGAAGAGGTTATTGATAATTTAAAAGTTGGTAAATCACCGGGAGCAGATGGTTTAGGACCAGAATATTATAAGGTCTTCAAAGAATTTTTAGTTCCAAAATTAATGGAACTTTATAATAGGATATTATTAGGAGAGAAGATACCTGAATCATGGGAACATTCATTGATAATTCTGATCCCAAAACCAGATAAAGATTTGACTAATCCCGATTCTTACAGGCCTATTTCGTTAATAAATCAGGATGCTAAAATTTTCACATCTATTATGGCTAAACGGTTAAATAAATTTATATCAGAATATATAGGAGAAGATCAATGTGGGTTTGTGGTAGGAAGGCAGATGCATAATCTAGTGGGAAGAGTTTTAAATGTAATAAATGTAATAAAAAAATCAAATATCAAGGCAGGAATTATGGCATTGGACATTTTTAAAGCTTTTGATTGTGTGAGCTGGCAGGCATTAAAGATTATTATAGATAAATTGGGATTTGGAAATAAATTTAAAAGTATAATAGAACAGTTATATTCCCAAAATACAGCTGTAGTGGTGGTAAATGACGGACTCACTGAAAAGATACGACTAGCCAGAGGAACAAGACAAGGATGTCCGCTCTCGCCGGTCCTGTTTGTAATGGTTATGGAAGTTTTGGCGAAGGCACTAAGGGAGGATGAAGAGTTAGAAGGAATTGGAGAGGTAAGGGAAATAAAGTTAAACATGTTTGCAGATGATACTTTATTGACCATTAAGAACCCAATAAGAAAATTAGAAAGAATTAAATATCAGTTGAGGGAATTTGAAGAAATTACAGGGTTAAAAATAAATTGGTCTAAATCAGAGATGATGTTGTTTAATTATACTAAGAAGGAAGAAAAGGATTGGGAACATAAGGGAATAGAAATGAAAGTTAAGGAGGAGATTAAATATTTGGGAATTAAAATTACAAAAAATCTAGAGAATCTTGAAAGGGAAAATTTAACGAGGTTAAAGAAGGAGGTATTAGAGAAATTGGAGAAATATAAAAGATTAAATTTATCTTGGTTTGGAAGAATAGCCTTAATAAAAATGAAGATATTAGCTAAAATTAATTTTGTGTTTAGGATGTTACCAATAAAAATATCAGAAACTGAGATAAAAAGTTGGCAAAATATTATTAATAAATATTGTAACGGAGAAAAGAGAGCAAGAGTGAATAAAAATAATTGGTATCTAAGCCAAAAAAAGGGTGGATTGGGTCTCCCAAATATAAAATTATACTACGTAGCAAATAGATTAAGACATATTGTAGAAGCAATTATAGGAGTAGGAGATTTATATTGGATGGAAGAAAAAATTATAAGTAACGTAGAGATGAACTTGGACAATGTTTTTTTTAAAGATGGAGGGAGAAAGTGGGTTGGAAGTATAGATAATCCACTCCTGAGGACTCAATGGGAAATTTGGAGTAAATTTAAAGGGAAGCTGCTTCCGAGCAACTCTCCCTTAGCACCGATAATAATGTTAAAGAATTTCCCAGAGGATCTGAAGGGTAGATTATGTAAAATATTAAAAGAGAAAAGTAAAATGAAATTAAAGGATTGGTTAAGAGATATAAAAACAAGAGAGGATATGGAAAAATTGTTAAAGGAGAAAAAATTATCTTGGTTAGAATATGGGCAATTAGAACAATGGAATAAAAAGTGGATTAAAGATAATAGAGTTTGTAGAAAGATGACGAAGTTTGAAGAGTTAATAGTAAATAAGGAAAAAGGGAAAGGAGGTAGTATAGTTTTAAAAGGGTTAATGAGTGAAATATATAAATTATTGTTAGAGAAGGAGTTTAGAGAGAACCCAGAGAAAATGGTATGGGAGTCAGATTTGAAGGTACAGATAGGGCGACAGAGCTGGGAGGGACTATGGAAACAAAGAGTGTTGAGAAGTTTATCAGTGAGAATAAAGGAGAACTATTTTAAAATTTTATGGAGGTGGTACCTAACCCCGATTAGACTGAATAAGATAAATGATCAGCATTCAGCAAATTGTTGGAGAGGTTGTGGGGAAAAAGGAACGTATTTACATATGTGGTGGCAATGCAAATATGTACAAAGATTATGGAAGATGGTGTTTTCAGAAATTGAAGAAATAGTGGGAATGAAAATAGAACAAACACCAAAGATTGCATTGCTGTCACTATTTGAAGATATAAAGTGTGGAAAAGGAACTATAGAGTTGATATCGAGTTTTCTGGTTGCAGCACGATTGATGGTAGCTAGGAACTGGAAGATTCAAGGGGAATATTCTATTGAAGAATGGTACAAAGAAGTATGGGATATAGCCATTAATGATAAATTGACAAGTAATATTAAGTGGAGAAAAGGCGTAACTAAAATAAATGAATTTGAAGGAATCTGGAAACAGTTCCTAATATTTGTGTTTACTAAGGGAAGTGGGAAACCGCCAGCAGAAGAAACGATCAGATTTTGGACTCAGGAATAGATCCCGAGGTGGGGGGTGCACTTTTATGTTAAGAATGATGATGTTGTAGTATAATAATGTATAGGTAATAGTTATTCAACATATATGTACTCAACATTTATTCAATATGTATGTAGCAGTTGTTTGATGTTTCTTTTTTATTATTATTATTGTAATGTTGTATGTATGTTTATATAGTGTAGAAAATAAATAAAAATTATATATATATAAAAAAAAGCAATCAGGCCACTGATTGCTGAGAACAATCAGCAATCAGGCCCCTTCCCCTTCAGATCCTGCAGCAACTGTCACCTTCACTTCTTCACTCAGCACTCAGGAGCACATGGCAAGCACGCGGCCCCTTTGAATTGGCAGCCTCCTGGATTTACTTGAGGCCTCTCTTCTCCCACTTGCCTTGGTCTTCTCTTCCCCTACACTCCCCCTGTCAAACTCCTGTTTGCTGCCCCTGTTTGCTCGCTCTCTGGGAGCTGGCTTCCTTCTCTAGCTTCTAGTTCAGCTGGGTCAGCTGATCTTCTCTGTTTCTGCTCAGCTCTGAGTCAGAGAGCAGAATCTTGGCTGTCAGTAACAAACTGGTGGTGCAACTTACACCTCCTTGGCTTCCTCATTATTACGGTCAGTCCTTTCAGTTGTTTTGGTCCAGTCTCATCGATTTCAGTGCTTTCATGCAGAGCCTCCACCCACCTACCAAGCAGAGGTATCTCTGTGAGAGCATTGGTTTTAGATCTGACCACCGCTGTCATCCTCAGCAGGTCCAGGATGGTGAAAGCATCTGCTTGAAGCTGCTTCTGGTACCTGCTGAACACACAAAGGATGTCTGCCAGAAATGGCATGAGCTTAAGGTTTTCCTCTCTGATGAGGTAAGTAAAGAATCCCTTGCGGTCATCCTCCTTCAATTATTCAAAGTATGTAACAAGCGTGTGCCAAGAGTGAAGAATTGTATCCATGACGGAGAAGGAGTACTCTGTCCATCTTACCTCAGAGATGGTTGGGAGCGATAGCAAGCAAGGTTTGTTTGCTTCAGCCAATTCATTCAGTTCTTGAAGCTGATTGCCAAATGAGCATTTACAGTTTCTTTCTGATAAACTGTTCAGAAAGGAGCAGGCATTTTTTCAATATTCAGGAAGATCTTTACAGTGTTCTGGTTGCTGTAACATGGGATGCATCGAATGTAGTGATGCCCTTTTAAGTGCATATCAAAGGAACATGTGTTCTTTTTCCCTTCACCCTTCAATGATTTTGACAATGATTCCATGTCTCCAATAGTGATGGCTGTAGTCTGCAGTTGGTCCATGGTGCTGCCACTGCTGTGAACCTCTACATTGTCCTGGTTGCTGCATTGTCCCCTACTCCCAGAGCAAATGGAACTACTAATGCCATCATCTTGAAGCTCAGCATGTGCTGTAAAACTGTCCTTGGTATCTTGTACAACTCTAGTGACAGGTTTTGCCTGATGTTCACAAGCACCTGACTTTGACTTGACAACGAGCCATCCTGTGAAGAATTGCTGACCCATCCTCTTGGCCATTACTGAATGTGAACATACACATACCCCCAAAAGCATAAAGAACAAGTATAAAGTCTGTGTCCCAAAAAGAACAAAAAGGCAGAAGAAACAATCACAGAATGCAATTATGCACTTGCACTTCTGCCACCAGATTTTGTTCAATGACTCTGTTGTTCAAGCAAGGGGAAGACTGGAAAATTGTCCTCTAGCAACACTCTCTTTGAACTAGGGGTTGTATGTCTGCATCCTGCTCTAAAGCTTAAACTTTTCTTTAAACCAGAATTCCTTGGATTTAGGCAAACAGGAGGGAGGTATATTGTTCACAGATCCAGTCCATTTTTTTAAAGTAACTGTTAAGGCCATCCCCACGCAATCACATACACAAGCTAGACAATAGAATCATAGAATCATAGAATAGCGGAGTTGGAAGGGGCCTACAAGGTCATTGAGTCCAACCCCCTGCTCAATGCAGGAATCCACCATAAAGCATCCCTGACAGATGGTTGTCCAGCTGCCTCTTGAATGCCTCTAGTGTGGGAGAGCCCACAACCTCCCTAGGTAGCTGATTCCATTGTCGCACTGCTCTAACAGTCAGGAAGTTTTTCCTGATGTCCAGCCGGAATCTGGCTTCCTTTAACTTGAGCCCATTATTCCGTGTCCTGCACTCTGGGAGGATCGAGAAGAGATCCTGGCCCTCCTCTGTGTGACAACCTTTGAAGTATTTGAAGAGTGCTATCATGTCTCCCCTCAATCTTCTCTTCTCCACGCTAAACATGCCCAGTTCTTTCAGTCTCTCTTCAAAGGGCTTTGTTTCCACACCCCTGATCATCCTGGTTGCCCTCCTCTGAACACGCTCCAGCTTCTCTGCGTCCTTCTTGAATTGTGGAGCCTGGAACTGGACACAATACTCTAGATGAGGCCTAACCAGGGCTGAATAGAGAGGAACCAGTACTTCACGTGATTTGGAAGCTATATTTCTATTAATACAGCCCAAAATAGCATTGGCCTTTCTTGCAGCCATATCGCACTGTTGGCTCATATTCAGCTTGCAATCTACAACAATTCCAAGATCCTTCTCATTTGTAGTATTGCTGAGCCAAGTATCCCTATCTTGTAACTGTGCATTTGGTTTCTATTTCCTAAATGTAGAACTTGGCATTTATCCCTATTAAATTTCATCCTGTTGTTTTCAGCCCAGCACTCCAGCCTATCAAGATCACTTTGAAGTTTGTTTCTGTCCTCCAGGATATTAGCTATCCCACCCAATTTTGTGTCATCTGCAAATTTGATCAGCGTTCCCTGCACCTCCTCGTCCAAATCATTAATAAAAATGTTGAAGAGCACTGGGCCCAGGACTGAGCCCTGCGGCACCGCACTCGTTGCCTCGCCCCAGTTTGAGAAGGTTCCATTGATAAGTACTCTTTGAGTCCGATGCTGTAGCCAACTGTGGATCCACCTAATAGTTGTTCCATCTAGCCCACTTTTAGCTAGTTTGTTAATCAGAATGTCATGTGGTACTTTGTCAAAAGCTTTGCTGAAGTCAAGATATATGACGTCCGCAGCATTCCCATGGTCCACAAGGGAGGTTACTTTATCAAAAAATGAGATCAAGGCCAGAGAGCCATGATGGAATCTGGCAGTAGCTGGCATTGTACATAACATTCCAGCTTCATAATAAATTAGTTTGCTGTACCTCAAGTCTTTCCTTGGTGGTACCTGAATACCATAGATTTTACAGGAGGATCTTCCCTCTGGCCCTCTCTCCCTTTGGGGCAATCTACCAGACACACAGCTCTGAGGCTTGTATTGGGATAAGCAAACAAAAGAAATTAACAGCTAACACATCTTATTTTGTGTCCCTACCAACGCTAAGCTTCCAGGATTCTCACTTTACCTACATTAGAGTCCTCCCAAGTTACTCTTTTCAGACACTGAAGCTGCCCCAGGCCCAGGCAGTTTCCTCTAGGAGATCAGAGAATTCAACCAAACCAATCTTAAATTGCCTCTTTGCTGTAGGAGGTCATAGAAAACGGAGACTTATCAACCTTTTTCTGTCTCCCTCTTCCTGTCTGCTCAGGAACTGACTCAAAAGCCATTCTCATTTATTTATTTATTTATTACATTTATATAACGCCCCATAGCCAAAGCTCTCTGGGCAATTTACAAAAGTTCTCATGTCATTGGTCTTGAGAGAAGCTTATCTCTTGCAAACAAACTAAGTGGCTTCCCTTAACTGCTGTGCTTGCTTGTAAACAGACTAACCTCTTCACTCCCTGGAAATTCCACAGGATTGTAGTGTTCACTTGGAAGGGTTCCCCTGAGGTGAGGTTTGGGAGTTAAGCAGTTACAGTGTTCAAATAGAAGTTGTTAAATCATGCATTGGGATAGAAAGCTGTCATCTTTGTTCAAACCACGTTGTATAGTGTCCAGTTTCTTGATAATTTCCAGTTCATCCATTTCTTGTTGGATTCTTCCTCTGTGGTGCACTTGTTGTAATGCAGTGGTTTTCAACTCAGCAATGGTGTGCCTTGGAAGGTTGAAGTGTTCACCCACAGGTTTCTGAGTTCTGCTTTTTCTTGTGTCTGAATTGTGTCTATTTACTCTTCTTGTGCAGAGGTTGATCTGTGTAAACTGCAGAGGGGCATTACTGGCAAATGACGGCATATACTACATTGGAGGATGCAGGTGAAAGAGCCCTTAATGGCGTGACTGATGTTGTTGGGTCCTGTGACAGATGTGGGGGCAGAGATGGCACTTGGGTCTATTGCATGGTCTGGTCCCTCTGCTTGTGTCTCTGTCCTGTGTCCTGTTGCTGGTTAGCATCCGCTTGTGAGAAGGAAGCGTCTGTGATGCTGACGGGTTGGAGTTCACTGACGATCCGTTGCAGTGGCTTCAGTTGGGGGCCGCAGGTGACCCCCAGTGGTGTGCTTCTCTTGGTCTGTCCTTCTTCTTGGGTGTCCGTCCGGCCCTGTCAATCTGTCTCTAAGTTTACGGTGCTACTAGTGTTGGTGATAATAATCTGTCCAGTCGTGAAGAGCAATCACGTGCTTGGCTTGGGCGGGGGCGAGGGGGCACTTCTGACAGGGCATTTGTGCAGCTGGAAAATGGGCGGGCCGGGGCAGACGCTGCTGCCAATCACAGCGAGGCCCGGGACCCCCGCCCCGCCCCCCGCGCCTCTGCTCAGACTTCCTTGGAGAACTCTTGTTCCATCCGCGCGGGGAAAGGTTGGGGGGGGGGGGGTAGCGTTAAGAGTAACCAGGAACTTCCGTCTCCAGTCAATCGTATTGTCACTCTAATAATCCTATCTCTTTGGGCAAGGGACGCATGCGCATTTCGTCCCAGGCGGTTCTACGGGGGCTGCAGCGGGACATACGCAGCCAAGATGGCTGCTGCTGCTGCTGCTGCTACTGGCGCTGCCCCCGGCGTCGGTTCCTGCCCGGCCGCAGCGGGGAGCAGCAGCAACGGGGCCGGCATGGAGGTGGACGCGGCGGGTAAGGCGGGGGGCGGGTGGGCGCTGCTGCGGGGGGCTCCCGGGCAAAGCGGCGGGGGCGGCGGCGGCCTGACCCGGCTCCCTCTCTCCCTTCTCGGCAGCCGCGCCGGCGGTGATGGCGTCGGGCGTGACGGGGAGCGTGTCGGTGGCGCTGCACCCGCTCGTCATCCTCAACATCAGCGACCACTGGGTCCGGATGCGCTCGCAGGAGGGGCGCCCGGTCCAAGGTGGGTGAGAGGGAGGGCGGGAGGGGGGGAGACGCGCGTGACTCTGCCGCCCCCAGGAAGGGCGAGGGCGAGGGGGGTCGACACGCTGCGCCTTCAGCCGCGTTGCCCCTGCACCTGTTGGACTCCTGCCTGTTGCGGCGGCCTGGCGCACGAGCGGGCCAAGGAGCAGAGCTGCGCAGGAGTCCCCCTCCCCTCCCCTCCCCTCCCCTCCCGCTCGAGGCTCGTTGGAAAAGGCTCTCAGGTGGGTGGTGATAGGGCCGGAGGGGGATTCGCCCCACCCCCAGTCGGGCCCGAATTGCTATGTTCTAAGGTGGGGGGGGGCGTGTTCCTCTTCCTCTAGAGCACTTTGACATATGAGACCCTAAAGCCCTCTCTCTCCCCACCCCCACCCCCACGCACTGCTCCGCAGTAATCGGGGCCCTGATCGGTCGCCAGGAGGGCCGCAACATTGAGGTGATGAACTCCTTTGAATTGCTATCACACACTGTGGAAGAGAATGTGGTGATTGACAAAGAGTATTACTACACCAAGGAGGAACAGTGTAAGTAGGGCGTTGTGGGCAGGGAGGAAGAGGGCTAGCGTAAGGATCTGAAGGGAGCACGCAGGCCAAGAAGGCTAGCTGGGTCTTCTGCGTTTCCTTCCTCTTTCCCACAGTTAAGCAAGTCTTTAAGGATTTGGAGTTCCTGGGCTGGTACACGACCGGTGGCCCCCCAGACCAGTCTGACATCCATGTCCACAAACAGGTGAGCCCCCATTCCTCAGTCTTTGAGGGGCCTGCAGAAGCTTCCCTTCAGCCATGGTGAGGATGGGCAAAGGCCTCTGGTGTGGGTCTGATGGCGTCATTCATGCTCTACTAGGGGGAGGGGCAAGGACCTTTGCAGCTGCTGATGGCCCTTCCCCATCCCTTCCTCCTCAGGTGTGTGAGATCATCGAGAGCCCGCTCTTCCTCAAGCTAAACCCCATGACCAAGCACACTGACGTGAGTACCTGCTTCTCTTCTTCCCTAGCACAATGGATGCCTCAGACAGCTGCACCTTTGTACCAAGCATAGGACATCTGAATGAGCTGTTGTGTGCGCTCTCTTTCTTTCTTCCCCCCTCAGCTGCCTGTCAGTGTCTTTGAGTCGGTGATTGATATCATCAACGGAGAGGTTAGTCCCACCATGCCTCCTCCACCTGCCTGTTCTCTTCTCCCTCCCCTCTTCCAAAGTTGCTGGCAGCTCTTGGGATAGCTTAGAATACTTTGTACTGCCTCTTCCTTGAGCTCCTGCCATGCATGGTGATTGACAAGCCTGTGGGTAGAAGGGACATCCTTTCCAGCAGGGGAGATCTGCCCCTTGGCCTGGCCCATATTAGTGACTCTGACAATGGGGGCGGAGGCTCCTGTTCTACCTCTTGTGTCATGTGCTCATCTCTTCCGCCATCTCCTTTCCATCAAGGCCACAATGTTGTTTGCTGAGCTGACGTACACACTAGCCACAGAGGAGGCTGAGCGCATTGGGGTTGACCATGTGGCACGGATGACGGCAACAGGCAGTGGCGAGAACTCCACAGGTGACTGAGGACAAGTGTGCGTGTGGTTGGCATGAAGGCTTCAAAGGGAGGGGAGCTGGAGCAGATGGCCTCATGTTGACTGCATGGAAGTTCTGAATTGCGGGAGGCGATTCTCATCCAGGTGGTGGTGGTGGTCTTTGCTATTCCTCAGGCACGATGGGCCTACAGCTGATTGGGTGGTCTGCAGACTTCCAAGCATCCGCTGGAAGCATATCCCTTGACTTTCTCCCTTGCATGTCCCTGTAGTGGCTGAGCACCTCATTGCCCAGCACAGCGCCATAAAGATGCTTCACAGCCGTGTCAAACTCATTTTGGAGTACGTTAAAGCCTCAGAAGCAGGTGAGAGTGAGCTGGGGTGAAGCAGCAGGTGGGCCTTGATCTGTGCTTCCTCTTTCCCGTGCAGAGGGCAGGAAAGCAGCGCAGGCCTTATTTCTTACCTGACTCCCTCCCTCCCTCTCCATGCAGGCGAGGTGCCCTTCAACCATGAGATCTTGCGTGAGGCCTATGCCCTCTGCCATTGTCTACCTGTGCTGAGCACTGACAAGTTCAAGACAGATTTCTATGACGTGAGTCCCGGGGAGGGGAGGGGCACTTGCCTGCACCTTGCTGAGTGCAGAAGAGAGGGAAGAGCATGTAAAGCAGCGATAAGGGATGCGCTCATTGGTCAACATGAGGAGGAAGCTGTGCAGGATCAGAACAGAAGCCTTGCTGTTAGCTGCTTCTGGCTGAAGTGTTCCCCCTGGGGCGGGGGGGGGGGGTTGTGGGAGGTGGTTTTTGTTTTTGTTTTTAATTGTTCTAAAAACTTCACAGTGTTAGGAAAGCATTTTATTCAAGAAGTCAAACATTTAAAAATGAAAAGATGTGGGGAAATAGTTTTGCTCCAACAATGAAAACTGCTTATTTGTATATATTTGCGTGCTGCCATTTAGGATAAATTCTCACCAGACAGTTCACTTAATAAAACACTTAAAATAGATAGTAGTTTAAAAATGTGAGTTAATAAAAGATTTACATAAAGATATTGCTTCATGAGCATCCCTGATAAAGCTGATCTGTACTTGTGATGAGGACACACTTTTGAGAAGGGCACCCTAAGTGAAGTTGTGAGGGACAGGTAGGTTCCCCCCCCCACTGTGTCGTTTGCAGGTGCCAGGGAGACTGCCTTTTCTGTTGGGTGCTTTCCGTGGCCTGCCTCCCGTGCTCATGCTTCCTTGTGTCTCCCTCCTAGCAATGCAATGACGTTGGCCTCATGACCTACCTGGGCACCATCACCAAGACCTGCAACACCATGAACCAGTTTGTGAACAAATTTAACATTCTCTATGACCGCCAGGGCATTGGCCGACGGATGCGGGGACTCTTCTTTTGAGGTGTTCCAGCACATCCTAATAAAGTGGTTGTGCTGCCTGATGCTGTACATGTGTGTTGTCTCTGTGGTGATGGGGAGTGGATCGCCTTACTCCATCCTACTGAAAGCCCTTGTAATCTCGGCTCCAGCATGGCCTGAAGAAGCTTTAAGCAGAAAAAAAAACATTGTCTCTCTATATAAATGAGCTCCATGAATTAAGTGTTGAGACTCTGGAAGCGCAAATAGATAAACCAGATAGAAAGGGTCTCTACCATCTGCCCTTGCAGAAAGTTGTGGTGTGTGTGTGCGTTAAACCCTCTTTTTCCTCCTTCAAACCAGGTGGGCCTGTGTAGGCATACTGCCCTCATCCTCCCAGACCTGGCAATGGTAAGGCCAAAGGGAAGGGATCAGCCTGTTTGCCCCCTTCTGTGTGGGGAACAAGGTCTCAGAGGGCTTCCATTCATGTTCCTCTGTTGAGGCTCCTAAGTTATCTGTCAGAGGATACAAGGATGGGTCCTCTTATGGATTACAGAACAGGAAGCGGACCAGAAGTCTTTACAATGCAGACTGCATAAGAATATTGGCAATTTCATTTTAATTCGTCTTTATAAGTCTTTCACGGGTTGGTGGTAGGCCTGGCATTATTTCATTTGTTCATAAATGATGGTTATGAGCAACTGTAGAATCATAGTCAGAAGGGACCCTGGAGATTATCTAGCCCAACTCCCTGCTCGGTGCCGCTGTGCACTGCAGGGTGTAGCTGCAGCATCCCTGTCAGGTGGCCATGCAGTCTCTTGAAACGCCTCCAGCGAAGGAAGACCCACCTCCTACCGAGGCAGAGCGTGCTCTGCTGGTGAACAGCTTAGGCAATTTCTCCGGTGGTTATGTTGAAATCAGCTCTAGTTCTGACCTTGGGAGCAACTGGTAATGAGGTAACCCGTTATATAGATATACCAGGTTATTCAGAATGGTGTAAAGCCAAGTGAACTGCAAAGAGCACCAAGGAGGAATTGGCGTAGTGGCATGTGACGTTCAACGCAGGTAAGTGCAAAGTGGTGCAGGTATCCAGAGGTGTTGGGCTGAGGTGACACCAATATGTAGCTGGCACCCAGCTCTATCTCCTTTTCATAAAATCCATGTGAGACAGTGGTTGTTCTGAATCAGGACCTGGGCATGGCAATGGACTGGATAAACTGAGTCGATCCAGAGACAGAGTTACTGTTAGTGGGTGGTTTGCCTGCCTAAGTGCTGTTCAACCTGTTCTGGAGGGAGTTGCGCTCCCCCTAAAGGATCAGGTTTGTAGTTTGCAGGTGCTCTAGGACCCAGAACTGTCACTTGAGGCACAGGTAAACTCGGTGGCACGGAGCACCTTTTAACAGCTTTGACTGATATGCTATGTCTTTAACTGAAATAGCCTAGCTAGTTATCTATGCTCTACTAAACTCCCATTTGCACCATGCCTTGAACATGGTCCAGAAACTTCAGCTGGTCCAAAAGAGGGCAGCAAGACTGTTAACGGACTGGCCAATGGGATCCGATTATGCCAGTACTTTTCCATCTACACTGGCCGCCAGTCCATTTCTAGGGCCCAATTCAAAGAGCTGGTATTAACATGCAGCATCTATGTTCTGTTAGCAGAGCTCTCCTATGCAGTATCATAGAATCCTAGAGTGGGAAGGGGCCTCCAAGGCCATGGAGTCCAACCCCCTGCTCAATGCTGGAATCCACCTTAAAGCATACCTGACAGGTGGTTGTCCAGCTGCCTCTTGAAAGCCTCCCTAGGTAACTGTTTCTATCGTTATACTGCTCTAATAGTCAGGAAGTTTTCCCTGATGCCCAGCCAGAATCTGGTTTCCTGTAACTTGAGCCCATTATTTTGGATTGAGAAGAGATTCTGGCCCTCCTCTGTGTGACAATCTTTCAAGTATTTCAAGAGTGCTCTCATGTCTCCCCTCAATCTTCTCTAGGCTAAGTATCCCCAGTTCTTCGTCTCTCCTCATAGGACTTTGAAAGAACTGGGCAGCCTTTCATGTCTCAGCCTTCTCCTAGCTTTAGTCTTCTACCTGAGAACATAAGATCCGTGCTGGATCAGAACAAAGGTCCGTTCAGCCTTCTTCCACACAGTGGCCAACCAGCTGCCTGTGGGACAAGTAGGACAGCACTGCAGCTGATTCCAGGTTGTAGTTGAAGTTGCAATTTTTTGCACCATAGAATCATAGAATAGTAGAGTTGCAGGGGCCTATAAGGCCATCAAGTCCAACGCCCCACTCAATGCAAGAATCCACCTTAAAGCATACCTGACAGATTAGAACTGTGAACATACATCTGCAGCCAAAACTGAGTGACTACGGTGCAGTTCAGCATTCTGTTCCTGGGAAGAGGCAAGCAGCTTTGAACCCAACCTAAGTTCAAAGAAGCTCCACTTCTCTTTGCCAGAATTTTCATGTCTAGGTTGTGAGGCAGGGCCAAGCTATATCAAAAGGCCCAGAGATTGGTTTGTTTCATTTCTGGCAAGATAGGGGGAGGAGTGAACCATAGAATAGTAGAGTTGGAAGGGGCCTATAAGGCCATCGAGTCCAACTGAAGTCTCTCGGGGAGTTGTTGGACAGTAAAGAAAGGCCTACCCTCCTGCAAACACCAAAGGCCAGTAGCTCTGTGCACTGCACAGGATCCCATAGCGTTGGCCAGAGGGAGAACCATACGTTCCACTCCCTGCCCCCATTTTGTTTTCTCACTAAAAGGGCACTGCTACCTGGAACGGGTAGTTCTAAGACTGACGGCGGCAATCTTCCCCAGACTACCTTGGAAGAGGTGGCATCAACTCCAAAAGATGGAAGCAACTTTTATTAGGGGAGAACAGATCAATTGTAAAAAGGGACACTAGCAGGAAGCAGTCTATGGCAGCCCCTCGGGGAACAGCTGCCACCAGCTCACTTCAGAACGGGCTTGAGTTGCCCCCTGCAGGCCAGAATGGTTCAGACGAAAGTAAGACGGGTCTTCTTCTGGTTCACCTGCCAGACGTTGAGCTCCTCATATTCACTGAGAGCAGCCTGGAACTGGGTGGGAGTAAAGCCCTTTGAAACACAGCGCTGCTCCGCCTCAGCCAGGTGCACCGAGCGAGTGCCCCCAGCAGGAACCAGTTCCCGGATTGCTGCAAAGATCAGCTCCGAGGGACGCTGCGTCCTGGGGGCAGGGAAGAGAGGAAAGGATCAATCCAGTGTCTTCTCCCAGATGTCTGCTTCCCTACACAACGAGGGAGACTAGGAAGCATCTCACCTGCTTGGTTGTCCCTTGTCTGCCAAAAGTGAGTCTTTAGACATCTCCATAAGGCGCATAGCTTCATTCACATCTTCCTTGTCAACCATGTCCACACGCCTGAGCCGTGCCTGGAGGGAGGGAACATGACATCGCCCTATTCACCTCGTGGTCCTTTTCCACCACAAGCCAGTCCTTCGGTGGTGCAGTTTTCCAAGATAAATGCCCTCTGTAATCCTGCCACACCAATAGGCTCTTTCCGGCCAAGGATCAGAATGGTAGAACTCGACCTCCCCTTCCTGTAGCTAGTACTATGATTTTAATAAACTCAGAACTATGTTAAGTAAGGTCCCGTGGCAAGTGAGCCTAATGAGAAATGGAGTGCAAGATGGGTGGGAGTAGTTTAAAAAGGAAATTTAAAGGCACAATTACAAACAATTCCAACAAGGAAAAAAGCTAGAAGACAACAGAAGAAACCAATGTGGCTCCACAAAAAGTTTAGAGACGACGTGAAAACAAAAAAGGGATACCTATAGGAAGTGGAAGGAAGGCCAGGCTACAAAAAAAGAGTACAGACAGGAGGCACAGAAGTGCTGAAATGGCGTCAGGAAGGCTAAAGCTAAGAATGAGCTGAGATTAGCGAGGGACGCTAAAAGCAATAAAAAGGCTTTCTTCAGATACATGAGTAGTAAAAGAGGAAAGAAGTGGTGGTTCAACTGCTTAATGAGGATGGCAAATTGATAACAGATGACAAAGAAAAAAAGGCTGAAGTGCTCAATTCCTACTTTGGCTCAGTCTTTTCCCAAAAGCAGGTCTATGACCCTCCTGGAAAAAGTGAAGCCCAAGTTGAGGGGGCAGGATTGCAGTTTGAAATTTATAATGAGTTCAAATCTCCAAAACTGGGAACTACAGACCAGTCAGTCTGACATCCATCCCTGGGAAAATTCTGGAGCAGATTATCAAGAAGTCAATCTGTAAGCACCTTGAAAACAATGCAGTCATTACTAGAAGCCAACACGGATTTGTCAGGAACAAATCCTGTCAAACTAATTTGATCTCATTTTTTGATCAGGTAACCTCCCTTGTGGACTGTGGGAATGCTGTGGGTCCAGTTCTGGGAAGGACACAGACAAGCTGGAGCGTGTTCAGAGGAGGGCAACCAGGATGATCAGGGGTCTGGAAACAAAGCCCTATGAAGAGAGACTGAAAGAACTGGGCATATTTAGCCTGGAGAAGAGAAGATTGAGGGGAGACATGATAGCACTCTTCAAATACTTGAAAGGTTGTCACACAGAGGAGGGCCAGGATCTCTTCTCGATCCTCCTAGAGTGCAGGACACGGAGTAAGAGGCTCAAGTTACAGGAAGTCAGATTCCAGCTAGGCATCAGGAAAAACTTCCTGACTGTTAGAGAACCAGTTACCTAGGGAAGTTGTGGGCTCTCCCACTCTAGAGGAATTCAAGAGGCAGCTTGACAACCATCTGTCAGAAATGCTTTAAGGTGGATTCCTGCATTGAGCAGGGGGTTGGACTCAATGGCCTTATAGGCCCCTTCCAACTCTACTATTCTAGGATTCTAAGGATGGGTTTGCCAAAGAATGGCAAATCTGACTAGGAGGGCTTCAAAGTGCATCCTGTGGCAGATGGAGACGGAAACCCAGAGGCAGGGGGCTGCAGAGAAGGGCACCTGCACTGTAGCAGGAACTGGGAGAGCAGGTGCAGTGGGGCCTGTTAAAGCTCTTAATAAAAATGCAGGGTGTGTGTCATTGGAGCGTAATATTCGTGGGTTTTGGTGCCTTTATATAAATGCTCAGAATGTGGGAAACAAACAAAATGAGCTTGAACTCTTGATTGAAGAAAATAAATAAGCATAACTTAGACTTGGTGGGATTCCTAAAAGTAGAATATAACAATCAGAAGACATAAGTTCTTTAAAAAGAGGGAAGAAGCACTATATGTTAGAAATGACACACCTATACAGAAATTCAGGAGAATGAACATGGCGGCTCAATTGAAAGCATCTGGGAATAAAAACAATATTGCGGTTGGAGTCTACTACTGACACCCAACAAAGAAGATGATGTGGGTGATGCTTTCCAAAAGCAAACTGCAGAAATGTCAGAGAAGCATGAAGTAGTCATAATGGGGAGCTTTAAATCTGTTGGGGGACAAACTCTGCCAAGTGTGCTCCGCCCAGGAAATCCCTGACTTGCCTTGCGTGTTCAGAGGAGGGCAACCAGGATGATTAGGGGTCCGGAAACAAAGCCCTATGAAGAGAGACTGAAAGAACTGGGCATGTTTAGCCTGGAGAAGAGAAGATTGAGGGGAGACATGACAGCACTCTTCAAATACTTAAAAGGTCACACAGAGGAGGGCCAGGATCTCTTCTCGATCCTCCCAGAGTGCAGGACACGGAATAACGGGCTCAAGTTAAAGGAAGCCAGATTCCAGCTGGACATCAGGAAAAACTTCCTGACTGTTAGAGCAGTACGACAATGGAATCAGTTACCTAGGGAGGTTATGGGCTCTCCCACACTAGAGACCTTCCAGAGGCAGCTGGACAGCCATCCGTCAGGGATGCTTTAGGGTGGATTCCTGCATTGAGCAGGGGGTTGGACTCAATGGCCTTGTAGGCCCCTTCCAACTCTGCTATTCTATGATTCTATGATTCTTTTTCAGAGGATGGTTGGAAGAATGAGTGGAGCATCCGTACTTGTTTATTTATTCAATTTATACCCCGGGTTTTTTGCTCTAAGGAACTCAAAGCAACATACATAATCCTTCTCCCCATTTTTATCCTCACAACAACCATCCTATGAGGGAGGTTGGGCTGAGTCTGACTGGCCCAAAGTCACCCAGTGAGTTTCCATGGCCGAGTGGGGAGTAGAACGCGGATCTCCCAACTCCCAACTCCCAGTCCAACATTTTAGCCACCACACTGGTTCCTTGGCTTGATTCTGACCAATAGGGAAGAGTTAGTTGATATGGGGAAAGCAGCAGGGAGTTTGGGGGTGCAGTGACTATATAAAATGCCCATGTAATGAAGACTGGAAAATAGTGACTGAAGAACTCACGGGGCACCGCCCAGCTGGCCCTGTTCGAGCAGTTGGCCCAGGTGAGCGCTTGGCAATGCGCACCCCCGGGGCCTCCAGAAAATGCACAAATGGGGGTGGGAGGCCACCATTAAAGTAGTGAGAGAAAAAGAGGACAATGGGCACGCACAGGTCAGTGCGGAAGTGAGTTCTGCCTTGACCTGCGACCCCTTTGTCCTGGAGCCATGGAGTGAACATCTACCTGGGGCCTGGGAGGGGCGGGCGCAGGGCATTGGCCCAGGCAGATTTTCGCCCCGTCGCTACTGGAGAACAGCAAATGTCTCCATCTTCAAAAAAGAAGACTCTGGAAATCACAGGCCGCTGGGCCTGCTTCAACATGAAACGCTGGGCTGCAGCCACCCACCATTTTGATTGCCTAAGAATGTCTTTGGGGTCCAGACGCATCCTTGGAAATGAAAATCGCCCTAGAGGCCAGCGCTTAGCTTTGCAGCATGCCAACCTAAAGCAAATGCGTTGCTGAATAAAGCCCTCTAAAATACAGTATACAAATCGGGAGGGGCCCCACCTGGGAGACCCCAGGCATAAGTGCCTGTGGCCCAGAGCTCTCTTCCTCAGATGCAGGGGACATGGTCTGGGTATCGCACAGCCCTCCCCGCCGCTGGTCAGCCCCCTCCCAGTGGAACTTCGAGAGGTCCAGAGGCCTCAGGACAACCGGCACCCTTGGCCTACTCTCTCCCCCCCCATCGCCGCTCCTTTGCTCACCAGCGCAGTGGCCAGGCGCAGGATCCCCAGCAAGGTGCGGGCCGAGGTGTAGGTGGTGTCTCTGTTGGCCCAGGCCTCCTTCCGCATCTCCACATAGGCCGCCGTGATGTAATCTGCCAGCGATTCCGGCACTGCTGGCTGCTTCCGCTTGCACAGGGCTACGTAGCGTCTGCAGGGAGGCCAGGAGAGACGGGCCTGGGCTGGGAACGCCGAGGCAGGAAGCCTCCCGGCCTGCCACACGGGGAGGGGGCTTCTGGCTCGAGCAGCCCCTCCCCACTCTAAACTGCCGACAAGAGCCCCGGTGCCCCCCCCCACACACACACACCCAGGCCCACTCACCTCATGAGGCCCATGTCAAGCTGCTGGAACTGGCAGGGCGGCTGCCGGCTGTGCTGGTGCACATAGGTGATGTGCTGGGCGAGACTGCGGGAAACACACAACAGGTCAGCCACAGCGGCGGCAGCAGCGGCAGCGGCGGCAGAGAAGGACGAGGAGGGGGCCTCCAGGCTCCTGCCCCCACCCAAGGGGGGAGAGGGAGGGCTCGCCCGGCCGCCCCCAGCACCTGGCCCCCCCTCTCACTCACCGGAGGTCATTGTCACGGTCCGGCCGGTCCTGGATCAGCCAGAGCAAGTCGAAGCGGGAGAGCAGGGCAGCCGGGAGCTGGATGTTGTGCTCCAAGCTGCGCTTGGGGTTGTAGCGCCCGTAGGCAGGGTTAGCGGCTGCCAGGATGGCACAGCGGGCATTCAGTGTGGTGAGGATGCCGGCCTTGGCAATGGAGAGCGTCTGCTGCTCCATCACCTCATGGATGGCCGTGCGGTCGGACTCCAGCATCTTGTCGAACTCGTCGATGCAGCAGACGCCCTGGTCGGCCAGCACCAGCGCCCCGCCCTCCAAGGCCAGCTCCCCCGTCAGCGGGTCGCGCAACACAGCAGCCGTCAGCCCCACACCAGAAGACCCCCGCCCTGTTGTGTACTGGCCTGCAGAGATGGGACAGGGGGATGAACAGGAAGCCTCTTCCCTCCCTCCCTCCCTCCCTCCCACCCACCGCCTCAGGGGCTGACTGCACAGGTAGGGGCCCAGGGCCACACAAATGGCAAGAAGGTGTGTGTGTGTGTGGGGGGGGTTTGCTTCTGAACACCAGATCCTTAAGAGAGCCATTTGCCCTCGGGGCCCTGAGGGTGAGCTGCCCAAAATGCACCTGGCCGGTTGCTGTGAGAGGCAGGACGCTGGATGGACACGCACTCTTTTGAGTCCAGCAGGCCTTTCCGCTGTGGGATCTTCTGAAGCTTGGGCAGAGCCCGCCCCCCCATCCCAAACAGTGGCCCATCCGCTGGGTAGAAGCCAAGCAGCTCCTCTCGCTACCCAGAGTGGCCACCTGGCAGACAAGCGACGCCCAGGGAGGGGCCGCTGCCACTGCCCCCCGTTACATGATACTCACTGCGTGGCGCCAGGCGGGTGATGTACGACAGCAACTGCGATTTGGCCACGCCAGGGTCTCCCATGAGGCAGATGTTGATGTTCCCTGGTGGAAAGCGGGGGTGGGCTGTTATTCAGGGCCAGCTCTGAAGGCAGAAAGCAGGGCCCCTCCCTCCCTCCCTCCCTCCCTCCCCACCCTCGGCTGCTTTGGGAAGAAGGACCTTGGAGCGGAGTGCAAATGAAGGAAGACTGAGGGTGGAGCAGGGGCACGATTCCCCTGAGAGCAGCGAAGCAGAGGGCGCCTCCTGCACGCACGCATGCAGCCTGGGAAGAGAAGCTGCCCCCCGCCACAAGCCTCACCACGGATCTTCATGCCCCGTGGGTTCTGGTCCACCCCGCCCACGAGCAGCAGCAGCAGCGCCTTCTTCACGTCCTCGTGGCCGTAGATCTCGGGTGCAATGGAGGCTGCCAGCTTGTCATAGAAGTCCTCCTCTGCAAGAAACCAGGAAGGCGGGCGTGTGTATAAATACAAATAAAGCCACAGCAGCACCCAGGATTGGTCAATAGGGAAGGAAGACCGGAGCAGAACCGGGAAAGGGGGACGTAAGCCCAGCGCTAAGCCTCCTGTTGAAAACACAGGTTTAGCACCATCATGTGCAGTTTGACCCTCATTTGGTGCAACTGGCAAACTCCGCTGCTGCCCTGCGCAAAGAGCAAGAATTAGAAACAGCACCAGCCTCAGTACACAGCCTTTGGAAAACGCTGCTGCTCCCTCCCTCTGATGGGTGAATTGTCCGCCTACTTCCACTCCGAGCTGCGGTTCTTTAATCCAAATAAAGGTCCCCATCCCTATTTTCCCCTGGCTGCTAAGTCTCATACTTTGCAGGAATTTGCCAAAAGTGTTTTGAACCCCAAACACACAGTGTTGGCTAAGCCACCAGCGTTTCCACCCTATCAGTCCTACACTCCAGGTTTGCTTTTTGAGGTGAGGGTGGGGGAAGGGGCAGAGAGGACCGTCTTCTCTCTCACCTGTAATCTGGCGCAGCTCCTCCTCCGTGAGGTCCCCTTCTCCCAGCTCTTCCTGCTCACTTTTGCTCATGCAGACAATGTGATGGGCCTCCAGGTACGTGTCTGAGAGAAGGCCCTGAATCACAGCAAGCCACGTGCTCAGTTCAGAGCCCCAGAACGTCACCTGGGCCCTGGCCACCACCCCGCAGTGGATCGCCCACCTGTAGGAGCTGCCGAAAGCCCGTCTGCCGCACCGGAAGGAACACGCCAGTAACGCTGACGTGGTCGCCTGGCTGCACAAGCCGAGTGTTTTCCCCTTGCACGCTGACACTGACGGAGCGCGGCAAGTTCCCCACCGGCACCTGGTCACTCTGCAAACAGCGGAGGCAGCCATGTCAGGGGCGAGGGAGGCAGGGCCCCCTCACCCTTTCAGGTGGGCCCAGACCGGTCCCTACAGAGGGAAAACAGCCGCACAGCCACACCACACTCCCATGACCTCAGGCTCAGACACTTCCACCCCACCTGGGTGGATGAATTGGCAGCATTCCTTCAGTTAAATAGTTTGGCCGTGGTCTGCACAGAGGGAGAGCAGTGCCCTCTCACTTGGCGCATCGCGTGCTGAAGCCCTGCCGGGATGCTTCCAGTGTAGGGCTGGTGGGGTGTGGAGCGGAGGGCAGCTGGATGGAGCTGCACAGCCTGCAGCTAGTTTCAACCTTAAATTCATCTTAAAATTTTGTTTCCAGTTTCCACCAAGAGTGGAAGTGGAGAAAGGGTAAGAGAAACAGCTGTAGGAACCCAGGGGGACGCCTTGTACCGGGTTCATCCTGTCTAGCTCAGCATAGCCTATGCTGAGTGGCAGCCCTCCCCCCCCCCCCCCCAGCCCTTTCCTCAAGGACTGAGGGACTTTCCGGTAGCGGTACAGCAGAGTCACCCCGAGAACTGTTGCATGCAGGGCTGGCTGAGGAGACCTGGCTGCCCACCCCTCACCCCAAGACTTTGATCTCTGCCTCAGGTTTCTGGTCCAGGTGGGCCCTTCTGGAGGAGGAGATGTCACTGTTGGGAACATTACCAGCCAGGGCATATGAAAGCAACGACTCCTTTGGGGGTCATGAGCAAGGAAGCACCCCTACTTCACCCTGAAAGCAGGAAGAGCGGGGAAAGAGCTTGGACTCCCCTCATAAGAGAAGTTAAAGGATTCACCTCCCCCAAGTGAGAGATGGGAAGCTAGACAGCAGCCAAGACATAAGGCGGCTGCCAGTGGGCTCTCTTTTCAGAGT
Organism: Elgaria multicarinata webbii; assembly: GCF_023053635.1. Lineage (NCBI taxonomy): Eukaryota > Metazoa > Chordata > Lepidosauria > Squamata > Anguidae > Elgaria > Elgaria multicarinata. The sequence goes on along the minus strand of NC_086171.1, from coordinate 219,804,933 downwards.
TCTGGGGAGTCCGTGATGGGCTGAGAGCCAGGCTGTGGCAGCTGCATAGGCCTATTCCTGGCTTATAGGCCATTTCCGCCAAGGGCTGTTGCGATTTCCGCTCGTATTATGCTCTTAACAGCTATTACAGCACTACTGATAACAGTGCTTGTATTCTGCAGCTTATTAACGGCTGCAGTTATCTTTACATCTTTGGGTGGCCTTCTTGTGTGCCTGGGAACTGCGATCAATGCCCTGGAGGATGGTGAGGGTGCCACCATGACTGAGATTCCATGCTGGGCAGATACGGAGGCTGAACAAGGGTGGGCATCTGACACTCAAGTCCTGTCCGCCTCCTGGCCCTTCCTGCAGCTATTCAGCAGGAAGCCTGAATTGTTAGAACATAAGAGCCCTGATGCTGGTTGTAAAATTTCTGGAAATTTTGAAGCCATGGAAAAAAACCTTTTTTTCCTGGTTTTTTTGAGGGGAAAACGGAACTTTTCAGAAAAATTGAAATAATGCAATATTAGCACTTTTTACAGATTGAAAGTCCCTTTGTTACTTTAGGAACATAAAATGTAATTATGTCCCAGTTTGTTTGGCATAAAATTATAACATTTAGTATATTAAAAGTACAGTGTATTCAAACAATTATTACAAATTTAATTTACTTTTTTAAACGTTTTTAATTTTTTGGGGTAACAAATGGAGCTACAAAGCTCCTTTACTGTTTGGGACACCTGAACTGTAAAGAACCTCTTTGGTTCTGCCAATTTATGAGGAGCAAGCAAAAAACAATTTTAAAAAACAACAGAAGAAATCACCAACATTAGTAACAAAGAAAATTATTTATGTCTCCACTAGTCCTCCAGTGTCAAAACATAAAGCCCCCATTCCCATAAAAAGAACTGAGAAAAAGGCAGGGACCGAGACTCAATGAATATGCATGAAATTTAATCAGACTCATTTCCTGACCTCTAGCTATCACTATTAGTCTCAGCCTCTGCGTCAATGTCAGTGCTGCCCCCTAGAGGCAGAAATGCATCTTCCTCTTGCATTTGAGATTTGTAGTCTTGAGTTTGCAACCTAGCACTTGCTTGTCCTTGGTGCACAGACATTGTAATAATTTGATACTGTACAGTTTTTAGAAATTATTTGGAGAAGTAAATATCGGAACACCTTGCCTTAAACGTTTTATTTATTTAGGGTGGATTCCTGCATTGAGCAGGGGGTTGGACTCGATGGCCTTGTAGGCCCCTTCCAACTCTGCTATTCTATGATTCTATGATCATGCTAAAATAAAACATCTGGTAATCTATTTTTTCTTCATTTTTCCAATTTTTCAGAATAAAACAAAAAAAGGCTTCGGAAAAAACTTTTTATCCGAATTTTTCCGGGACTTCACATCTCTATGCTGGATCAGACCAAGGGTCCATCTAGTCCAGCACTCTGTTCACATAGTGGCCCACCAGCCATTGGCCAGGGAAGAACAAGCAGGACATGGTGCAACAGCACCCTCCCAACCATGTTCCCCAGCAACTGGTGCACAAAGGCTTACTGCCTCGAATACTGGAGATAGCATACAACCATCAGGGCTAGTAGCCATGGATAGCCTTCGCCTCCAGGAATTTATCCAGCCTCCTTTTAAAGCCATCAGTACATCCTTTGGTAGTGAGATCCATAATTTAACTGTGTGCTGTGAGAAGAAGTACTTCCTCTTATTTGTCCTGGATCTCCCACCAACCAGCTACATGGGATGACCCCATTGGGTTCTAGTATTTTGAGAGAGGGAGAAACCTTCTACCAGCTTGCCCTGAAACCTTGAAAAAGGCGTTACTCGCTGCCAGTTTTGTACTTAATAAAACATGATACATCCATGACTTGAGGGGGCTGACCTGGGAGAAAGGCCCACATTTCTGAGAACGGTTCAAAGTGCTGACACTTACTTCCAGAGTAACTTGGTCCACACTCTCGGGACCAAGTTACCCGAGAGGGAACCTCTCCCCCGACATCACCCTGCCCAAGCATACAGCTCTTCTTGCGAACCTCTCCTCCTCCGGGCACCCCCGGGCCTCTGAAGTGAGGCTATGGGGGAACTGGCAGTGCCCTGCTTGCAGGACTTTGTGCCGCCGCCTTTTCCCAGGTTTTGAACCGTTGCATACGATCCAATACACTTGATTACGTTTTTAAAACCGTAAATGGCCCTTGAAATTTGAACTGAACAGTGATGTTGAAGCGCTTTAAATGGGACACGTTCCCCAGCCTGACCAATGGAGACCCTTTTCCTTTGGGAGGCTGACAAGCACGCTTCTCTGCCACTGGGCCACAGTGCCACCCCCACCCCCAACACACACACAGAAGGCAGCCAGACTGTGGCTTGGTGCCACGTTGCTCCCTGAGACAACTGCTTCCATTTGCCACTGTGGAAATGGGCAAGGCAGGAGGAAACGCCCCTGCTCTTCATGAACAACACAAGAGCCCACCCCACGCAAAACTCACATGCTCCTGTATCTTGAGTTCCTGGTACTTGATGAACTTGGAGCCTCGGCTCTGTAGATAGAGGCGGCCACCAGCCCGGTTGGTTTGGCACTCCCGGCTTGGGCACATCAGCAGAGGTGTGAAACTAGGAGACTGTATCTAGTCAGAGGCAACAGGAGGAAGAAGAGGAGGAGGAGGGCTCAGATGGGCGAGGGGAGGAAGCCGCTCTCACGCCCTCCCCCCACCCTCGGAGGTCTGGCTACTCACCGGCTGGTAGGTCTCTGCACCGCACTGGTCACAGCTGTAGGTGGCCACCACCATACGGGGTTTCACTTCGGAAACCCGGGTGACGATGCCTCGGACGGTCACCAGCTTCCCAATGGCCTCCGCCTTCACCTCCCGGATCACCCGGGCCTTGGCGCTCGATGGTGCCTTGAAGTATAGCTCACTGCCAAGCAGAGGAGGTGAAGGAAGAGTCAAGAGGAGATGGACTGACGCCAGTGGAAGAGGCCGGCAGGTGCCCTGCCAGTGAGCCTGCTCCTTCGTTTAACCCACCGTTTCTGAGAAATACTCTCACAAGGAGGTTTTCATATAGCATTTACACAAAACAGCAAAACACGCAGCAAAAATCATAATACACAACGCTACAAATTAATTAGGTCTATAAACACTGCCACCCAGCATAAAATCATTTCAAATTAACGAAGCCATAAATCAAAAACCTACCATTTCAACTAACGAAGACCAATAAAGGTCATGAAGCTCAATTAGAGAAAGCAACTTGAAATAAGTACATCTTCGCTGCCCCGGGGCCCTGCACTGACCTCACTGGTGGGCATAAAAGCAGGGGCTTCTGGGGCTGATCACACAAGGCCATAGGAAGCACCACCACACTGGCCCAGCCCAATTCTGTCCGCACACTGGCCAGCCAGCTACCCGCGGGAGACCCACATGCAGGACACAAGTGCAACAGCCACCCTCTGTCCACGTTCCCCAGCAGCTGGCGTACACAGCCATGCACATCTCACAGCATGTGCAAAGGGGGTCACTCACATAACCTGGTTCCAAACTGTTGCAAACAACATGTGGATTGTGGGGGTCCGGTCCAGCCCACCAACTCTCTCCCAAAGGCCCCCTCCCTCTCCAATGAGAGATAAACGCAATGGTGTAGTTTCAAGTTTCGTGCCTTAACTGGGACGATGGACTAGATGATATCCAAGACCCCTTTCAACTCTAGAATACTACGATCCTATGAATATCTCACAAGTCTCTGAACTCTGTGGAAGCTAGTTAACCCAATACTTCTCTCAGGATACAGAACTATCAAGGAAGTTTACTACCTCATACAAGGTCAGGCTATTTGTCCACCCAGCACAATGTTCTCTGCTGCCCTGACTCACAGCACCTCCTCGGGGTCTCTCTAGCAGCTGTGGCTGTGGCCCGATCCTTTTTAATCAGAACCAGGGATCAAACATGGGATCTTCTGCATGCAAAGCAGGTTCCTGTCAGCTAGGCCCTGGTGCCAATGACTGAGTCATTGAAGCAGATGTTTGGACCACACTGCTAAAATATAACCAACAACAACCCGTTAGAAGGCACAGAAACCTACACAACTCCCTCTACAGCCTTAAATGGTTTGGGCATGAGCTACTTGAAGTATCGCCTTCTTCTGCATCAGCCCGCCCGCCTGCCCGCGCACCCACCGGCGTTCCAAGGTCATCCACAGTGGCCCTTCTCACTGGCCTGCCACCGAGGACAGGGGGGGGGGGGAGTGCAAGGGAGAGGGCCCTGCGCCTCTGGAATCAGATTCCACCAGGGATGCGTCAGGCCCTTTCTTTGCAGGGCTTCAGGAGAGGTCTGAAGAACCACCACCTGTATTCACTGGCCTTCCCGTAAGCCTGTGCCATTGATTTTGATTGATAAATTTTGATTTCAATTAGCAATTTCAGTTTTCATGTACTTTATTGAAACATATTCTTAAGGATTTGAAAAACTGCATCCACTTTGTGTGTGCTAAACTGAGAGGGTCTCACCTTTAGAAGCCACCTAGAAATCATTTTAGATAACTCAATAATCAAACAAATTCATGCTAGCTGCTATTACATCCTAAACAGGGTCCTTTTTTTACTTTAACTAGATTGACCAAACACACATTTATACAATTAAGTGGCTGCTTCGTAGGCAGACTCGGGTAACCACTGATTACCTCTGCTGCCAGGGGAAGAGTGCCCGCTGCTTCCCTGGCCCAGCATGCTTCTGGGCAACTGGGAAGCCGTGGTGGGCGCAAAAGCACTAAGTCCAACCCAACGAGCCAGCAGAGAAGTATTGGCCTCCACCATCGCATTGGCTTTGCCAATGGGGTGATGGGAGTTGCAGTCCGGCCCATCCGGAGGTTGGAGGAGACCGGACCACCATATCACGATGATCAGCAGCAGGCACAACACTCACAATCGGCGCATGAGCTCCGGGGGGAACTGGTTCTGGGGGTCGTGGGGGGTCTGGCCGGCCTCCCGGCCCCGGCCCTCCATCAGCAGGCGGTGCTCGATGTAGACGTCCAGGGCATCCTTGTGGGTCACCTGCGTGGTGCGGGGATGGGGGGGGCAAGAGGAGGAGGAGGAGGAGGAGGAGGAGGAGGAGGAGAAGAGGGGGTGGGTGGGCGGCTGTTCCCCTGCAGCCCCCGCCCCGTCCATCGAGATCCTCCCTCCGCTGCAGGGGAGCCGAGGCCTCCGCAGCCCCCGCCCCCGCCTCACCTCCCGCTGCCGGAACTGGGGCAGCAGCTCCCACGCGGCGTCCGCGAAGATCCGCTCGTAGCGCTTCGTGTTCTCGCAGACGGCGTCCACCAGCTCCGGGTCCTCTTCGGCCACGTCGTCCAGGTCCACGTACAGGGCCACCTGCTCCCGCTGGGCCACCGACGCCTGCCGGGGGGAGGAGGGGGAAGGGAGGGGGAGGCGGGCGTGAGGGGGGCAGAGCAGCCCCGGCCCGCGATGCCCCCCTCGGGCCCGGGGGCGCGCGCACTCTGCACGTGCTCAGGGGCCCCTCGCTCAGCCTCCGGGCGGGGCTCACCAGCTGCTCCCGGTAAGGGAACTCCTTCGCCTGCGTCGCCGTCCCGCTCTGGCGGTAGAAGCCCTCCAGGAACGCCGCCGCCTTCGCTGCAGGAGAAGAGAGACGGAGCCGCGTCAGAGGGCCGGGGGCCACGCCGGGGGCGGCAGCCAGCCAGCCAGCCAGCCTGCCTGCCAAGCCAAGCCAAGCCAAGCCAAGCCAAGCCAAGCCTGCCAGCCTCACTCACCGCGCTCCTCGGCGTAATCTCTGCCGCCAGCCTTTCCCGCCGCTGCCATCTTCTCTCCTTCTTCTTTTCCCGCCTGACAGAGCGAGAAAGTGGCGCCAATTCGGTCTCCGCCTGCCCACGTGACCCGAAGCCCCGCCCAGCACGGCCAAGGCCCGGGTTGCGCTGAACGCCCGACCCGCCCAATCAGGGCCCGTGCGAGCGGAAGCCCCTCCCACTTCCCCGCCTTGGAGCTGCCACGTGACCAGAGCGGAAGGGAAAGCGGAGGGCGGCGCTGCGGCTGAAGCCCCGCCTTCCCGAGCCAAGAGCGCTCCGGGGCATGGGCAGACCTCTGCAGGCCGGATCCCCGCAGCCGCAGCCAGTCGTGAGGGAGCCGCCCCAGGCCGCGATGCTGCCGCAGGTCTTCGTGCTCTCGTCCAAGGGCGACCGGCTCCTCTACAAGGACTGTATCCTCCGGCGCGGAGCCGCCCCGTGGCTCCCCCGGGCACCGCCCGGTGGGAAGGCCGGGCAGCCCCTGCCTCCTCTGCAGCCCTGCGCGGCTCCACAGTCTTCGCCCCCCGCCCCGCCCCTCCCCCCACGGGTCTATCCCCCCTCCTGCCTGCGCCGGTTCTTCCTTAACACGGCCCTGGCCCAGTCCGTGGCGAGGGGGGCCTGGACCTGGTGGACACCTTCTACCGCAAGATCACGGCGCTGCCGGCGGACCAGGCGCCCGTCTTCATGGTAAGTGGGTGGGGGGGGACCGGGGTTGGCGGGATCTCGCCCCGGCCCGGCTGCTGCTATTATTATTATTATTTATTTGTATCCAGCCTTTTGCCCAATGCTGGGCCTCAAGGCGGCTGTACAAAGTTTCAAACATACATGGGGAGGGGAGAACAAAACCATAAACGTTTAAAATACACAACAAAATTATAAGACATTAACATAGATGGAGGGCCAGATTATTCTCCAAAGGCCTGCTGGAACAAACAAGTTTTAGCCTGCTTCCGAAAGCCCATCAAGGAGGGAGCCAGCCTAGCTTCCCCGGGAAGAGAATTCCAGAGCACTGGAGCAGCCACCGAGAAGGCCCTCTCCCATGTTCCCACCAAGGGTGCCTGTGAAGATGGTGGGACTGAAAGAAGGGCTTCTCCAGAAGATCTCAAAGCACGGACAGGCTCATAAGTGAGAATACGATCTTTCAAATAACCTGGACCCGAGCCATATAGGGCTAATCCCCGGTCCGGGTCTCCTCCACCCAGCAGGCAGATCAAGGGCTCCACTTCGTCCACGTGCGGCACGCCGGGCTCTACTTCGTGGCCACCGTCCTGCCTGGCACCTCCCCGTTCGCTGCAGTGGAGTTTCTCAACAGGTGAGGCGGACGATGGGAGCTGCGTGAGCTGGGGGGGACGCGCCTTTGAGGACCCCCCCTTCTGAGCACCTCTCTTTGCAGGTTGGTGACGCTGATGCGTGATTATTGTGGCTCCTTGAACGAGAAGACAGTCAGCTTGAACTTTGCTCTCATCTATGAAGTGTTGGATGAGCTGCTGGTACATTGTGGGCGGAGGAGAGTGCAAGATTAATACTGCTTTTACCACTTTTTATTAAAAAAAAATCCCAAAGGAGTTCATGGTCGGAAAACACCTGGGTGAGCAAATGCGGGCTCAGTTGTGGGCAGAAACCCTCCATACTGGGAGCCCACCTGATCTCATTGGGGCTACCATTTTACATGGTGGGTGCAATAGGTAGGCCCAGCCCTCCTCCACCCCATGGCCAAATGAACACCATTAGGGTGCCGCATGGTAAGCGAGGCCACCTCCTCAGATCAGTGCAGCCTGTGTGGGAGGTGGTCTCTCGGGTAACTGGTCCAGAGCTGCTTCAGATGGTGTACTAACTTCTTAAAAACCAGTGGAAGCCAAACTGGATAGCTTTACCTAGGAGATGGACAGGATGAAGCCCCAGCTTCAGGTGGTATAAGATCATCTTCTGACAGTGTAGGATCACACTCTTGAACAGCTAAATTTGCTATTATTCAAGCTACACAAAAAGTGAAGGTAGGCATGGTGGTCAAAAGAAATTTTCCAAAAGAACATTTCCAAAAATTATGCCAACTCAAAGGTCACACAGTACTGTGCAAGCTTTAGAGTTCTCCAGAAGTCTTCATCAGGCAAGATGGTAAACAAGCAACTGGCTGCTGTCCAAGCCCTGGTGCCTTCATTTCATTAGTCTTAAGAAAGGAGGCTACAGACACTCACGTTAGGCTCTACCAGGTACTGCAAGGTCAGCGACCACACTTGAAGTAGCTTTGTTTTAGCAAGTCCTGTGCGTTGATGTTGCATCCAGACTAATGGATGTTTCCAAAGAAACCATCATCACTGATTTTGTAACAATCTTTCCAATTCTTTTATTAGTTGGGGAGTATGTTGAGCTCTGGGTGTGCGTGCTCACTTTCTCCTCCCCTTGCAATTCTGATTCAACCCGTAACTTTCCCCTCCCATCTCCCTCAGGATTATGGCTACATCCAGACAACAACACCTGATGTGCTGAAGAACTTTATCCAGATGGAACCTGTGCTCAGCCAACACTTCAGCCTCCTTGACCTCAGTACTGTGGGCCTGGTAAGTAGAAATGGGGAGGTTTGACCCAGAAACAGTCTCCTCTGTCCTCAGTAGGGGTCTTCGGCATTAGAGTGAATGGGATCCTGGATATTGTTCCCTCATTTGAATCCAAAATGGGTTTATTGTCACTTCCATATCAGCTTGTAGTTAGGTATTTTTTACCCCATCCTTTGGCAGTGAAGGTCCCTCAAGGCAGCTTTCACATCTAAAAATAAAAATGGTTACAAACAATGAATAATATAGGGCCTGTTCAGATGACACGCTAAACCATGGTTTGGCTGCTAATGTGTTTTCAGCAAATGACCCTAATGAGAAAAGGAGTCCAAGATGGATGGGAGTATTTAAAAAAGGAAATCTTAAAGGCACAATTACAAACAATTCCAACAAGGAAAAAAGATAGAAGACAACAGAAGAAACCAATGTGGCTCCACAAAAAGCTTAGAGATGACCAGAAAATTAAAAAGGATACATATAGGAAGTGGAAGGAAGGCCAGGCTACCAAGTAAGACTACAGACAGGTAGCCCAGAAGTGCCGAAATGGCACACAGGAAGGCTAAAGCTGAGAATGAGCTGAGATTAGCAAGAGATGCTAAAAGCAATAAAAAAGCTTTCTTCAGATACGTGAATAGTTAAAGACAGAGGAAAGAAATAGTGGTTCAGCTGCTTAATGAGGATGGCAAATTGATAACAGATGACAAAGAAAAGGCTGAAGTGCTCAATTCCTACTTTGCCTCAGTCTTCTCCCAAAAGCGGGTCTATGACCCCCCCTGGGAAAAGTGAGGCACAAGTTGAGGGAGCAGGATTCCAGTTTGAGATTGATAAATAGTCAAGAAACACCTAATTTCTTTGAATGAGTTCAAATCTCCAGGGCCCGATGAACTGCATCCTAGACTAATGAAGGAGCTAGCAGAAGAGCTCTCAGAACCTTTGTCTATTATCTTTGCAAAATCATGGAAAACGGGTGAGGTGCCACACGACTGGAGGAGGGCTAACGTTGTCCCTATCTTCAGATACCGGTTGAGCTGGTGGAAGGTGCTCTCTGGAAGAAAGGGAATTCTGGATTTCCCCTTCTGATTCAAGTCGCTAGAGCTGGGACTGGCGTTGCCAAGTCCAGTGACGGTACTGACGGGACAGTTGGTATCGGGGGGACTTGGTGGTCGTGGTGGCGATGGGAGTCACCGGGCTCGGTACGGAGACATGCTTGCAGGCAGTATCCTTGGACGTCTTTGGAGCATGTTTATATTTTCCTCTGCTTATGCTCTTCAGAGAAGGATTTATGCTCTCTCACCCTCTTCGCTGTCTTTTTAGCCATAGAGACTGCTACAGGGCTGCCTGGCGCTGGGGGGTCCATTTGACCCATGCTTAAGAGTTGATGGCCCTGCTTGAGGGGAGGCAGGCAGAGGCGACTGTCTTGGCTGCCTTTCCTTCTGAGACATTCTGGGGGCATCTGCTGCTTCTAAGGTTCTTTCCCAGAGAATTGCTTTCAGGAAGGCAGACTGATTATGGTGGGCCTGTTTAGAGGATTCTGCTACATGGGATGCCCCCAGGCACAGGAGGCAGGGGGACCTGGCTCCTATGACAGCACTTTTAAAATAGCGCTCTCAGTGCCATAAGAGCCACGAAGGGGAGAGGAAACAGGAAATGGAGAAAAAGAGTGGTGGAAGGGGGAAAAAAAATTTTGGAAGCGGAAGATGGAGAAAGAATAGGTAAGTGAGTTGAACAAAGGGGTGAAGAAATTCCTCATCAGGAGAAAAAACACTGTTCTCACGGAGCGAACTCCCAATGCGGCAAGAACGGCGGTCGAAAGAGAACAGAGGGCGGGAACCCCTGGAGTCTGCGGAGTGAGGTGTGGGGGGGAGTGTTCCTGCGAAAACGATTCTCGGCTGTGGAAAGTTCTCGAAACGAGACTCCACACAGGTGCAGAGCCCATCAAGTGTGATGCAGAGACTATGAAGACCGGTTCTATATTTTGCCTTGGTCTTCTCCTGCAACGGAGATTGTCTTCAACCTAAGAAAAACAGAATGCATTAGATAAGGAGGGACTTGCAACCCTGGGAATTACACCTAATGGTGTCAGAGGTGCTATTTCAGAACCATGGTTTGTAATCTTTTGAGAATTTGTGGAGAACAGGTAAGATGCTGGAAGAATGGAGGTGGGCAGTTGTCACAGTTATATAAAAGTGTGTGTGTTGGGGGTAGGGGATCTGGGAAACTACAGACCAATCTGCCTGATGGGTTCTAGGCAAAATTCTAGGGCAGAAAAAATCAGTGGTAGAAAAAAAATGCATTGACTACTAGGAGCTAACGTGGGTTTATCAAGAATAAACCAACGGTATCTCCTGTCTGGAGTTACTACTTTGGCGGATCATGGGAAAGCTGATTTCAGCAAAGCATTTGACCAAATGGAAAGATGAGGATTGGACAATACTATAACTGGGTGGATCTATTGGCTGGTTGAACAGCTGCACTCAGAGGGTGCTCATTGGTGGCTTTGCATCCTCCTCGGGGGGGGGGCGTGTTGAGTGGGGTGCTGCTGGGCTGAGTTTTAGCTCTGGGCCGTCCAACATTTGTATAAACTGACTTGGATGCTGGTGCAGCAGGTACAGACGTACCCACCCATCCTTCTGGGCGCTTGTTCTTTCATGTGGTTACAGTTTGGAGCAGACACACAGCAAAGCAAAGTGGCTCCCAGTTGTGCTGCTGCCCGCCCTGTCCTGCCCCTGCGGGGGGAGCAGGTAAGAAACTCTGCCTTGGGTCACTCACAACCCACCCACCCCAGACACACACACTTGCTTCTCCATTCCCCAGGAGGTGGGGGCTGCTCTCTCTAACGACCGCCTGTCATAGAATCATAGAATAGCAGAGTTGGAAGGGGCCTACAAGGCCATCAAGTCCAACCCCCTGCTCAATGCAGGAATCCAATTAAGTCCAATGAAGCCTTCCAAAGGGGTGGGTGGGATTGGTGCCTTGGCCCTTTGGGCAGTCTGTGTCAACTGTACGTTTATGACATCAGGAGACCCCACCCCGCCCCACTGCCATGAGTGGATGGGGCTTCTATCCACCAGCAGTCGTTTCCGTGTTTCCCCCTCCCTAGGGTTCGCGGCCCGAGGTTTTCTTGGATGTGGTGGAGCGCCTCACAGTCATCATCGCAGCCAATGTGAGTTGTTGGCAAGAGAAGGGTTTGCAGCGGAGAACCTTTCTTGTGCAGCCAGCCCTTCCTGAGAGCCACAGGGTTCTCTCAAGGCTGGAGGAGTTGAGTGTTTGGGTCTTTTCCCTCCCCAGGGCACTCCCATGAAAACAGACATCCAGGGGGAGATTCGGCTCAAGAGCTTCTTGCCCAGCTGCTCAGGCAAGTAGAAGCTGTTCGCGGGCTCCTTTCAAGGAACGGTTCCAGAGGGAAGCCAGTCAATATTGCTGCACATCTGTGGACATTGTCTGCAGTCAGGACTCCTTCCCATTAGTCCCGAGGTCATTTCACCCAGGGGATTTCCTGCTCTCCCCACCCCCCTTACAGCTATTGACGCTACCTGAAATTGTGCCTAGCTTGCCTTTAAGGGGGTGCTCTTTGGAATTCTGCCCACCAGAAATTACCAGCACCCCGCTGGCTTCCTTGCCACTGCTGTGATCCTTTCAGCAGTGGATTCATGTCGTTTCCGTGCTTCGTGCCACCGCCCCTCTGTGAGGGAAGCCACAGGGCTTCCCAGGGAGAGCTCCAGACCCATTACCCAGTCCTTGTTGATGCTCTTGAGAAAGCCCAGCACAATCTCGGGAACAGGTGGAGAGCCTTGGATGGTGGCCAGGACTGGACCCAGGATGGCACAGAAGCACGTCTGCCACACCTAGACCGGACCCTGTACTCCAGTGGCGCTTAGGTGGCGAGCGCAAGGAGCATCTTGTGCAGAAGCCTCTGCAGGACAGCGCTGTGTTCACGGCGGAGGGCGCCTGCCCCTTGAGATGGGTAAGGAATGAACTTCACCAGGGCTGTCTCTCGTCCCTTGCAGAGATGCGGGTCGGCCTCACTGAGGAATTCTGTGTCGGCAAGATGGAACTACGAGGTGAGTGTGTGGCCCTCATAACTCTTGAGAACTACAAACTCAATCACAGCTTTTAAAACTCAGCTAAAAACTTTTCTTTTCCCTATAGCTTTTAAATATTGAGTTTGTTCTGACTCTATACTGTTCGCTTCACCCTGTTTACCCTACCCTGTGCCTGTTTGCATTCTCTTTCCTTCCTTATTGTTTACTACAACTTTATTAGATTGTAAGCCTATGCGGCAGGGTCTTGCTATTTACTGTGTAATCTGTACAGCACCATGTACGTTGATGATGCTATATAAATAAATAAATAAATAAATAAAAATAATAACTCTTCTCCCAGCTCAAGGAATCACCTTTTCCTCCTCAATGCTCCTCTTTGTCCTTGCCTTACCCACCCTAGGCTATGGTACGGCGGTCCGTGTGGACGAATGCTCCTTCCACAACTCTGTCAAGCTGGATGAATTTGAGCGCAGCCGTATCCTTCGGGTGAACCCAAGCCAAGGGGAGGTAAAGGGAAGCGAGGGGGTGGGAGGGGGGTGGAAGCGAGGGCCACAGTGCCTGAGTGCTTCTCTCCTTTGAGCAGCTGGCCCTGATGCAGTACCAGCTGGCTGATGACATCCCCACTGCCCTGCCTTTCCACCTCTTCCCCACCATCAGCCACGACCCCAATGGCCGGTGAGTCCTGCTGCTGCCTGAACACAATCTGTACTCACTTTAGGAAGGTTGGGGGGGAGAGCTCTCCCTGATTTCCCGTTTCCTCCCTTTGCAGGGTGCAAGTTTACTTCAAGCTTCGCTGTGACTTATCACCCAAGAGGTAAAACACCCTCCGTGGGGGCTTTGAGGCGGGGAGGTGCAGCTCCCCATTCCCCCCCCCCCAATTACTCAGCTAGTAGTGGTCTGTCTGTCTCTCTTGCAGCCATGCGGTGAATGTCCACATCCACCTCCCTGTTCCCAAGGCTACTCTGAGGTGAGCCAGAAGCCTCTCGCCTGCCCTTCCGGGCAGCACCCTTTCCAAGGCAGAGATCGTCTTCACTGGACTGCGTGCTGCACGGCCCACACGCCTAGTGTGATCTGCTGTTTGGGGTGGGTGGGTTCTAACCCTTCTGTCTTCCTCCCTCTCCAGCCTCTCCCAGGAGCTGAGCAGCCCAGAACAGACAGCAGTCTTGCAGCCCACCACCAAGTCCATTGAATGGGTCGTGCCCCGAGTGCAGGGTGGCTCCCAGCTCTCTGCCCTGTTTAAGGTGAGGGGCAAGCAGGAGGGAGAGGAGGCCCTAGCCGTGGGCTCGGCCATGCACCGTAGCCAAAAGGGAAGGAGATGCAGTGACTGCCCCACTGTTTCCTAGCTTGTGATGGGGGGAACGGGGTGGGACACCTTCCCGCTTCACAGATTTGCCTCCGCTCTTCTGCAGCTGGAGGTGCCAGGCCTGAGCCGGGCAGGCCTGCTGGAACTGGGCCCCGTCAACCTCTCTTTTGAGGTGCCTGCCTACACTTGTTCTGGGCTGCAAATCCGCTTTCTGCGTTTCCTGGGGCCTCAGCCGAGCCTTCCTCACCGCTGGGTGCGGTATGTGACCCACAGCGAGTCCTACGTCATCCGTCTCAATGCAGGCTAGACCCTCTGGGGAAAATGGTGAGAGCAAGCTTCTTTGAGACACCACTGGTTTTTTCAACAAGCACCTTTATTTTTTACTAACAAGGATTAACAGACAGAGCCAGATCGAGGCACTGTTCAGCACCTAATAAACAATGTAACAGAAAATGTCCCTGAGGCCTCCTTCCGAGGTAGAGGAAACAAGGTTAACGGCACACATCACAAACTGCCCCTGAGAAATAGGGGTGAGCTGAGCCCCAAGGCCACCCAAACAGGGCCTTGTCGATGAAAGGCCAACCTGGAGCACTGAAACTTGTTCCTCCTCCTCCTCTGCGGTGCACAGACTGGGCACTGTGACGGCTCTCTCTCTCTCAGGCAGCCGCTGGAGAGGAGGGCAGGAGGCACTACCACCTCAGGGATCCTGCACAGACAGACAAGCAGGCGGATGGATGAATTTTGTTCCCTTGGGACCAGCCCTGTTAGTTACCCCTTCAAAAAGCCTTAAGCTTCATTCCAAGAAGAGAGGTCTGTTGACAGCCTTTAGCCACAACAGCTAAACAAAACCTTATTGTGCTGAGGCAGGGGTTTTTTGGGGCGGGGAGTGGGCAGGAAAGGCAGGCCACCATCTCTATGTTCATGACCTGCTTTGGAAGCTTCCAGAGACACCTGGCTGTTGGGAACAGGACTAGGTGGACTTTGGTTTGAGTAAGCAAAGGAGTTCTTGTGTGACAGAACTGAAGAAGTAACAAAAACGAGGCCAGTCCCAATCGAGGAGCCTTTGCCCTTAAGACAGAAATGGGAAAAAGGGATCTCTTGGGGAATGCCAAGCACCCACCCTGCCCCTGCCCCAGTTTCACACTGCTCAAAGGCCCTCAAGAGGGAGACCAGAAAGCGAGGGGAGACAGAGGCCCCTTCTTCCCTTGTCTTCTGGTGAGCAGCCCTGGGCCGGCTGCACTCTCTGGGCCTTCTCTGCACCTTCCCCGTTACCTTGCCCAGAGCCAAAAGCGGCCTCTTCTTCGTTCTCCTCTTCGCTGGTTTCCAGCTCCTCAATCACTGCCTCTTCAGCTTCCATCAAATTCAGCCTGTGGACCAGAAACACAGGAAGCATTCTGACCCCTGAAGAGCTGCAGCTCTCCCAGCCCGTCAGTCAGGGGTTTCAACGCTTGCGCTGTGGGGGCGGCCATCACCTCAGAATCCCAGGCCCCTTCCACACAGCAAGCTTTCCTGCAGCCGCTCCTGCCAAGTCCTTGCTGATGTTCGCAACCTATTTATTACGACATTTATATCCCCCCTTTTCCCCCTTGCAAGAGCCCAAGGCGGCTGGCACGGTTCTCCTTTTCCCCATTTTATCCTCACAAGCAACCCTGTGACGTAGGTTAGGCTTATTTTTAATTTATTTATTACATTCTTTATAAGAGTTCGTGGCTGACCCAGAGTCACCCAGTGAACTTCCATGACCAGAAGGGGACAAGCACCTCAGTCTCCCCTGCTCCAGTCCAACACTCCCACCCGGGGCTCTTCTCCTTACGTGGTGACAGCACAGAGAACTGGGCTTCAAGCCCTTTACCACCACCACCACCAACGCAAAGGGTGCTTTGCAAGGAGGCCTGAGGTCTACCCTTGGACACATCTGTAGAAGCCACTGTTGCCATCCTGAATCTAGAGCATTACACACCCTTGGCTGCAGCTTCTCTATGGTAGTTCCAGCCTGGAAGGTCATTTCTCACTGGAAGACCGGGCTGCTAATGTCTGTGCCTCAATTCAATCTTGTGGGGGAGAGTGCAGCCCAGGTTCTGCCAGAGGCTTTTGTCTCCCAAGGACAGGAGCAGCTCAGGGCACAAAGGGACAGAGCTCGCTGCTCTGCTCTGAGGAAGCCAAATTAGGCACTGACCAATTCCCAGCCGCCACCCTTTCCCCAGGCTGTACAACTGGACCTTTTTGGAGAGAGCTCAGAAGATCACGTGGGAGAAGCTGGCTGGCTTGTATGTTTCCCGCTACATCTTGTGCTCCCAAGGAAGGCTGGACAAGAGCGTGGACACACTTCCACCCATTCCACTAGCTGCTTTCCCCCACCTCTGCCAAGGTAGTAACGTTGGGTGGGGATGAGCTGAGAGAGAGCAGCAGCAAAAAAAGAGGAACTCCTGCACAGGGAATGCAGCAGGCAACTGAGGCCACCCAAGCCCAGTGGTTCAGGGAACAAGTGAGATTTGGACCACAGCTACAATTAGCCCCCAATGGTCAGGGATTATGGGTATTGTCGCCCAAAACATCTGGCAGCCACAGCTGCCTATCCCTGGTCTACAGAGAGGCCCATGTGGCAACATATTCCATAGCCCTGGCCTCGAACACAAGGTGGAGGGCGTCTGCCCTGGGCTGAACCATGACCAGGCTTCCCATCACCTGGGGGGCACAGGAGCTTCACCAACCCTGCTCTGGCCCCCTGCGAAGGGTTGCCTCATTTCCCAGCTCTGGGGATTCAGAGGTCTCAAAAAACAGGTGTATGCCATGCAGACAGCTGCTCAAAATCATCCAGGTCAGGAAGCAATGCCCTTCTGATGAAAGGGAACATTCGAGAAGGTTTAGCTTAAGAAAAGGATGAGAAAGCAGGGGAATGATAAAGGAGCATAAAATTGTGCATGGGGTGGAGAACTGTAAGGAGAGGTTTTACTCATAGAATAGCAGAGTTGGAAGGGGCCTACAAGGCCATCGAGTCCAACCCCCTGCTCAATGCAGGAATCCACCCTAAAGCATCCCTGACAGATGCTTGTCCAGCTGCCCCCACCCCGCCCCAATACACATCTTCCCTTGAAGCTGGGCAGGAGACAGGACTCCTGATGAAAGGACCTCTTGGCACAGAGCTAAACTATGGAATTCACTACCACAAGATGTAGTGATGGTTTAAACCCACTCAGCTGGGGTGGGGTGGGGTGGGGTGGGGGAAGGGATTAGACAAATTCATGGAGAACACGGTTATCAATGGCTTCTAGGGAGGAGCAGAAGTGAGAGGATGCTGTGGAACTCACATCCTACTTGTGCTTGGCCACTACGTGAACAGAATGCTGGACTAGACAAGCCTTTGCCTGGTCCAGTAGGCCACTCCTATGTTCTTCTGGGTTTCTCTTGGGATACTTCTTGTGCCACCCAAAGTAAAGGGTCTCCATGGAGGCTCTGAGTCAGCAGGGCTGAGGGCCAGTCTACATCGGGCAACTCCACCCCACTGCCCACGCAGTGTTCTCTGGTTTGAACAGAGCGGCCTTGTCTGCACCGTCGGCACATCTGCATGGAGTAGATCCATGGCATGCAGTTTAAATGAGATGCTGGGTGGGACGTTTTGGGAAGCCCCAGTCCGGACAGCAGTCAGATCGTGCCGGGCAGGGTGAGGAAAGCCACAGCCACCTGCAGGTGAAGTCACAGCTCCGCCCAGCCCTTGCAGGCACCTTCCACCATGGAATCCGGCTGACTTGCCACTGTGAGTCCGAACACAAGGAAGGTTTACGGTGGACGAACTCTGCTGTCTTTGTCCGTACGGAATCCTGGCCAAAAGCTGCTTTCAGTTTCAGACTGAAAAGTTCCCGTGGTGGTGCTTTAGCCCAGAGGTCCCCAACCTTGCTGGGGCTGTGAGCACATTTACAAATTTGAGAAACTGTCATGGGCACCATCACAGAATGGCTGCACCCCCTTTCCAGCACAGCCACAGTAAAACATGTAAAGTAAATGAGAAGCGTAAGGGGCTTTCATGGGTGCCAAGGGAGGTGTCCGGGGGCATCCATGGGATCAATGCTGGGAAGCCCAGCTTTAGTCTCTTCAGAAAAAGGGGAAGGAAGAACAGGTTGCTTACCTGTAACTGGTTCTTCGAGTGGTCATCTGTGCAGTCACACATATGGGCTCTACGCCGAGCTCATTTTGGGAAACTTCCGAGGCTAACGCTTTCGGCGGGAACCCCTCCCCCACCATCCACTGCACATGTCTAGGGGTTCCCGCCCTTCCCCTCAGTTCTCTGAGACCAAATTGTCGATCCCATAACAAGGAGATAAACACTCGGTATCGAAACAAAACATTGACACCGATGTGGGGATGGTGGGTGGGTTGTGTGACTACACAGATGACCACTCGAAGAACCACAGTTTCAGGTAAGCAACCTGTTCTTCTTCATCGTGGTCTCTGTGCATCACACAAATGGGCGATTAATTAGCTCACTTACTGGTGGAGGGTAGGTGGAGATGCCCTAATGCAAAATCGATGACAGAACGGCTCACCCGAAGAAACAGTCAGCCCTGGCGCGGACATCCAGATGGTAATGCCAGATGAAGGTTGAAGGCTGAGCCCACGTCACTGCCTTACAGATGTCCAGTATGGATACACCCTTGAGGAAAGCGGTGGACGTGGAAATGGCTCGAGTCGAGTGGGATTTAACAGCACTTTCGATGGTTAATCACGCTAAATCATAGGCTAACTTTATAGTATTGACAATCCAATGTGCCAGGCGTTGCGACGACATTGGATTTCCTTTATTTGGACCTCCGTAACACACTAAAAGACTCTTGGTTTTACGGAAGGATTCCATTCTAGCCTTGTAGAAGGCTATGGCCCTGCGTACGTCTAGTGAATGCAGTTTAACCTCTACTGCCATAGAGGGTGATGGCAAAAAGGCTGATAGAATAATGTCCTGAGCCATATGAAAATCCGATACAACCTTCGGGAGGAAGGCTAAGTCTGGTCTAAGAACGAACTTTTCTTTCATAGAATCATAGAATAGCAGAGTTGGAAGGGGCCTACAAGGCCATCGAGTCCAACCCCCTGCTCAATGCAGGAATCCACCACAAAGCATCCCTGATAGATGTTTGTCCAGCTGCCTCTTGAAGGCCTCCAGTGTGGGAGAGCCCACAACCTCCCTAGGTAACTGATTCCATTATCACACTGCTCTAACAGTCAAGAAGTTTTTCCTGATGTCCAGCTGGAATCTGGCTTCCTTTAACTTGAGCCTGTTATTCCGTGTCCTGCACTCTGGGAGGATCGAGAAGAGATCCTGGCCCTCCTCTGTGTGACAACCTTTGAAGTATTTGAAGAGTGCTATCATGTCTCCCCTCAATCTTCTCTTCTCCAGGCTAAACATGCCCAGTTCTTTCAGTCTCTCTTCATAGGGCTTTGTTTCCAGACCCCTGATCATCCTCGTTGCCCTCCTCTGAACACGCTCCAGCTTGTCTGCGTCCTTCTTGAATTGTGGAGCCTGGAACTGGACACAATACTCCAAATGAGGCCTGACCAGGGCTGAATAGAGAGGAACCAGTACCTCACGTGATTTGGAAGCTATACTTCTATTAATGCAGCCCAAAATAGCATTGGCCTTTTTTGCAGCCATATCGCACTGTTGGCTCAATTTCAGCTTGCGGTCTACAATTCCAAGATCCTTCTCATTTGTACTATTGCTGAGCCAAGTATCCCCCATCTTGTAATTGTACCTTTGGTTTCTATTTCCTAAATGTAGAACTTGGCATTTATCCCTATTAAATTTCATTCTGTTGTTTTCAGCCCAGCACTCCAGACTATCAAGATCCCTTTGAAGTTTGTTTCTGTCTTCCAGGGTATTAGCTATCCTATCCAATTTGGTGTCATCTGCAAATTTGATCAGCGTTCCCTGCATCTCCTCGTCCAAATCATTAATAAAAATGTTGAAGAGCACTGGGCCCAGGACTGAGCCCTGCGGTACCCCACTCGTTGCCTCTCCCCAGTTTGAGAAGGTTCCATTGATAAGTACTCTTTGAGTCCGATTCTGTAGCCAACTGTGAATCCACCTAATAGTTGATCCATCTTGCCCACTTTTAGCTAGTTTGTTAATCAGAATGTCATGTGGTACTTTGTCAAAAGCTTTGCTGAAGTCAAGCTATATGACGTCCACAGCGTTCCCACGGTCCACAAGGGAGGTTACCTTATCAAAAAATGAGATCAAATTAGTCTGACAGGACTTCGTCTTGACAAATCCATGTTGGCTTCTAGTGATCATCGCATTGATTTCAAGGTGTTTACAAACTGACTTCTTTATAATCTGCTCCAGAATTTTCCCAGGGATGGATGTCAGACTGACTGGTCTGTAGTTCCCAGGTTCCTCCTTTTTGCCCTTTTTGAAGATAGGGACAACGTTAGCCCTCCTCCAGTCGTCTGGCACCTCACCCATCTTCCATGATTTTGCAAAGATAATAGAGGTTCTGAGAGTTCTTCCGCTAGCTCCTTCATTACTCTAGGATGCAGTTCATCGGGCCTGGAGATTTGAACTCATTCAAGGAAATTAGGTGTTCTTTGACCATTGGTTTATCAATCTCAAACTGTAATCCTGCCCCCTCAACTTCTGCTTCACTTTTTCCTGGGTGGTCATAGACCTGCTTTTGGGAGAAGACTGAGGCAAAGTAGGAATTGAGCACTTCAGCCTTTTCTTTGTCGTCTGTTATCAATTTGCCATCCTCATTAAGCAGTTGAACCACCATTTCTTTCCTCTGTCTTTTACTACTCACATATCTGAAGAAAGCCTTTTTATTGCTTTTAGCATCCCTCGCTAATCTCAGCTCATTCTGAGCTTTAGCCTTCCTGATGCCATTTCGGCACTTCTGCGCCACTTGTCTGTACTCTTCTTTTGTAGCCTGGCCTTCCTTCCACTTCCTATATGTATCAGGTCATCTCTAAGCTTTTTGTGGAGCCACATTGGTTTCCTCTTTTGTCTTCTATCTTTTTTCCTTGTTGGAATTGTTTGTAACTGTGCCTTTAAAATTTCCTTTTTTAAATACTCCCACCCATCCTGCACTTTGTGAAAGAGTTGGTAAGGCTTGTCCACGCGTAGGGCGGCCAATTCACTCACCCTACGGGAAGAGGTTATGGCCACCAAGAAAGCAACGTTCCACGATAGGAGTCGAATATCTGAAGTTGCCATGTGTTCGAACGGTTTCGCAGTGAAGGACTGCAACACAACTGACAGGCTCCAGGACGGGGTTATCGTCCTTACTGTGGGGACCAGGTTTCTTAGGCCCCTTAGAAATTGTCTCACAATTGGATGGGTGAACAAGGAAGATCCTTGAAATTGGCCATAGTAGGCTGAAATTGCTACGAGATAAACTTTAATGGAGGATAACTTAAGTCCCTTATCATACAACGTTGTGAGGAAAGACAGTATTATTGCTAACAACACTTTGGCAGGCTGGGTTCCCTTAGACTCGACTTAGACAGAAAATCTTTTCCACTTTGCTTCATATGATTTTCTAGTCGACGGTTTCCGAGCCGCTAGCCGGATGGTAGTGATACTGTTATCAAGGGCACCTATCGCAGCATTATCCTCCAAGCAGTTAAGTTGATCGTATGGAGGTCGAGGTGACGTGTATTGCTCCGATCCATGGTGAGGAGAGTCGGGTATGCCGGCAACCGCAGGAATCAGTTGTTGGACAGCTTCTTGAGGAGGCTGAACCAATGTTGCCGTGGCCACCAAGGTGTCACTATTATGCAATCCGTCCGATCGCGTAGGATCTTGTGTAGCGACTTTGGGATGAGCGGGAAAGGTGGGAAGAGATAAAGCATTGTTCCGTGCCAGGAGATCTGGAAAGCGTCTCCCAACGACTGGTGACCTATTCCCGCTCTCAAACAGAATTGAGGGCAGACTGTGTTGCGAGGAGTCGCAAACAGGTTGACTTGAGGCCATCCCCAGTTGTTGAAGACTGTAGCCAGGACATGTCGATTGATTTCCTATTTGTGGGAGGTTGAGTGATGTCTGCTTAGCAAGTCTGCAAGGCGATTGTCCTTGCCTGCGATATGCAGGGCAGATATCAGAATGTTTCTTGTCTTTTGCCCAAAGGAAAATCTGTAACGTTAGTTGCAGAAGTGTAGATGAATGCGTACCCCCTTCCTTGTTGAGGTACCAGAGCATTGCGGTATTGTCCGTGAGTACTCTGACGTGATGGCCTGTCAGATAAGTCTCGAAAGATCGCAGGGCTAAACGAACTGCTGTCAACTCTAAGAGGTTGATATGTAGAGATTTCTGGGATTGTGTCCAAACACCTTGGGCTCGAAGGGGGCCACAGTGCGCACCCCAACCCGATAGGGAAGCATCCGTTACCAGTACTTTTGTTACTGGTACCGGGGAAAAGGGCATGCCGTATAGCAGGTTGTCTGTTGTTGTCACCACTTTAGGTCGCTCTGTAACCTTTTCGGGATAGTCAGTAGGAGCATGGCAGTTGTGGTGATAATTGTTGAGGAACCACTTTTGTAGGGTCCTCATTCGCAGTCGTGCCCATTGCACAGTTGTTATGGTGGAAGCCATTAGACCTAACAGCCTTTGGATCTCGAACGCCGTGGTATTTCCGTTGCGGTGTAGTTTGCGTGCCAACGTCGAAAGTGTGAGCGCTCTTTTTTGTGGCAGGTACACTCTTTCAGTGATGGCATCGATTATGGTTCTGATAAACACAATTGTTTGTGTAGGTGTAAGGCAAGATTTTTTGGTGTTGACTTGCAAGCCTAGGGCATCGAGGAGGTTCAGTGTTATTCTTATCGCTGTTCTGAGTCTCTCTTCCGTCGATGCTACGAGCAGCCAGTCGTCTAGATATGGGTTAACTTCTATATCTTTTAGACGAAGAAATGCACAAACGGCTGCCATGCATTTGGTGAAAATTCTTGGGGCTGTCGAGAGGCCGAATGGCAACACTCTGAATTGGAACATCTCGGTACCAATAATGAATCTGAGGTACTTCTGGTGGGCGTCCTTGATCGCAATGTGGAAGTATGCATCTCTTAAGTCTATGGACGCGAACCAAATCCCTCCTCGAAGAAGGGGTAGAAGTCCTGCTAATGTTGTCATTCTGAATCGTTTGGTCTTTATAAAGCAATTCAGTTCTCTTAGGTCCATTATAGGTCGAAGTCCTCCATCCAACTTCGGTACCATGAAGTAACGGGAGAAGAATCCTTCTCCGGCGCGGTATGGGTAGACTCTCTGAATAGCATCCTTCGCTAGCAGGCTGTTGGTCTCCGCAAGCAGGACCTGTGACAGAGGTGTTATCTTCACGGTACCGAGGGGAGGGAAGACTTCGAATTCTATGGAATAGCCAAACTGGATAATTTTTAGGATCCACTTGTCTGTGGTGATGAGTTGCCAATTTGGTAGGAACTTTGACAGAAGTGTTCCGAAAATTTTGGGGATGTTCCGATGTGAAAGGGATATGTTGAAAAAGTCAAAGACTCCACTTTTGGTTTTGGTCCGATCTTTGGCGATTCTGTCGGAACTTCCCACATGTTTGTGGGTTTTTTTGGTGGTTGTTGGCTATAACGTGGGCGTTCCGTGTACTGACGGGGGTTGTAATATGGCTGTGGCCTCGTCCAGCGACGTTGTCGTATGGCTGGTTGTTGGGTCTGTTGAGACAGTCCCATTTTCTTTGCAGTTGTTTTTGCTTTTTGTATCGCCTCCATAGTTTCATCAGTGTTAGCATTAAAGAGTCCTTCCCCATCAAATGGGAGTTCTTCAATACACAATCTTGCTTCGGGGGTAAGTCCGACAGATCGGAGCCACGCATGATGGCGTAAGGCTATAGATCCTATCATGGCCTTGGCGCCACAATCGGTCAAGTGACAGGTTGTGTTCAATTGTTGCCGGGACAGACGAAGGGCTTGGACCCTTGCAAGTTCCCTGTGGTCCTCGGGGAGATGGTTGCAAAGTGCATCCATCTTTTCCCATAAGAAAAGTTGGTAGAGTGACATCACAGCAAGATAGTCTTCCACTCTAAGTCCCAAGGAGGTTGAAGAATAAATTCGGCAGCCTAGGAGATCAAGCCAGTGCCCTTCTTCATCTGCTGGGGAAGCATGAATTTTTTGGCTTTTCCTCTGAGAAGACTCAACTATTATTGAATTGGGCCTAGGATGCGTGAAAAGGAACTCAGCTCCCTTTTCCTGCACTTTATAAAGGGCTTCCAGACGTTTCGACGTTGCACCCATGGTTGCTGGGGCTTTCCAGGACTGTTTAACTGTATGCAGCAAAGTAGGTAGGTATGGGATAGAGACTGGAGTCGCTGCTTCCGTGTACACAGCATCGAATACAGGGTCCAATATTTGTTCTGATGGTTGCTGAGTCTCTATGCCTAGGGATTGCGCCATATGCAAGATTTGGTCGGCGAAATTATAATTGTCCTCGGATGGGGAGGCACCTTCCTGCGTTGTGGCTATGTCATCCAGGGACGGTATTGATGGGGCCACTGTTGAATAGGAGGAAGTGTCGGATTGATAATCATCCCGAATATAATGAGGTTGGTCTCGTAGGTGAATCAGGGTGTCTTCCTTCTGACTGCAGTAGCAGATCCACTTCTGTTGACTGCAACGGTTGTTGTGGGGAAGCAGGCTGCGGCAGTTGAATCACCCTCAATTGTGATACGTTACTCGCCTGTCCCCCATCTATGGTTGCATCTCCATGGTGAGATCTAATGGGCTCGGTTGCGAGCGGAGAAGGTCTCGGGTTTTCTGTTCTTGGCGCTGGTATCGATAGCAGTAGTTGGTCGGTAGGGAGCGCTGCGTCGTCAATCGGTGGTCGCGAAATCGTGACCGAAGGCTGTGATCGGTATCGAGGTGGGTCGACGCAGTATTGAGATCGATGATCAGTGAAGTATCTTGGTGGATCATTGTAGTAGCTAGACTCTCGTTGCCAATTGGGATATTGGTATGATATTCAAGGAGGACCTGACCAACTAGAATAGTTATCCCAGTCTCTGTCAGGAGATCTTGGGTAATGGCTCCAAGCCGATCTGGTTTGAAACTCTTGATCACAGTAATCAGATCTGGTTTGCAAATCTCGGTTGCGATGGTCAGAGGAATGTGACCTGGGTGAGTTTGGTGATCGGGTTTGACGTCGATCCCGAGGTTCACATTCGTAACGGCCACGGTGTTTGTGTGCCGTTCCCAGCCTGGAAGGTGAAGTATCACGTATTTCCCCTTCCGACATTGATGCTACAGGCGGTCCTTCCATCCTTGGTACCGATGCAGCTACTTGAGCTGTTGGTACTGGCGGAAGTAATTGCCTGATAGGAGATTCTAGCAATGGTGGAATAGGAATCCTCAGCACAGTCTTTGCAGAAGCCGCTTTTGCAGGTCTGTCCTTTTTCTTTTTATGTCCATTTTCCGTAGGTTTATTTGTTTTGGCTTTTTTTTATATCTTTTTTGCCGTGTCAGCAGTCAAAGCCCGGGTAGACGCCGGGGACCCTAGGTGGCTCTTTCCGAGAGTGGGGGCCCTCGAATCTGGAGGAGGAACGTGACGAACAGAGATAGTAGTTGTTGATGGAAGTTTCGCTTGATCAGCAGCTTCCAAAGCTCTTTGCCAGAGTAAGGATCTGAGGCGATCCGCCCCATGGCATTTTGTTTGTCTTGTGAATCTCATACAAAATCGGCAAGATTCAACAATATGTGCCTCCCCCAAACACAGCAAACACAAGAAATGTCCATCGGTTGGGGGAAGCTTACTTCTGCACTCCAAACACTTGCGGAATGGGGCCTTAACGGCCATGAGGCCAGTCAATGCTGAGAAGAAAAAGCGAAGCTTATCTAAGGAAAAGATTGTAATCTTTTTTAAAAAAAAACTATCTACACTATAACTATCTACACTAAATTAGAAGACTAGTTCCAATTGGAAAAGCACTCGGCTAGCTTTCTCAAAGAGATCGCAGAAGCTCCCGATGAGACGTCTTGCTAACAAGGCGGTCGAAAGAGAACTGAGGGGAAGGGCGGGAACCCCTAGACATGCACAGTGGATGGTGGGGGAGGGGTTCCCGCCGAAAGCGTTAGCCTCGGCTTTAGAAGTTTCCCAAAACAAGCTCGGCGCAGGCGCAGAGCCCATATGTGTGATGCACAGAGACCACGATGAAGAATCTAATATATACGAAGTGCCCAAGGCACGCAACTACGCGATATGCATATAGTGACAGACAGTAGCAATAAACCTTTTTACAAATATATAATTGGTGCATAACATCTGCACTGTCATAATAATAATAATATATTTATTTCTTGCCCGCCTCTCCCTTTGGATCGAGTGGTGGAACCAGTTCCCTAGGGAGGTTGTGGGCTCTCCCACCCTAGAGGCCTTCAAGAGGCAGCTGGACAGCCATCTGTCAGGGATGCTTTAGGGTGGATTCCTGCATTGAGCAGGGGGTTGGACTCGGTAGCCTTGTAGGCCCCTTCCAACTCGGCTATTCTGTGAATCTCTGCCTACCCCCATTTTTGGGTAGCAACTGTTTCCTGTGAAATTGCTGAAGTAGATGCCATTATCGGTTCTTTATCACCAACTGCTTCCAGAGCCTTATGCCATAGAATGGCTTTCAATCTATCAGATTGATGTCTTCTCGTTTGTTTAGAAAACGCCTGACAGTGTGAACATGCTTGAACTATGTGCCCCTCTCCCAAACGGAGGAAACAAACTGTGGCTGTCAGATGGGGGTGTGACTGTGCAGGGAGGAAAATTGCACCATGTAACGAAAGCTGTGCAGCAACTGTTTCCAGCTCCTGACGAAGGACAAGCAGTCCAGAACGTTGAGCAGAGGATGTTGGATATAAACCAATAAAACAACTTTTATATGATTTCTGAAGCACCAGAGCGTGCCTCTTTTTAGCGCTGCCGTCGGACGGGGGCAAGTTACTTTCACACCGGGAACATTTTCTAAACGGCGCCCTGAGGGCCATACGCCCTAACAGACGATCCGAGATCGCGAAACAAACAAAACCACAAAAATTAAAGACAGAAATATGTACAAATAAAATAGTTAGAAAGAATAAAATCAACTGTAAATTTAAACGAAATGCCTCATAATAAATATTAAACACTGACTTAGAAGCTTTCCTCACACTGCTACCACAATGGCGGTTGAAGAGAAACTGAAGGGAAGACTGGAACAGTTGGAATATTTGAGTTGAGGGTGGGGGAAGGGTTCCCATCTAGAACGCCTCTAGCTCTAGAAGTCCTCACCCCCCCCGAAGTTGCTCTATGCAGGCGCAGAGCCCATGGGTGTGAAGCACAGAAACCACGAAGAAGAACAGAATCCTACTCCAAATGCTCCAGGTAAGCAAGGTAATGCAAGTTCCCAGCCAAGCCCCACAACATAGAGAAGGTCCAGCCCAGCCATCCTTACCGATCCAGCTTCCTGCCCAGTCCAAAGTCCTTCTGCTCCTGCAGCCGGCGAGTGCGAAAAGCCTCGTGGGGCTGCTGGGAGGCCAGCCGTGGTTGGCTGCAAAGAGCACAAGAACATGAGAAGAGCCCTGATGCTAGATCAGACCAAGGGTCCCTCTAGTCCAGAACTCACAAGCAGGACATGACTGCAACAGCACCCTCCCACCCATGTTCCCCAGCAACTGGTGTATATAGGCTTACTGCCTCGAATACTGGAGACAGCACACAACTATCAGGACTAGTGGCCATTTATAGGCTTCTCCAGGAATTTATCCAACCCCCTTTTAAAGCCATCCAATTTGGTGGCCATCACTACAACTTGTAGTGAATTGCATAATTTAACGATGCGCTGTGTAAAACTTCCTTTTATCTGTCCAAAATCTCCCAACAATCAGCGTCATGGGATGACCCCAGATTCTAGTATTTTAAGAGGGGGGAAAGTCTTCCTATACACATTCACCACACCATGCATAATTTTGTTCACATTTATCAGGTATCCCCTTAGCCTCCCTTTTTTCCAAGCTAAACAATCCCAGCTGTTGTAACCTTCCCTCATAGCGGAGATGCTCCAACCCCTTAATCATTTGAGTTGCCCTTTTCTGCCCTTTTTCCAGCTCTATAATTTATTTATTTATTTATTTATTTAATTACATTTATATACCGCCCCACAGCCGAAGCTCTCTGGGCGGTTTACAACATTTAAAAATAGTAAACATTAAAAGTATACAATTTAAAACACACACACACACACACACACATAAAAACAGTATAAAAACAACAGTATCCATTTAAAAACAACAATTGTGGGGTCCATTAAAAACAAACTTAACGTTGTTAAATGCTGTTAATATCTTTTTTTTAGGTGTGTTGATCAGAACTGTACACAATATTCTAAGTGTGGTTGCACTATAGATTAGTATAAAGGCAGTAAGACAATGGCAGTTTTATTCTCAATTCCTTTTCTTATAATGCCTAACACTTTGCCAGCTGCACACTCGATTGACCTTTTCAAGTCGAAGTCAAGTTTATTGTATTTAGCAACCAGCCATTATACAGTTTCACATAGATGTGTTACGTTAATTCATTCCCTTGGCCTTTGGATTGACCTTTTCATCAAGCTGTCCACCATAACCCCAAGATCTCTTTCTAGAATATTAGTGAGACAGGACTTGCCTTTGCAGAAGCCATGTTGGTTCATCAGCAGGACCTGCCCTTCTATATGCTTACTAATTTTGTCTTTAATAATGCTTTCAACCAACTAATTGTTAGTTAAGTAATTTAACACAAGAGTGGTAGTTCCAAGGTGAGGCGGCGGCAATGAGTTGTGCCCCCTACCCACCCACCTCGCCCCCCAGTCCACCTGTACTGCACCTTACCTCTGCACAAACTCCGATTCAGAGCCCGAATCCTCGTGTCCTAGCATAAGTACATCTGGTTGGCGCTTGCCCCGAAGGGCGGTGGAAGTCAGCAGGGGGGTCTGTAGGCGGCTGCTGGAGGAGAGGCTGGCATCATCACCATGCTCGGAGGACTCTAGTAAAGTAGACCAGAAATATGGGATTCCATCCGATTCCCCAAAGGCACAACCAGTTCCCTCCCAGTCTGGCTAAAACCCTCCCGAGCACCTCCCATGTGGCCCCAGCCACTCCTGTAAGCACATCCCATTCACCACCCACAATCCCCTGCTCCCCTCAGTTCTGTTGGCCCCCCTCCCACCATTCAGACGTCTCCTCTTGGCAAGAGCTCCGGGCTTCCTCTTGGCAGCTGAATCAGGTTGGAGGGACGCATCTTTCTGGGGGCTCAGGGAATGCTGATAGGCGATGAATGAGGCCCAGTGAGGCTCCTCTCTGTGCCCGGAGGAAAGGTAAGCTTGACTAATCTTCTTTAAATACGATAGACTGTGGGGGGTGGGAGAGTGCATTAGGACCAGGCTGTGCATAAGCTCTTTCCACCCAAGAGCCCAATTCCACGGGGCTCAAGCACAGCGGCCTCCCAAGCCCTCTCCCATCTTCCCCTTCAAGGCACTCACAGCAGGGCTTTGTCTGGGAGCAGCAACCTTGGGGAGAATTCACTCAGCAGCTCGAAGAACGGCAGGTTGACAAGACCCAATCTCGAGTTGGGGGTTGCTGGCTCCTGGAAGGCAAACTTTATTCCATCCCTGGGACAAAGGAAACCATTACTGCCAAAAGCGGCCCTTCCAAGAAATTCCTGACATGTATGGGTGATCACTTTCTCCTACAGAAAGTGGTGGAAGGAACTAGAGGATCGGCAATCCTTGACTTGTTATTGACCAATAGGGATGACTTAGTGGATAAAGTGGCAGTTACAGGAACTCTGGGGGAAAGTGACCACGTCATACTTGAATTCTTGATTATGAAGGAGACAAAAGTCGAGCGTAGCCATACACGTACTCTGGATTTTAGGAAAGCTGATTTTAATAAACTCAGAACTATAATAAGTAAGGTCCCGTGGCAAGGGAGCCTAAAAAGAAAAGGAGTGCAGGATGGGTGGGAGTATCTAAAAAATGAAATTTTAAAGGCACAGTTACAAACAATTCCAACAAGGAGAAAAGATAGAAGACAACAGAGGAAACCAATGCAGCTCCACAAAAAGCTTAGAGATGACCTGAAAACAAAAAGGGATACATATAGGAAGTGGAAGGAAGGCCAGGCTACAAAAGAAGAGTACAGACAAGTGGCGCAGAAGTGCCGAAATGGCATCAGGAAGGCTAAAGCTCAGAATGAGCTGAGATTAGCGAGGGATGCTAAAAGCAATAAAAAGGCTTTCTTCAGATACGTGAGTAGTAAAAGACAGAGGAAAGAAATGGTGGTTCAACTGCTTAATGAGGATGGCAAATTGATAACAGACGACAAAGAAAAGGCTGAAGTGCTCAATTCCTACTTTGCCTCGGTCTTCTCCCAAAAGCGGATCTATGACCCCCCTGGAAAAAGTGAAGCAGAAGTTGAGGGGGCAGGATTGCAGTTTGAGATTGATAAACAAATGGTCAAAGAACACCTAATTTCCTTGAATGAGTTCAAATCCCCAGGGCCCGATGAACTGCATCCAAGAGTAATGAAGGAGCTAGCGGAAGAACTCTCAGAACCTTTGTCTATTATCTTTGCAAAATCATGGAAGACGGGTGAGGTGCCGGACGACTGGAGGAGGGCTAACGTTGTCCCTATCTTCAAAAAGGGCAAAAAGGAGGAACCTGGGAACTACAGACCAGTCAGCCTGACATCCATCCCTGGGAAAATTCTGGAGCAGATTATAAAGAAGTCAATCTGTAAACACCTTGAAATCAATGCAGTGATTACTAGAAGCCAACATGGATTTGTCAGGAACAAATCCTGTCAGACTAATTTGATCTCATTTTTTGATAGGATAACCTCCCTTGTGGACTGTGGGAATGCTGTGGATGTCATATATCTTGACTTCAGCAAAGCTTTTGACAAAGTACCACATGACATTCTGATTAACAAACTAGCTAAAAGTGGGCTAGATGAAACAACTATTAGGTGGATCCACAGTTGGCTGCAGAATCGGACTCAAAGACTACTTATCAATGGAACCTTCTCAAACTGGGGAGAGGCAATGAGTGGGGTGCAGCAGGGCTCAGTCCTGGGCCCAGTGCTCTTCAACATTTTTATTAATGATTTGGACGAGGAGGTGCAGGGAACGCTGATCAAATTTGCAGATGACACCAAATTGGGTGGAATAGCTAATACCCTGGAAGACAGAAACAAACTTCAAAGTGATCTTGATAGGCTGGAGTGCTGGGCTGAAAACAACAGAATGAAATTTAATAGGGATAAATGCCAAGTTCTACATTTAGGGAATAGAAACCAAATGCACAGTTACAAGATGGGGGATACTTGGCTCAGCAATACTACAAATGAGAAAGATCTTGGAATTGTTGTAGATCACAAGCTGAATATGAGCCAACAGTGCGATATGGCTGCAAGAAAGGCAAATGCTATTTTGGGCTGCATTAATAGAAGTATAGCTTCCAAATCACGTGAGGTACTGGTTCCTCTCTATTCGGCCCTGGTTAGGCCTCATCTAGAGTATTGCGTCCAGTTCTGGGCTCCACAATTCAAGAAAGACGCAGACAAGCTGGAGCGTGTTCAGAAGAGGGCAACGAGGATGATCAGAGGTCTAGAAACAAAGCCCTATGAAGAGAGACTGAAAGAACTGGGCATGTTTAGCCTGGAGAAGAGAAGATTGAGGGGAGACATGATAGCACTCTTCAAATACTTAAAAGGTTGTCACACAGAGGAGGGCCAGGATCTCTTCTTGATCCTCCCAGAGTGCAGGACACGGAATAACGGGCTCAAGTTAAAGGAAGCCAGATTCCGGCTGGACATCAGGAAAAACTTCCTGACTGTTAGAGCAGTGCGACAGTGGAATCAGCTACCTAGGGAGGTTGTGGGCTCTCCCACACTAGAGGCATTCAAGAGGCAGCTGGACAACCATCTGTCAGGGATGCTTTAGGGTGGATTCCTGCATTGAGCAGGGGGTTGGACTCGATGGCCTTGTAGGCCCCTTCCAACTCTGCTATTCTATGATTCTATGAAAGGGGGAGTGTGCCACAGAGGCTGCATCAGCCTTTGGAACCAGCCCTTCCATTAGCCTCCCTATCACATCCTGGAAACATTTCCCCCCACGGAACTGGCCTCCTAAACAGGCATTTTCCTGTCCTCCTCCCACTACCTTCCACCCAGACGTGAAACAGGGAAAGGCACTGGCGCCATGCTCACTTGTGCAGGGCAACGAGCGCTGGGCGGTTCTGCAGCTGGTGCAGCCCAAAGAGCAGAGAGAAACGCCGTGCCAAGTCCCGGATCTCCAGGAAAGCAGCAGAGTCTACGCCGCCTGGTCCCTGCTCCAGGAGCAGCTGAGTCAGCAGCTAGGAGGAGGAAATCTCATCAGCCACAAGAAGCAGCACAAATGTCACCCCACCCACCCATCCAAGAGCCACACCACACCACAACCCTGCCCGATACCTGCTGCAGGCTGAGGAGCAGCGTGTGAGCCCATTCGGTCCGGTCAATCTGGCGAGCCCGATTCAGTGTCTCCTTGATGATGTCTCCGTAGTCGTTGTAGAACTGATAAAGTGGGGGAAACAGAACATTGGGCGCTTACTATTCTATTCTGTTTTAGGATACTTTTAGTATGCTTTTAGGATGTTTTTAACAGCATATGCTATGTTTTTAATCAGTATTTTATGCATGCTGTTGTTCTCCGCCTTGATCCAATCGGCGAGGCAGGTAAGAAATATATTATTATTATTTATTATAATTTATTATTATGTATTCATTTGTTTATATTCATTGCATTTATATACCACTCTTTTTCCTCCAAGGAATCCAGGGCGACGAGCATAATCCTCTTCCTCTCCAAATTATCCTAACAACAACCCTGTAAGGTACAGTCATGTGAAAAAGAAAGTACACCTCTTGGAATTGTATGATTTTACATATCAGGACATAATAACAATCATCTGTTCCTTAGCAGGTCTAAAAATTAGGTAAATACAACCTCAGATGAACAACAACACATGACATATTACACCGTGTCATGATTTAACAAAAATAAAGCCAAAATGGAGAAAAAGTAAGTACACCTTATGATTCAATAGCTTGTAGAACCACCTTTAACAGCAATAACTTGAAGTAATCATTTTCTGTATGGGAAAACAGAATGTAGGGTTCTGGAGGGTTATCAGTCTCTCACATCGTTGTGGAGGAATTTTGGCCCACTCTTCTTCAGTTCATTGAGGTTTGAGGGCATTTGTTTATGCACAGCTCTCTTAAGGTCCTGCCACAGCATTTCAATCGGGTTGAGGTCTGGACTTTGACTGGGCCATTGCAACACCTTGAATCAGTTACCTAGGGAGGTTGTGGGCTCTCCTGCACTAGAGGCATTCAAGAGGCAGCTGGACAACCATCTGTCAGGGATGCTTTAGGGTGGATTCCTGCATTGAGCAGGGGGTTGGACTCGATGGCCTTGTAGGCCCCTTCCAACTCTGCTATTCTAGGATTCTATCATATGATTCTATGATTCTTTTCTTTTTCAGCCATTCTGTTGTGGATTTGCTGGTGTGCTTGGGATCATTGTCCTGTTGCATGACCCAATTTCGGCCAAGCTTTAGCTGTCGGACAGATGGCCTCACATTTGACTCTAGAATACTTTGGTATGCAGAGGAGTTCATGGTCGACTCAATGACTGCAAGGTTCCCAGGTCCTGTGGCAGCAAAACAAGCCCAAATCATCACCCCTCCACCACCGTACTTGACAGTTGATATGAGGTGTTTGTGCTGATACGCTGTGTTTGGTTTTTGCCAAACGTGGCACTGTGCATTATGGCCAAACATCTCCACTTTGGTCTCGTCTGTCCAAAGGATATTGTTCCAGAAGTCTTGTGGTTTCTTCAGATGCAACTTTGCAAACCTAAGCTATGCTGCCACGTTCTTTTTTAGAGAGAAGAGGCATTCTCCTGGCAACCCTTCCAAACAAACCACACTTGTTCATAGAATCATAGAATAGCAGAGCTGGAAGGGGCCTACAAGGCCATCGAGTCCAACCCCCTGCTCAATGCAGGAATCCACCCTGAAGCATCCCTGACAGAGGGTTGTCCAGCTGCCTCTTGAAGGCCTCTAGTGTAGGAGAGCCCACAACCTCCCTAGGTAAGTGGTTCCATTGTCGTACTGCTCTAACAGTCAGGAAGTTTTTCCTGATGTCCAGCTGGAATCTGGCTTCCTTTAACTTGAGCCCGTTATTCTGTGTCCTGCACTCTGGGAGGATCGAGAAGAGATCCTGACCCTCCTCTGTGTGACAACCTTTTAAGTATTTGAAGAGTGCTATCATGGCGTCCCTCAATCTTCTCTTCTCCAAGCTAAACATGCCCAGTTCTTTCAGTCCCTCTTCATAGGGCTTTGTTTCCAGACCCTGATCTTCCTGGTTGCCCTCCTCTGAACACGCTCCAGCTTGTCTGCGTCCGTCTTGAATTGTGGAGCCCAGAAATGGACACAATACTCCAAATGAGGCCTAACCAGGGCCGAATAGAGAGGAACCAGTACCTCACGTGATTTGGAAGCTATACTTCTATTAATGCACCCCCAAAATAGCATTGGCCTTTCTTGCAGCCATATCACACTGTTGGCTCATATTCAGCTTGTGATCTACAACAATTCCAAGATCTTTCTCGTTTGTAGTATTGCTGAGCCAAGTATCCCCCAT
This sequence comes from Elgaria multicarinata webbii, assembly GCF_023053635.1. NCBI lineage: Eukaryota > Metazoa > Chordata > Lepidosauria > Squamata > Anguidae > Elgaria > Elgaria multicarinata. The sequence continues at coordinate 219,770,577 of NC_086171.1, read as the reverse complement.
CTTGTAACTGCATTTGGTTTCTATTTCCTAAATGTAGAACTTGGCATTTATCCCTATTAAATTTCATCCTGTTGCTTTCAGCCCAGCACTCCAGTCTATCAAGATCCCTTTGAAGTTTGTTTCTGTCTTCCAGGGTATTAGCTATCCCACCCAATTTGGTGTCATCTGCAAATTTGATCAGCGTTCCCTGCACCTCCTCGTCCAAATCATTAATAAAAATGTTGAAGAGCACTGGGTCCAGGACTGAGCCCTGCGATACCCCACTCATTGCCTCTCCCCAGTTTGAGAAGGTTCCATTGATAAGTATTCTTTGAGTCCGATTCTCTAGCCAACTGTGAATCCACCTACTAGTTGTTCCATCTAGCCCACTTTTAGTCTTTTTCTAATTGTACTGTCATGAACTTTAACATTTAACATGCTCACTGACACCTATAGAGTCCGAGATGTAACTCTTGGGTTTTTTGCAATTTCTCTGAGCATTGCACGGTCTGACCTTGGGGTGATTTTGCTGGGACATCCTCTCCTGGGAAGATTGGCAACAGTCTTGAATGTTTTCCACTTTTGAATCATCTTTCTCACTGTAGAATGATGGACTTTAAATTGTTTGGAAATGGCCTAATAACCCTTCCCAGATTGATGGGCAGCAGCAATTGCTTCTCTAAGATCATTGCTGATGTCTTTCCTCCTTGGCATTGTGTTAACACACACCTGAATGCTCCAGACCAGCAAACTGAAAAAAACTTCGGCTTTTATAGAGGTGGTCATACTTGCTGATGATCAATTAATCACGGACATTTGATTAACAGCACCTATCTGCTACTTAGCATCTTAATTCCTACGGAAGCAGTAAGGATGTACTTACTTTTTCACACATGGCTTCTCCATTTTGGCTTTATTCTTGTTAAATAAATCATGACACGGTGTAATATGTAATGTGTTGTTGTTCATCTGAGGTTGTATTTACTTAATTTTTAGACCGGCTAAGGATTAGATTATTGTTATTATGTCCTGATATGTAAAATCATACAATTCCAAGAGAGTGTACTTTCTTTTTCACACGACTGTAGTTTGGGCTGAAAGTCTGACTAGACCAAAGTCATCCAGTGAGCTTTCATGGCCGAGTGGGGATTAGAAACCAGATCTCCCAACTCCCAGTCCAACACTTTTAACCACTACACTGGCTCTCTAAGAACATCAGAACAGCCATGATGCTGGATCAGACTGAGGGTCCATCTAGTCCAGAACTCTGTTCACACAGTAGCCAACCAGCTGTCAACCAAGGACCAAGGTGCAGGGACTCAAAGAGTACTTATCAATGGAACCTTCTCAAACTGGGGAGAGGCAACGAGTGGGGTGCCGCAGGGCTCAGTCCTGGGCCCAGTGCTCTTCAACATTTTTATTAATGATTTGGACCAGGAGGTGCAGGGAACGCTGATCAAATTTGCAGATGACACAAAATTCGGTGGGATAGCTAATACCCTGGAAGACAGAAACAAACTTCAAAGTGATCTTGATAGGCTGGAGTGCTGAGCTGAAAACAACAGGATGAAATTAAATAGGGATAAATGCTAAGTTCTACATTTAGGAAATAGAAACCAAATGCACAGATACAAGATGGGGGATACTTGGCTCAGCAATTCTACAAACGAGAAGGTTCTTGGAATTGTTGTAGATCGCAAGCTGAATAGGAGCCAACAGTGTGATACGGCTGCAAGAAAGGCAAATGCTATTTTGTGCTGCATTAATAGAAGTATAGCTTCCAAATCACGGGAGGTCCTGGTTCCTCTCTATTCGGCCCTGGTTAGGCCTCATCTAGAGTATTGCGTCCAGTTCCGGGCTCCACAATTCAAGAAGGACGCAGACAAGCTGGAGCGTGTTCAGAGGAGGGCAACCAGGATGATCAGCGGTCTGGAAACAAAGCCCTCTGCCCCGCCTCACGTACCTTGGAGTAATACTTGAAGACATCTGAGGCGGCACTCAGCTCCAACACACCGTAGACGATGAGTTTGCAGAATCCAGCCAGCAAGTTGCGGCGCTGGTGCAGCTGCTCGACCTGGAGCTCCTCGTCCTCGCTGTCTGACAGAGGAAGGGGAGAGTCAGTGCATGGGCCCACCCTGCCCCTGCCCTCAACCCTTTGCAGACCCGCCGCCCAAAGACTACCTGGAGCCTGGCTGTGGTTGAAGACACGGTCCACCAGGAAGCCTGCCAGCTGCGACTGCAGAGCAGACTCTGCCCGGTACACAAGCCCCTGCAGCACAGGGCCATGGCTGCCTCCTCGAGCCAGCTGCGGGCCAAAGATCAGGAGCAGGTCACTCAGCAGCACAAAGGCCTGGAAAGGAGCACAAAGGACAAATGGGAGGGGGACGCAGGTAGGGGAGAGAGGCAGGAGCTCACCGAAGTAAGAGGGACCGGCTGCAAGGGAGGATGTCACTGGCAAATGAGTGTGGACCAAAGAGCAGCACCACCCCCACGCCCTGACAGCATGTTCCCTTCTCCTTCTAACCACACTGTTTCCTGACTTTATTTTCCATTTGGGGCAGCCGGAGAGGGGGGGGAGGTATGCCACGACACAGGCTCTGAACACCAGACCTCCCATCTGCCACCACTTATTATGGGGCGACACAGGCTCTGAACACCAGATCCGGCCGAGGCTACTCCCTGCTCAAGCCAAGCACCACCGCTTGATACGCTTGAGGCAAGGGATAAAGCCCACCTTTGATAGGCTCCACTCCAGGGACATGGATCTGACAGGCGGTACTAAGTTCTTTAAACCATGTAGGATTTTTTTTATGAGAGGTGTCAAGTACAGAGTTCTGTGATCGATCTCTCCATGGTATGCAGAAAGCGCTGCCAAGTATACTCTTGTGGAAGAGTATTTTAGTCCTTTCTTATACAGATAGTGTAAAAAGGCTAGACTGTCTATAATTGCACAGTTGTCAGCTGTGAAGGCCTTTGATGTTGCAAATGAAGAGAAGGCTGTCCATTTCCTGGCATATGATCTAGCAGTAGATGGTTTTATTGATGCGGAAAGGACTTTCTGTATGCCTGCTGGCACCCGTTGTAACGGGGAGACAGCATGATGGATATCGATAACATGAGGACGTTTCGAATCACAGAAGCATAGAATAGCAGAGTTGGAAGGGACCTACAAGGCCATCAACCCCCTCCTCAATGCAGGAATCCACCCTAAAGCATCCCTGACAGAGGGTTGTCCAGCTGCCTCTTGAAGGCCTCTAGTGTGGGAGAGCCCACAACCTCCCTAGGTAACGGATTCCATTGTCGTACTGCTCTAACAGACAGGAAGTTTTTCCTGATGTCCAGCTGGAATCTGGCTTCCTTTAACTTAATTCCGGGGCATTAGCTATCCCACCCAATTTTGTCTCATCTGCAAATTTGATAAGTGTTCCCTGCACCTCCTCGTCCAAATCATTAATAAAAATGTTGAAGAGCACTGGGCCCAGGACTGAACCCTGCGGTACCCCACTCGTTGCCTCTCCCCAGTTTGAGAAGGTTCCATTGATAAGTATTCTTTGAGTCCAATTCTGTAGCCAACTGTGAATCCACCTAATAGTTGTTCCATCTAGCCCACTTTTAGCTAGTTTGTTAATCAGGATGTCATGTGGTAGTTTGTCAAAAGCTTTGCTGAAGTTGAGATATATGATGTCCAAAGTATTCCCATAGTCCACAAGGGAGGTTACCCGATCAAAAAATGAGATCAAATTAGTCTGACAGGATTTGTTCCTGACAAATCCATGTTGGCTTCAAGTAATCACTGCATTGATTTCAAGGTGTTTACAGATTGACTTCTTTATAATCTGCTCCAGAATCTTCCCAGAGATGGATGTCAGACTGACTGGTCTGAAGTTCCCAGGTTCCTCCGTTTTGCCCTTTTTGAAGATAGGGACAACGTTAGCCCTCCTCCAGTCATCTGGCACCTCACCCATCTTCCATGATTTTGCAAAGATAATCGACAGTGGTTCTGAGAGTTCTTCTGCTAGCTCCCTCATTACTCTAGGATGCAGTTCATCGGGCCCTGGAGATTTGAACTCATTCAAGGAAATTAGGTGTTCTTTGACCATTGGTTCATCAATCTCAAACTGCAATCCTGCCCCCTCAACTTCTGCTTCACTTTTTCCAGGGGGGTCATAGACCCGCTTTTGGGAGAAGACTGAGGCAAAGTAAGAATTGAGCACTTCAGCCTTTTCTTTGTCGTCTGTTATCAATTTGCCATCCTCATTAAGCAGTTGAACCACCATTTCTTTCCTGTCTTTTACTGCTCACGTTTCTGAAGAAAGCCTTTTAATTGCTTTTAGTATCCCTTGCTAATCTCAGCTCATTCTCAGCTTTAGCCTTCCTGACGCCATTGCAGCACTTCTGTGCCACTTGTCTGTGCTCTTCTTTTGTAGCCTGGCCTTCCTTCCACTTCCTATATGTATCCCTTTTTGTTTTCAGGTCGTCTCTAAGCTTTTTGTGGAGCCACATTGGTTTCCTCTTTTGTCTTCTATCTTTTCTCCTTGTTGGAATTGTTTGTAACTGTGCCTTTAAAATTTCCTTTTTTAAATACTCCCACCCATCCTGCACTCCTTTTCTCATTAGACTCACTTGCCATGGGACCTTACTTATCATAGTTCTTAGTTTATTAAAATCAGCTTTCCTAAAATCCGGAGTACATGTATGGCTACACACAACTTTTGTCTCCTTCATATTCAAGAATTCAAGTATGACGTGGTCACTTTCTCCCAGAGTTCCTGTAACTACCACTTTATCCACTAAGTCATCCCTATTGGTCAATATCAAGTCAAGGATTGCCGATCCTCTAGTTCCTTCCTCCACTTTCTGTAGGAGAAAGTTATCACCCACACATGTCAGGAATTTCTTGGAAGGGCCACTTTTGGCAGTATTGGTCTCCCAACAGGTATCAGGGTTATTGTAAGTCCCCCATCACTACTACCCCATCACTACTACACGCTGCTCTGACCATGTAACTCCACTTCTGAAATCTCTTCATTGGCTTCCAATTCACTTCAGAATCCAATATAAACTTCTCCTGTTAACCTACAAAGCTTTTCACTGTCTAGCTCCTTCCTATCTCTCCTCTCTCATCTCACACTATTCCCCCGCTTGTGCTCTTCGCTCCTCTGATGCCATGTTTCTCGCCTGCCCACGGGTCTCTACTTCCTTTGCTCGGCTTCGTCCATTTTCTTCTGCTGACCCTTATGCCTGGAACGCTCTTCCAGAACATTTGAGAACTACAAGTTCAACCACAGCTTTTAAAGCTCAGCTAAAAACTTATCTTTTTCCTAAAGCTTTTAAAACTTGATTTTGTTCTGACTTTATACTGTTAGTTTTACCCTACCCAGTGCCTGTTTACACAACCCTGTGCCTGTTTGCATTCTCTTCCCCTCCTTATTGTTTTATTATGATTTTATTAGAATGTAAGCCTATGCGGCAGGGTCTTGCTATTTACTGTTTTACTCTGTACAGCACCATGTACTTTGATGGTGCTATATAAATAAATAATAATAATAATAATACATCACACTTCCTTAGAATCATAGAACAGCAGTCGGAAGGGGCCTCCAAGGCCATCAAGTCCAACCCCCCGCTCAATGCAGGAATCCACCCTAAAGCATCCCTGACAGATGGTTGTCCAGATGGTTGTCCAGTCCACCGAAACAAATCAAGGGTGAAGTTGACCAGTTTCGATGACTGAGTGCCACCATGTTTATTGATGTGCCATAATACAAATAATAATATACATAATAGCTTGGGAGTTCATGGCATCCATGACAAACATGGGCCTATCCCAATTGGTCTCTGGACCCACAGATTCAGCAGGTCACACACTGATGGGCTCTGCGCCTGCGCGGAGCTTCATTCGGGAAACTTTCATAGCCTAGAGTTTTGGCGGGAACCCCGTCCCTTCTGCGCATATCCCTAGGGGTTCCCGCCCACCTCTTCAGTTCCTAAGTGACCAACATTGTGGCCAACTCAGTACTGAGAGGAAATCTTGTTTTACGACATATATTGATATACACCAGTGGGGAAGGAGGGTGGGTCGTGTGAATGCACAGATGACCACTCGAAGAACTACAGTTACAGGTAAGCAACCTGACTTTCTTCTTCGTGGTCTCTGTGCATC